>NC_142482.1:14341102-14644133 GCF_049115385.1 Moschus berezovskii | reverse complement strand
CTCGGAAGCCAGTTAGCTTTGTGGGGGGATGAGGTGCCTGGAGGAGAGCCTGCTCTGGTGATGAGGGGCAGCCCGCTCCTCGGGGACGGTGGGGACTGCAGCGCGTGAGTCATGTGTAACTTTGCCCTTTTTTTCCCCATATGAAGAATGTCTAATCCCAGATTTCTTTGCTAAATTCACCTGGTTTCTAACTCTGTGAAGGACCTGTTTCTTCTCAGGCTTTGAGAAAGTTTTGCTGGTTTTTTTTTACCCCATGAATAGTTAACATTACATTTTGATCGAGAAAAGTTTTAAAATAAGGGTTTACAGTATTTTTCTGTACATCTTTTTTTTTTTTTGCAAATTACTAATTACACTTCATTTTGTTTAGATTTCACATACCTGGAGAATGTATAAGTATTATCCACCATTTTTAGGAGAGAAAGATGTAGTCAGTACAGGTTCATCTTGAGTTTGAACATGGGGTTGGTGTCTCTGACTGCTGTGCCGTCTCATGTTTGGCCGTGTGTGGTGATAACTCAGTAGTGTCCAGCGGTCCTCAGTGATGCTGCAGGCAGGTCTGAGGGGAGGAGACTATCAGTGTCAGCAGCAGTGGTGGCAGCTGGGGAGAAACCCCGCTTCGCCCTCTGCGCACCCGCTGTTGAACCTCACACTTGCTTCAGGGGAAGCACGCCGTTCCCATCCTTGGTTTGTAGGTGGGAGGAAGGCAGGGAGCAGGGGAGAGCCAGGCCTCTGCTTCTCGCCCTGCACCCCCAGCATGCCCTGAACCGCAGGCGCCTTCTGCTCTGGCTCCTCTCTTCCCGTCTGCTGGACGAGGCTCTGGGGATGCAGGCTGGCTCTGGACTTGCAGAGGGAGAGAAGGGCCTCCGGGAAGGCCGTGGAGGGCGGCTATGATGGTTCCCTTATCGGCCTGAGTGCTGTGTGGTTACTGTGTTCTGTTTTTTTTCTAACACTCATTCTGAGATATACTTCACATACTACATGGTTCACCCATACGCAGTGTAAACATCATTGGCTTTTGGTAGATTCCTAAGGCTGTGCGACCGTCACCTTGATCAGTCTGAGAACGTTCCCTTTGCTCCCTCCCCGTCTCCCTGCTTCTCACTGCGCCAGCTCTGAGTGCTTGTGTGGGCACTCATGCCGCAGGGGATAGAATCTGTGCAGCAGCACTCACGCTAGGTCCATTCTTGTTGCCCAGTGACATCCCAGAACATGTCTGAGCAGTTTCTGAGTGACTGTGGGGACACAGCAGTCTGGGGCCGGGATTCTAACTTCTCCCCCGCCCTGTCCCTGGTCCCAGCTTTGTTCGGACGTTGCAGCTGGGCTCGACCTCCAGTCACTCCCATGACAATGCCCGGCTGAAATAGAGCGAGGCATTTGCCCAGCGTTTACTGAGTGCAGGGGACTGGGCTGGATTTTTACTGCATATACATGGAGACACATGGAAGGCATGATGTGGTGACCTGTGCAGTAAGTCACCTTCAGAGGAAGGGAAGCGCGGTGTCCCTGTGTGGGTTGTTGGCTGTAAGTTCTGGCCTCCTGGCCTCGCCTGTCCCTACCCAGTGCTTTGGGTCCAACTTTATTCGCACTGCCTGCCACTCCTCCATGAATTTAAATATGAGTCTGAGTTGGTTTGCAATTTTTTTCAGTTTAAAACTAAAAATATTAAAATATTAGAATCTTGAAGATCATGGGTCATAATGGATCTAAAAACAGAGTATCGTTACTCAGAAATGGTACACTCGGTCATTAAAATTACACAGTGATAATGTCCTATTTAATTCAGCTGGAATTGAGGCCAAGGGCAGGTTTAATGGATGAGAGATCTTGGAGCTTCTGCGTGTTCTGATAAGCGTTGCATGAATACCTGTCGTAGCACTTGAATGAACTACAGTCCACAAGAGAAAAATCTCTTTAGGATGCTTCGAAGTGCATTCATTTGCTTCAGTTAGCTGTCCTAGTTGCATAGTCATCTTTTCTTGTTTGTTACTGTTATATAATAGTATGTGATATAAAATATTCACCACACTTCCGTCATTGTATTTGTAATGTGGTGTCATCAGCTGTGGAAGATGAATGCACAGCTGTGTACATATACTGCTGTTTGCTAAAAGTTCTGTATGCCATCTTCATTCATTGATTTCAGTATCGTATATTTTAAATAATATATGATTTAAAATCTTATAAGTAACTGGGAAAAGATCATATTAATAATTTTGTGAATGAGTTGCATTTTAAGAATTTTGTGAAATTTAATTCCTGGTTTTTGAAGATGATAATGTTAGCTATTACGAATAGTACTACTTATAGTTTGGACCCTATATGTTCATTTAAAAGTAGTATAAAGATATCTACAGAATTAACAGCATCAGATATCAAAAATGTTCTTTAGAACTTGACATCCATAGAAAATAGCCTTTCTTCCACTTTTGAAAGGAAACTAAAATGCTTTCCATTTGTATAGCATTTGTTTAAAAAAGTTTAAAGAGTTTTTTTTAATACTACATTCTACTAACAGTAACAATAATAGTCATAAATATTTAGTTAAGCACCAAATATCTATATATGTCAGCTTTTAAGGGTAGAATAATAGACAGGAAGGTGTCATAATGCAAGTAAGTGGCGATAGTGGATTGCAAGCTCAATTGAAGATAGATGTATTTGTTTAAAGACAGATAATAGCTTCAGTGAATGAAGTCAGCATAAAACAGTAGTTAGTGTGTATATATGTTATAAGCAATATTTTTATAGTAAGTATCATACACCCCACTGAAGCTGGAAGCTATTTACATTTTACAATAGATAGCATAGTATTCGTCACCCATGGTTATAATAAATAGTGTATGAGTTGATTATATAAATAATAACCAACAGTAAAATGACAATAATGGTTGGTGCTGGTTGTTTACTGTAAGCCAGATAATGTGCATATTTTGACATAACCACAGTCTGTGAGGTGTAGGGGTTTCTTACTTTACAGATTAAGAACTGAGACTCAGAGGGGATATATATATATATATACACACACACACACACACACACACACACACACACACACGTATATATGCATATATAAAATTATGACCGATTCACATAGTTGTATGGCAGAATGCAGCACAACCTTATAAAGCAATTATCCTGCAATTAAAAAACAAACAGCAACATAAAAAGAATTGAGGCTCAGAGAGGCTAAGCAACTTGACAGAGGTCAGGCATACTTATCTGTGTTCCCCACCACCATCATACTGCTTTGTCTTGTAACTTTCCTGTTACATTCTTTTTCTTAAATTATGAAATAACTGTATATGTTGTAACAAATTGAGCAAATAAGGGGTATATATTTGTATATTTCTTGATACACACAAAAACAGAAATTAGCATGACTCTACTAATACTTAATTTTCCCATTGTGAGAATGTATCTTTTCTTAACTGTGAATTTGTAAGTGAACTTTGGTGTGTGTGTGGCGGGGGGATGTTGGAATTTGTATCTGCCCCGAGGTTGGACAGACCTGAGTCTGAAGGTTAGTTAGCAATACTGTCTGACCATTCCCTTCGGTGGGCTCTCAGCAGTGATATGGTGTCACTGTTCTGTGGCTCTCTTACTGACTCTCCTGGAGAGTGAAGAGACTCAGTAAAACTGCATTCTAGGTTAAACATGTTACCTAAATTTTAGAAGCTAGGCTGAAAATGGGAAGAAAGTATATACATTAAGAATAGAGCACCCATTTTATAATATATAGATATACCTGTAACTGTGTTGTGTAACAAGAACTAGTGTTGTAGGCCAATTATACTTCAAATAAACAAACTAACTCATAGAAAAAGAAGATGAGATTTGTGGTCGCCAGATGCAGGAGGTAGGGAGAAGGGGACAATAAATAATGTGGTTAAAAGGTATGAACTTCCAGCTGTAAGATAAATAAGAACTAGGAAAATAATGTACGACATGATAAATATAAGTAACACTGCTGTACCTTATATATGAAAGTTGTTAAGAGAGTAAATCCTGAGTTCCCACAGTAAGAAAAACATGTTTTTTCTTTTCTTTTTGTTTCTATGTGAGATGGATGTTGACTGAACTTACTGTGGTCATCATTTCATGATGTCTGTAAGTCAGATCATTATGCTGCACCTCTACAGTTGTACAGTGCTATATGTCAACTGTGTCTCAATAAAACTGGAGCGAATGGGAAAGAATAGATCATCTGATGTACTTGAGGGTCAGTTGCTAATTCTGAGCATTAAACGGTCATCTTTCCAATACATATATGAGTGTGTATATATACACAGATAAATATATATATCTATATGTATCAGTTCAGTTCAGTTGCTCAGTTGTGTCTGACTCTTTGCGATCCCATGGACTGCAGCACTCCAGACATCCCTTTCCATCACCAACTCCCGGAGTTTACTCAAACTCATGTACATTGAGTTGGTGATGCCATCGAACCATCTCATCCTCTGTCGTCCCCTTCTCCTCCTGCCTTCAATCTTTCCCAGCATCAGGGTCTTTTAAAATGAATCAATTCTTCCAGTCAGGTGCCCAAAAGTATTGGAGTTTCAGCTTCAACATCAGTCCTTCCAATGAACACCCAGGACTGATCTCCTTTAGGATGGACTGGTTGGATCTCCTTGCAGTCCAAGGGACTCTCAAGAGTCTTCTCCAACACCACAGTTCAAAAGCATCAATTCTTTCGCACTCAGCTTTCTTTAGAGTCCAACTCTCACATCCATACATGACTACTGGAAAAGCCATAGCTTTAACTAGAAAGACCTTTGTTGGCAAAGTAATGTCTCTGCTTTTTAATATGCTGTCTAGGTTGGTTATAACTTTCCTTCCAAGGAACAAGTGTCTTTTAATTTCATGGCTGCAGTTACCATCTGCAGTGATTTTGGAGCCCCCAAAATAAAGTCTGTATCCACTGTTTCCCCATCTATTGGCCATGAAGTGATGGGACTGGATGCCATGATGTTAGTTTTCTGAATGTTGAGCTTTAAGCCAACGTTTTCACTCTCCTCTTTCACTTTCATCAAGAGGCTCTTTAGTTCTCCTTTGCTTTCTGCCATAAGGCTGATGTCATCCGTGTATCTGAGGTTATTGATATCCTGGCAATCTTGATTCCAGCTTGTACTTCCTCCAGCCCAGCGTTTCTCATAATGCACTCTGCATATAAGTTATATAAGTAGGATGACAATATACAGCCTTGACGTACTCCTTTTGCTATTTGGAACCAGTCTGTTGTTCCATGTCTGGTTCTAACTGTTGCTTCCTGACCTACATACAGATTTCTCAAGAGGCAGGTCAGGTGGTCTGGTATTCCCATCTCTTTCAGAATGTTCCACAGTTTATTGTGATCCACACAGTCAAAGGCTTTGGCATAGTCAATAAAGCAGAAATAGATGTTTTTCTGGAGCTCTCTTGCTTTTTCTGTGATCCAACGGATGTTGGCAATTTGATCTCTGGTTCCTCTGTCTTTCTAAATCCAGCTTGAGCATTGGAAGTTCTTGGTTCATGTACTGTTGATTCCTGGCTTGGAGAATTTTGAGCATTTTTTATTGCTAGCACGTGAGATGAGTGCAATTGTGCAGTAGTTTGGACATTCTTCGGCATTGCCTTTCTTTGAGATATGGAATGAAAACTGAACTTTTCCAGTCCTATGGCCACTGCTGAGTTTTCCAAATTTGCTGCATATTGAGTGCAGCACTTTCACAGCATCATCTTTCAGGATTTGAAATAGCTCAATTGGAATTCCATTACCTCTACTAACTTTGTTCATAGTGATGTTTCCTAAGGTCCACTTTACCTTGCATTTCATGATGTTTGGCTCTAGGTGGGTGATCATACCATCATGATTATCTGGGTCGTGAAGATCTTTTTTGAATAGTTCTTCTTTGTATTCTTGCCACCTCTTCTTAATATCTTCAGCTTCTGTTAGGTCCACACCATTTCTGTCCTTTATTGTGCCCATGTTTGCATGAAATGTTCCCTTTGTATCTCTAATTTTCTTGAATAAATAAATAAATATTATATATATAAGAAGGAAAATGGCAACCCTCTCCAATATTCTTGCCTGAAGAATTCCATGGACAGAAGAGCCTGGTAGGCTACAGTCCTTGGGGTTGCAGAGTTGGATTACTGAGTGACTATACTCACTCACATATGTGTGTGTGTGTATAAAACACATTTGAAATTGCTTGATTGACCATAGTTACTTGATTAGTGTATTTGTGAACTGCTAAATAAAACAATACTTAAAATAATTCTTTCAAGAAGAACAGGAATTGGAAAAGTTATACATTAACTGCTTTTATTCATACCCTTTTCATAATTCATCTTGTTTCTCAGGTCTTAATTTGAGTAAGAGGAAACTAATGATTTTGCCTGTCTGAGTAAGAGATAATTTGCAGCTCTTCTTTGGAGATTTCTAAAAGATAGACATGTTAAGTGTTAGATTAATCATAATTTAAAATGTTTTTGTTACTGTCTGGCAGGGAGAGGAACTTTTTAAAAAAACATTATTTTGTCTGTCACAGCTAGACATGTGACATTCCATATACATGTGACATTTAACGTGACATGCGGGGTCACCACAGTCCTCATATGGTGCTTAGATGACTACTGGAATTGTAGGTAGAGACCTGGCAGCATATTTAAGGTGCGTGTGTGCGTGTGTTTTTGATTTGCAGGACACTTTGTCTGTTGGAAATCCAGCCAGTATGTATTGTCAACCATCTGCAAGGTCAGCAGCTAGATGCTAGGCAAGATAAAAAGATGAGTAATGTAGCCATGAATGTGGAGGCCATGTAGTGTGACACGAGGCAGAACAAATGACTGCACTATCGGCTGAGTGTGGATCTCCCTTCTGAAAATAGTCATTGGTGGCATTCAGCGCAAGGGGAGTTGATACCTGGTTGAGGGAGGCAGTACAGGTGTTACGCAAGAAGAGACCTTCTGAAATGCGCCTTGAGGCATGAGAAGGGTTTCCTTAGCTGCTGGTAGGGTGGAGGGAGCAAGTCAGGCAGGTGGTCCACATGGAGAGGACTTGTGGGCCGAGAGTTGTCATTATTGATTCGGTCCAGCAGAGAGGGGTGGTAGGGATATCTGTGTGGACATGGACCATAAGGACCATGGAGAGAAAAGGTGTAGTGAAAAGTTGGGTGTTGGTGTTAGGTGATGAAAGTTTGGGGTACTTTTGACAAAAGCAAATTCAGAATTTTCTTTTGAGACAGTGACTAATTTGGTTTCAAAATTTAAGTGCATCTGGAGCCTTCGGGTGGAGGTGTCTGGAAGGAAGGTATAAATCTGAGTCTGCAGCTTAGAGAAAGGTTTGGGCTAGAACTATTTGAAGATGGAATATAGAGAGATGAGACTTCACCTTTTGCTTGGAGATGGGCAGCAGCAAGCGAAAGAAACCTTGGAGGGACCAGTTTGGTAGATACTGGTGGCCAGCAGGGTCCTGTCTCACAGAAGATGGAGGAAGATGTGGCTGGAAGAAAGGTGTAGGAGCCCCTGCAGTCCACTGGGATGCGGACTTACATGTACGTGTCAGCAGGAAGTTGGGGGATTATTTTTTTTTTAAGACTAAAATAAGCATGCATATATGAAGGGAAAAGAGGAGCCAGTAGAACCATGAATGCTGTAAGATGCAGGTGAGCGCAGATCATCTCAAAGCTACAAAGCAAGGGTGCTGGAGAGGATGAAGCCAGGCGAGAGAGCAGCTGAGGGAGAGCACAGGGACAGAGGAAGTGTTGTCTGTACCCAGGAGACTAAATCCCTCATCCCAGGACCCAGGAGAAGGAGCAGGATGTGAGCAGGGAGACCAAGTACCAGTGTCAGAGGCCCTGTTAGGAAAGTAGGTTTTCGTTTATAAGATATTTTGGATGATTCCAAATTACTTCTTTTATAAACTGTGGCTTTGATTAAAGCCTTAGGATATGAGCACAACACAGTCTTTTCATTAGAAAATTTAAACAGCAGTAGCAACAAAGAGAAATGCCAGCAGCATAAACAGTATGTCTTATAATCCTCTCTCTGGGCTGGTTTTAAAAGGGACACATGCATATCTACCTCTGTCTTATGAAATACCTTAGAAATTGTATTTAGCAAAAATATTGTGGCAAACATGAAAAGATCCAAATCTTAAAAAAAAACCCACCCAAACCAAAGTTTATGACTGTTAGACAAACCAGAAGCTAGAGTATCCTGGCAATGCTGAGTGGAGGACAGGAGTGCTGGGGAGAGGCAGTGTTGCTCTTGACAGCGAAATCAGCGCAGGTGATGACATTCTGTGGGCCTGGAAAGCAAGAGAAGGAGCAGACTGCAAGAAGAAACGGGAGCAGTGAAGATGTTCCATTTGTGGTGTTGTGTGTAGGGCTTTTGATTGGGGAGGCTCTTTGTTGCTGGTGATAATAGCATCGCTTATCATTGAGGCTTGGGGTTTCATCCAGCAGAAGTACCTTTGCTGTGAAGTGGAATATTTATTCTCTTTGAAATGTTACATAGCATGCAATGCAGTGTGAACCCGTGTTGGTCTACATTGAGCAGAGGCACAAGAAGAAAATTTAATTGTGATGTAGAAGTAGTTTGAAATAAAGGTAAATGAAGTGGCCTGAATTTGATTCTTAAGTGACAAAGTAGTTCTGAATAGTACTAGGCTTTGTATTGTTTTATTTACTGATTTAACAGTACCCCGTGCTATTTCAAATACTCGATCCTGTGATTGTTGGTTGCTATAATAGTTAAATTTATTTACTTCATTCTGCTTGGTCACAAACAATATTTTGACTTTGAGTTTTATAGGTTTAAAAGCTTTAGAATATGGAAAATTAAAATCATGTTTCTCCTTTCGATGACTGTACAAACTTTTTATAACAGGTTTAACAATCTGATGCATTATAGTATTTACACAGATGTTCAGGAAGTAAATAATGGAGGCAGGGATTGCTGTGGGGATTATGGAGTGATTAACTGTTGTGGTTGTTTTGCTGTTCTTGTTATTCCAGAGAAGAAGGTGTAGGTGGAAGTCTTAAGTGAAGCAGTTGGTTTGGGATGAGGAGGCACTCACATGGCTTCTTACCACCATCAGGGTAAAGAATCCGACTCTTAACCCTGATCAAAAGTGTGATGTGGTTCCTGTCTGCTGAAGGTCATTTGTGAGACCCCTGTCTCTTGCCTGCTCCATTGCCAGTCCATCCTGTCCTTGTTTCAGGGTCATCCTGTCTCTTCTTTCCTGGGACCACCCTTGTCCAGCATTCTGTTCTCTTTTGGACTTCAGGCATTGTTTTTCCCTCATCCTGGAGTCTCTTCCCCAGATGCTGAGATGGTCTGGGCTTTCCCTGTGTTTATGTCTCATTCTGCAGGTGTTATATTCTCAGAGAAGCTTTCTTGCCTTCAGTGGCTGGGCCCGCCTGAGCTGTCCTCATCAGCCTCTTTGGCATTGTCATTACCACACTCAGTCATCTTGACCTTAAACTTTATGTTGACTGTCTCCACCACCGGAGGCAGGGGCTTTGCCTGGTTCAGTGTTCTGTCCTTAGCACCCAGAACAGTGACCAAATAGTGATGAGGGGATGGATCCTTGCCAGTGAAGTTGTAAAGATAGTTACTATGGAGCCGGTGTTTGGAAATGTTTGACTAGTGGTTTAACTCTGTGTGGTGATGAGTAGAGGGATAAAAACCCACAAATGGAGGCCCAGGTTCTATGACCCTGTCACAGAGGTCAGGAAATCATAGCTTCACATTCATTTGACCATGGTGGTTAATCCAGCAGGATGTCTTTCTCCGGACGGAGCGGATGGGCAGAGCTGGCCTGTGTTCTGTGAGGCCTGCCGTGGCCCTGTTGGCTGTAGATCTTCCTGAGCGTCTCTGAGTTGCTCCAGCCTGGACCCCTTTAACAGTTACTGTTTTCCTCCTTGGGTGGTTAGAATTTGGCGTCTGTCCCTTGTCTCTGAGAGTTCTGCTCATGTAGGTGGGCAGAGATGGGTCCTGTGAATTAGTTCAGTGTTTGATGTTTGTGACCTTTAACATTAGGTCTGAGTGGATATTGCTTGATGGAAAGGGCTAGTACGTATATTATTTTCTTGTTCTTTGAGTTTTAGGTCTCCAAGGCAGAGTAGAAGATAGGAAAAAATTAATCTGTATTTTGAACTTTTAAGTTATCGGAAGTGGGAATGTCCATAGTGGTCCACAGATGACTAGTAGCTACAGAATTATCTACTTATTCATTTATTTGGTAGGTGTTTAATGAGTGCTTACCACAGGTAGGGCATCTTCCTTACATGTCAAGGCTAGTTCATTCATTTGACAAGAGTTTTTATTGAGTGTAAACTCTCTGATGTGAGATGAACACGCCCTTGTCTGTATCAAGGAGCAGCTTGGACTCCAGGAGAGTGAGAGCAATAGGAAACCATACCAGTGCCATGCGCGGGAGGTTTTGACTGGGGTGGATTGGAGATGTTTCCTGGAGGCTCACAGGAATGGGCGGGCTGGGGGGTGGAATCCAGAGGGCAGAGGCGCGGAGCTCCGGGACCCTGACTGCTGCTGAGAGCTGGGGTTCAGAGAGGGTGAGGGATGTGGCTGAAGAGGAGGCTAGAGAGGCCGACCAGGCTCAAGGGTGAGGACGGTATCTTGAAGACAGGGAGGGGTCACTCGAGAATTACTTAAGGGAAAAGCAGAACAGACCTGTATTTAGCTGATTCCTGGCATGGCAGAGGGGGGCATAGGCTGGAGGTGTGTGAGATGGGGAGTGGGGGTGGGCAGGGAGCAGGAGGGTAGGTTCCTGAAGCCTCCTGTTCTTGGACTTTTCCTTCGGGGAGAAGAGAGTTATGAGACCTGGCCTGAGCAGAGCCTTGATTCGGCTTCCAAAGGGCTCTGGGCACCGGGGACACGTTCCTGATGTTGTTCAGTGTCCGTGACGCAGCCACCTTGCCCAGCACTGGTATCATCTTCGTAACTTAGCCAGTCATAGCTTACACTGAGGGACAAACCTGCATGTCAGAAACGAGATCTTGGAAAACACCAGAACACCAGTATTGTTTCACCAAGTGAGGTGAATGTCACGGGAAAATGCCTTAAAATTGAGAGACACTTAACAGATATTTCTGTGGTTGGTTATTCATATGACAGTTGCTGGAGCCATAATCTCTTCTCCTCACACAGAAGATAATTTCTTCTAGTTAGAAGCATAAGGGTTTTTACTCATATTCCTCAAGTAAAGCATTTCAGAAAAACTTGTTTCAGCTTAGTTCAGACGCTCAGTGGTGTTTTACTCTCTGCGACCCCATGGACCGCAGCACGCCAGGCCTCACTGTCCATCACTAACTCCTGGAGCTTACTCAAACTCATGTCCATTGAGTCAGTGATGCCATCCAGCCGTCTCATTGTCTGTCGTCCCCTTCTCCTCCTGCCTTCAGTCTTTCCCAGTATCAAAATCTTTTCCAATGACTCAGTTCATTGAGCGGCAAAAAACATTTAATGTTTGTTTTGTGACATTTATTTAGCTGTTGAATGTTTATTCACTGTTGCATCAGAAAAACAAAAGATCCTTAGTGAAGTTGTAGCAATTCTGCCAGAAAGTGACAACAAAAAAATGTCTTCCAATCAGCTTAATGTTAAATTTAATTGGAACAAGTGTGCAATTTGGTTTTGAATCAGTATTCAAGTTTGCCCTCTTCTCTGAAATGTTCATATGGTAAAGATGGACAAGAAGGTGGAAACTACTGTAAAAGAGACATAATCTAACGTGGTTCAACATGTCTGTATTTGTATTAATGTATATATATTTATTTTTAAAGAATTGTCTACTTTTATGATAATATGGTAGCAGAAATGTGTATCATGCTTGGGGCTGAGTTTATTTGATCAATGCAATTTGGAACCTAAAGTAATTAATTTTATGGTACAGTAAGCACTATTGAGAAGTAATGAGAAGCAAATATTTTGTGGAGGTAGCATTTTACTAAAATCATATAATAGATTTTTGGTTTTTTTAAGAACTAGATTGGATCCATTGGAAATTGAAATAATTTGAGAAATCAGTAAATGTATTCTTAGGATAATTGCCTCAAGAGTAAGCATATTAATTCTGAATGAAGCTCAGACAGCATGACTGAAATAATAGAAGTAACAGTAATGGTGAGGTGGTGGTTGTAGTAGTGGTTACTCCCAGCGGCAGCTGGTACTGGCTGTCAGCATGGAGCCTGTTGTTTTGCACAGTGCATGTTCTGAATATTATATATAGCATGCTATATTATATTATAAATATATACTATATTATAAATCTGTAAGTTTCCTTCATTTATTATTTTTAGTTCTTACAGTAGCCATGTGAAATAGGAACTAGTCCCGTCACTTTACAGATGACAAAGTTGAAGCCTTAAGGAATTAAATACCTACTCCAAGATCGTAAGCTAGTGAGGGCTGGATGTGTAACTTGAAGCTCAGGTGGACATTGTTCACAACTGTGTTTCTCCTGCCTGATTCCCTCTTCAGCCTGCCACACATTAAAGTCCTAGCGTGTGACCCCCAAGGCTGGGACCTGTAGGACAGAGGGCAGTAATCATGTGGTGCTGCTGGTGGTGATGTTTGGAATCTGGGGGCTCAGCGTTTCTGGGATTACCATCTCCGCAGCCTTTCCTGTCTCTCTCCCTCCTCCAGGGGCCCATCTCCATCATCTTCAGTGTAGCGTGAGCAGGGCCAGTAGTTCCAAGTAAGTGCCAGGATTTCTGCAATAGGTTTCAGGACTGCCTTTTTTTTTTTTTTTTAAATTTTTTATTTTTTTATTGGAGGCTAGTTACTTTACAATATTGTATTGGTTTTGCCATACATTGATATGAATCTGCCCCGTGAGTACATGTGTTCCCCATCTTGAACCCCCCCCCCCCCCACCTCCCTCCCCATATCATCCCTCTGGGTCATCCCAGTGCACCAGCCACGAGCATCCTGTATCATGCATCGAACCTGGACTGGCGATCCGTTTCACATATGATAATATACATGTTTCAATGCCATTCTCCCAAACCATCCCACCCTCTCCCTCTCCCACAGAGTCCAAAAGACTGTTCTATACACCTGTGTCTCTTTTGCTGTCTCGTATACAGGGTTATCATTACCATCTTTCTAAATTCCATATATATGCATTAGTATACTGTGTTGGTGTTTTTCTTTCTGGCTTACTTCACTCTGTATAATAGGCTCCAATTTCATCCACCTCGTTAGAACTGATTCAGATGTATTCTTTTTAATGGCTGAGTAATACTCCATTGTGTATATGTACCAAAGCTTTCTTATCCATTCGTCTGCAGATGGACATCTAGGTTGCTTCCATGTCTTGGCTATTATAAACAGTGCTGCAATGAACATTGGAGTACATGTGTCTCTTTCAATCTGGTTTCCTCAGTGTGTGTGCCCAGGAGTGCGATTGCTGGGTCATATGGCAGTTCTATTTCCAGTTTTTTGAGGAATCTCCACACTGTTCTCCATAGTGGCTGTACTAGTTTTCATTCCCACCAACAGTGGAAGAAGGTTCCCTTTTCTCCACACCCTCTCCAGTATTTATTGCTTGTAGACTTTTGGATAGCAGCCATTCTGACTGGTGTGACTTGGTACCTCATTGTGGTTTTGATTTGCATTTCTCTGATTATGAGGGATGTTGAGCATTTTTTCATGTGTTTGTTAGCCATCTTTATGTCTTCTTTGGAGAAATGTCTGTTTAGTTCTTTGGCCCATTTTTTGATTGGGTCATTTATTTTTCTGGAATTGAGCTGCAGGAGTTGCTTGTATATTTTGGAGATTAAATCTTTGTCAGTTGCTTCACTTGCTATTATTTTCTCCCATTCTGAAGGCTGTCTTTTCACCTTGCTTACAGTTTCCTTTGCTGTGCAGAAGCGTTTAATATTAATTAGGTCCCATTTGTTTATTTTTGCTTTTATTTCCAATATTCTGGGAGGTGGGTCATGGAAGATCCTGCTGTGATTTATGTCGGAGAGTGTTTTAAAGCAGAAACTGTGATTAACTCAAAAGTAACATGTTAGGTTCAAGTCATCTGGACTTTCATGGAAAAATCTGTGATTCTGAGAATATGTTTTTACTTGAAGCAAGTGCCATGTGTCAGCATCACAGAAGAGGAACCCCATCTTGGGAGCGGAGCACAGGTGTGACCGAGGAGGGCAACCCACTGGCCTGTAGGTGCTGAGGTCACCACAGAAGGTGCGACTCTCACACCAGGGTGAAACGGCACTCATTCCTGGGGAGAAGAGGCAGGCCAGGGTCAGCTTCAGCAGTAGATAGGCCCTGTTAGTGGGGTTGCAGGGGTGGTCTGTTGACGTCCCTCTGCACTGCGGGCTGAGGACCAGTCCCCTCCCTGCCCGTAGCAGCTGTGGCAGCGAGTTTGGCCAGGTGCCACCCGCAGAGCTTTATGCAGAATGAAAAAGTACATGCAAGACCTCGAGCAGGGAGAGATCCCAAGAGAAGAGTGAGCGTTCCAGGCCGGGAGAGCGTGTCTCCTCGTAAGGAGACGCTCTGGCCTGAGGCTTGCTCTCCCACAGGTGCGCCAGGGGCACGGGCGTCCCTGTGATGCTTGTGTTGTGCCAGAGACATGTCCATTGAGTCGGTAACGACATCCAACCATCTCATCCTCTCTTGCCCCTTCTCCTGCCCTCAGTCTTTCCCAGAATCAGGATCTTTTCCAATGAGTCGGCTTTTCACTTCAGGTGGCCAGAGTATTGGAACTTCGTCTTCAGCATCAGTTCTTCCAGTGAATATTCAGGGTTGATATCCTTTAGGATTGTCTAGTTTGATCTCCTTGCAGTCCAAGGGATTGTCAAGTCTTCTCCAGCACCGCAGTTCAATGGCATCATTTTTTTAGGGCTCAGCTTTCATTATAGTCCAACTCTCACATCCATACATGACTACTGGAAAAACCATACCTTTGACTACACAGACCTGTCGACAAAGTGTTGTCTCTGCTTTTTAATATGCTGTCTAGGTTGGTCATAGCTTTTTTCCAAGGAGCAAGCGTCTTTTAATTTCACGGCTGCAGTCACCATCTGCAGTGATTTTGGAGCCCAAGAAAGTAAAGTCTGTCACTGTTTTTGTTTTTTCCCCATCTATTTGCCATGACATGATGCGACTGGATGCCATGATCTTAGTCTTTTGAATGTCGAGTGTTAAGCCAGCTTTTTCGCTCTCATCTTTCACCTTCATCAAGAGTCTCGAGGCTCTTTACTTTCTCTTTGCTTTCTGCCTTAAGAGTTGTTTCATATGCTTATCTTGGTAGATGAGTGAAATTTAAGACTATCATAGCCAAAGAAACCTAAAACCTTTGGAGCTAAAGAATAGATTATCCACAAATTAAAATGAATTAGATTAAGCTATCTTTTCATCCCTGAGGTTCTTGGTTATTGGGAGTATTTGAGGTGAGGGAAATCATCTATATAATATATGTCAAGGCTATGTTTTTTCCAGTGGTCATGTATGGATGTGACAGTTGGACTCTAAAGAAACCTGAGCACCGAAGAATTGATGCTTTTGAACTGTGGTGTTGGAGAAGACTCTTGAGAGTCCCATGGACTGCAAGGAGATCCAACCAGTCCATCCTAAAGGAGATCAGTCCTGGGTGTTTGTTGGAAGGACTGACATTGAAGCTGAAACTCCAATACTTTGGCCACCTGATGCGAAAAGCTGACTTATTTGAAAAGACCCTGATGCTGGGAAAGATTGAGGGCAGGAGGAGAAGGGGACGACAGAGGATGAGATGGTTAGATGGCATCACCGACTCAATGGACATGGGTTTGGGTGGACTCTGGGAGTTGGTGATGAACGGGGAGGCCTGGTGTGCTGCGGTTCATGGGGTTGCAAATAGTCAGACAAGACTGAGTGACTAAACAGAACTGAATATATAATTGAAAACTTGGAAAATAAATGTATCAATTCTTACTACATTTGATAAAATATTTCTCAGTGTAACAAGGGACCTATTTTCTCTATAACCTTCCTACTGCTTGAGAAAAGATTTTCTGTATATAATTTTATGAATATATAAATATTTGGGAAAGTGCTGCTGTTTTCATTAAAGAGATGCATTTCTTCTTACCTTTTGGGGGAGTGGGTGTAGTTCTACTGTATCTCCTGTTGGGCATAGCACTTTTTAGAAGCATGCTTTGGCAGCCACAAATATAAGATGGATGATTTTCTGTTTCTGATGTTTGCATGTGACTCTAGTGATTTTCTGTTTCTCTTCTTTGTGCTTCCAGATTTAAATTATTTAAATAGCTTATGATTACTGCTTGTGTTGGTACCAGAAGGAAGTCATATTCACCTTTGGTTCAGAAATCTTCTGTCCAGAGGAAATAAAATGTGATTTATGTAATTTTAAAATTTCTGAAATCTACATTAAAATTTTTTTAAAAGATTGAAATGAATTTTACTATATTTTATTGAACCTATATATATATATAATATTCAACATGTTATCAATATACAGAATTTTTAATGAGATATTTTACATTCTTTTAATTTTTAAAAGTTTGGTGGAGAGTTTGTAGTACATCTTAAGTTTAACTGGCCACATTTCACGAACTTAATACTACATGTGGCTGGTAGCTGTCATCCTATCTGTGCAGTCCTAAAGAAAGGATGGTTCAGTATGCTAAGAATTGTTGGGTAACTTCAGAGCTTCTTGCAAGGCTTCAGTTGTATTAAGGGATCTTAGGCCTTGGTGGTCCTATAGCAAATGACACTTCCTCTGTTAATTGTAGCTGATGATAAAAAGGAACACTACGATTGCAAGAAATTGATTGCTGTGGTCTTCCAGGTAGAAATTACGTTAAAACACACCATGTCTAACAGGCAGTTCAGACTTACCACAGACAAAGCTGAACTCTGACCTTCCTTCCAGATTGTTTCCTGCTGTATTAGTAACTAGCTTCTTGGTTCTCTCCTGGCACAGAGGCCAACAGCTCTGTCTTTGACTTCCAGCTGGAAAGTTGGTAAAAAACCATAGTCTCCTGTTGCACAGGTCCAGTTGCCTTAAGTCCTTCATTGCTCATGCTTTTACGATGATGTATCTTTAGTGAAAAAAAGAAATTTTACATAATGTTAATGTCACTTAAATAATTAACCTCAGTGAAGATTTAACACAAGTATTTGGGTGTTTTTCAGTCATTGACTTTTAAGTTTGTTAGCTCTGTGGTCGGAGAAGGCAATGGCAAGCCACTCCAGTACTCTTGCCTAGAAAATCCCATGGATGGAGGAGCCTGGTAGGCTGCAGTCCATGGGGTCGCTAAGGGTCGGACACGACTGAGCGACTTCACTTTCACACATTGGAGAAGGAAATGGCAACCCACTCCAGTGTTCTTGCCTGGAGAATCCCAGGGACGGGGGAGCCTGGTGGGCTTCCGTCTAAGGGGTCACACAGAGTCGGACACGACTGAAGTGACTCAGCAGCAGCAGCAGCTCTGTGATAGTTCGCATGCCAACACTGTGGAAGCATTTTGGTAGGACCGATGTTAGCTCATTCTGGTATTCATTTATGTTTGATTGAAATGGTCAAACTGAGGGGAAAATGTAAGCCTGGCATAAATAACAGAACAGAACAAAATCAAGCTTTGCATTTGGTGAACTGTGCTTTGTCTGGAGGATCTTGTGGCTGTTCGTTCAGAATATTTTATTCGAAAAAGTAAACTTTAACTTAGAAATGTAAGATGCAAAGCTGTCCCTCACACCAGTTTTGTAACTGGTTTTGACTCGCTAACTGCAACAAAAGTGCGTTTTTACTTAAGAATAGATTGCTTCAGAAGAATACTGCTTTGAGCCTTTCTGTGTGTAGTGCAATTTTTTGGAACATTGCCTATATGTTTTTGTTCCTTTTCCTAAGGTATGTAATAAAGCGTGAATATGTCAGATATAAAGGATAGCTATTGCTCAGACTTGTCCTTTGCTTGTCTGGTTATCCATCAAACACTATCAACCTGATGGTGCCAGAAAGTATGAAATAATATCATTGGAAAGCTGTCAGTCACATGTATGTCAAGGTCTTTTAAAGTCTCAAGTAGCTTTTCTGATGTCAAAGGATGTTTTACAAATATGCTCTGAAAATGATTGCTTTCAGGAGAGGAGTCTTTATACATGTTCACTTTATCGTTGTTGCCTGTTTGCTCAGTTATGTTTGACTCTTTTGTGACCGCATGGACTGTAGCCTGCCAGGCTCCTCTTGTCCATGGTATTTCCCAGGGAAGAATACTGGAGTGGGTTGCTGTTTTCTTCTCCAGGGGATGTTCCCGACCCAGGGATCAAACTCATGTCTCCTGGTTGGCAGGCTGAGTCTTTACCACTCAGCCACCCGAGAAGCCCCATGCTCACTTTACCCCTTCCTGATTTCATTCCTTGGTGCTTTGGGCTAGATTAAAGTGAAGCTTATCACAATATGTATGTCAGGGTGGTCTGGCATCCACATCCTAGACAACTTGCAGGGGATGTCTGTCACTTAAACGCAACTCATAGTTTTGGGCCCTCAGAACAATAGGAACTTGTTATAATAGCTACGTTACTCTTTAAAAACCTTCTCCAGCTAAGCAAGCAGGGAAGGATTCTTTAAATTTTCAGACCAGCATCTGTTCTTTACCACAGAATCTAGTTACAATCTCTAACTTTAAAATCACAGAAAAGGTCATAGCCTGGAAGGAAATAAGAAGTAAGAAAAATTTTGACCTTTCTTAGGAAAATGGAATTTTGCTTGAAATTTCTGTTTGCTGCTGATCTAAATTAACTATGAATAACTTTATGCTTGTATTAATAAATTAAATTCATGGGGTTAGGTTGGTGTTCTTAAGGGGATTGTATATTATTATAAACTTCTGTGAATTTAGAAATGAGATCAGGCATCCAGTTCACTACTTGTGATAATTCTTAACTTTGGGAAAAAAAAGAAAAATAAAAGGAAGAAAGAAAAGAGGTTTTGGGGAACTCTGCTGTGTTGGTTGAAACACTTCAAAATACATTTATTTCATTTTCCTTCATACTTCTTCAGTTGTACTGAGTTTTGTCTCCAAATTTATAGTGAATTATTTTGAAAGTCATCTTATCTGATGGTGGAGTGCTGAGGTGGAAAGTCCAGTTGGCATTGTTTAAATGTCCTTATCACAACAGAGATGTTATAGTTCTCTATTGCCTTCTCATGAGTGGTGGTTATTGGTTTTTATGTCCTGGTAAGGGAAATTTTGTTTCCTGTTCTGATCTGTTTTAAATATAGTTATCAGAAATTTTATGATCACAAGGTGAGGCAAAACTTGCTTGTCTGTGCATTATTGAAAGCTGGTCAAATATTTTAAGACACTCCTTAAGTGCAGAAATTTTTAAGTAGAGTAACAAAATTCTATATAATAGTTGTACTTATTTTTAAAGGAAAACTGTAGGACTACTTCATGAATAGAGAAAATAGTTTACATTTCAGCTGAATTGAATGAAATCGACAGTAGAACAAAGCTTTGTTATTTCAGAATAAACTGAGCAAGATGTGGAGGCACACTGGACTGAGAACACAGGCTACAGTTGGAGAAGCAGGGGGATCAAGGTGCAGGAGCAGGTCACAGAGGCAGGCGAGGCCACTCAGCTGCTCAGTGATGAGCGCCTCCTGCACTGGGTGTCAGCGCTCCTGGTCGAGGGATGCCTTCCCAGAATCAGTCATGCACTGAAATTCAGCCGTGGCGGGAGAGGAGTTGTTTTTAAGTGACTTCAAGTGCACGCCCAGGAACTGTGTTTTGTCGTACAACCGCACCTATCACTGAAGCTGTGATGACAAGTCCCTGTCCACTCCTGCCGCTCCACTCCTCTGGGCCCTGTCTCCACATCCAAGTGCTCATGAAAGACCAAATTTAGGGAAAATGAGTTGTAGAGAAATGAAAGTACTGACACATACTATTTTGGTTAAGTGAGTGAAAGTCACTCAGTCGTGTCCGATTCTTTGTGACCCTATGGACTGTACAGTCCATGGAATTCTTCAGGCCAGAATACTGGAGTCGGTAGCCTTTCCCTTCTCCAGAGCATCCTCTCAACCCAGCGATCGAACCCAGGTCTCCCTCATTGCAGGCAGATTCTTTACCAGCTGAGCCACAGAGGAAGCACAAGAATCCTGGAGTGGGTAGCCTGTTCCTTCTCCAGTGGATCTTCCTGACCCAAGATTTGAACTGGGGTCTCCTTCACTGCAGGCGGATTCTTTACCAATTGAGCTATGAGGGAAGCCCTGTCTCTACACTTGGTAGTTAAATATAATTGTGGATACTTTGACATTAAATTCAGTTTATTTAATAAATTTATGTAAGTGTAGGGTAGAGTAGGTTGTTTAATTTGAAGTTTTCAGCATTAGAAATGGTACATTGCTTGGTAATGTTTACAAAAGAGCTAAGATTGCCAGTTTAACAGGCAGCTGGAGTCTGACATTTCTAACAGGAAATAGGCTCAGCAGGAAGTTAAAGAATTTTGGACTTAAGATAAAAACATGCACTGGTAAGGCCACTCTTCTCTCTGGACAGTCCTTCAAACCTTTACTAGAAGCCTATAGAAATGCTTGGCAACTCCAGTGCATCTAGTGGAATTTATGTGGGTATTTGGGAAGCTTTATGAGAAACTTCCACATAATAAGATTCTGCTCAAGATTCATGCTTACAGCAAACAGAAAAGGAGTACTTTCCTTCCAGAAAACCCAGATAAGTATACTTCTTACATTGAATAAGAAGTTGACAAATGTAAATTTAGGTAAATATGGTAGAGAGATTTTGGAGTACAAAAATGATGAATGAGATTGTGATAATAATGAAAAAGGACCATTAGAACTTAAGTTATTGCCTCACAAATTTATTAAGTGAATGAAAAAATCTGGGTATTTCAATGATGTTTACAGTCTTTGCATATAAAAATATATGGTGGAAACAAGTGTTTGGTGTGTCCCTCTGTAGTTGTGATATTACATAAAGTGACACTGGACCTGGCCAGTGAAGTGTAGCAGGAGCCAGAATCACGGTAGCCAAACCCCCCACCTCAAATGTACCAGTGGAGACTGCTCTCAGGGGCTGTAGGAGTGACAGCGTGGTCGCGTGTTTTCTAAAGCTCTCAGATGGCCGTATCTATGGGATTGTATGTTCGAGGGCATGTATAGAGAATGTATAGCACAGAGTACTGTTTACTTGATGGTAAGTAAAATAAACGTCTTTAATAGTAAATCAAGTGCAAATGTGGGATACATTTTTAAAATAAATACAGGAGACTAACAGATTAAGGCATAAAGGTAACTGGTTCCCTGGTGCTTTTGGCTGAATAGTTCTAAAATCCTTTCCGTGCCTTGGGAGAACGTTGTAGGATTGGGATCTGGGTAGGGCTCCTATCAGAATGCTCTGAGTATGGAAGACACGAGGAATGCAGGCTGTGTTGCTGCTGCTCATTCGCACTACAAGAGCAGTCAGTCCTTTACAAGGACAAACAAAAGGTCGATAGTTCAGTCTCTCAGGTGCCAATGTGAAAAACAAAATGTGTTGAATCCACTTGTCAGGTTTTCGTTTTGCTTGTGAGAAGTCCCGCTGCGAAACTGCTTGCTATAGAAGCTTAAGAACTTGGTACTCAAATTATGAGAGTATTCTAAAAGTAAAATGGTTTTATGGTTGTTTTACTCTAAGGGAGAAAGTTTAGCGATCCGTGTACATTTAGCCCCACATGACCTGGGTTGGGAAGATCCCCTGGAGAAGGGAAAGGCTACCCACTCCAGTATTCTGGCCTGGAGAATTCCATGGGCTGTATAGTCCATGGGGTCACAAAGAGTCAGACATGACTGAGTGACTTTCACATTCACGTCTCTTTTTCGTTCCTTTTTTCCTTGCTCAAGCAATTGTTTTACATTTTTAAATGATGTAGAACTTCAGTAACGTGCTTAGCTTAACCTTTGAATAACAAGCTTCTTTTCACACCGTAGGCTTCATGACCAGAAATCAGCCCTGGGATATCTGCTTGTACTGGTCCCAGGTTTGTTTTCTCAGTTCTTCACATCATCCAGACTCCTGAGCTGGAAATATTTTGTTAACTCTGCACTATTTAATACTCTTTAGAAATTAAACTGCTTGGGCATACTTAGAGTTGGAGTGGAATCTGTGCATTTTGTTTGACAAGGTTGTTGGCTGGTGTTTAGAGGCCATGTATCATGTTTGTGGGTAGCGGAGAGGGGAGGGGTCCCTGTGACCAGCTCTGCTGTGCAGATCGAGTGAGGTGATGTGTCCAAGCTTGAGGAAAACCAGAAAGTGCTGTGGGTGTCTCAACGTGAAACCAAGGAGGAGATTGGGTTGCAGGAGTAACAGAATGTGAATTTTCACTGTTTGGGATTTGTAGTTGGGATCTGTTGCTATTATAAGAAAATACAGTTCAGAAAGATGCAGATTTTTCCATTGTTAAAGTCAGTGAAGTTAAAAGAGCAGATGCTTGTAAAAGTTAATTTTACTTGACGACTACCTCCATCCCAGTAATGAAAAAGCGCAATTTGTGGAACATCCTGTTCTCTCTGGAGCTGGATCTCAGTTACTCTGAGGTCTTGGTTTACATAAATCATTGCCCTTTGGTTTCGAAGATTGTTTTCTTGACCATGAATTGTGTGTCTCTCAGAATACATATGCATGAGTGTAGTCTGTGTCTTCAGCTTATTGTAGAGAAGGGTTGGCACGCTTGATACTGACCTGATGCTCCTGGGGAGTTAGGGAGTGCAGGAGGAGACACCCCAACTCCTGTGTAAAGTGGGAAGGACAAAAAGACATTTTGGAAAGCATCCCGTTTGTTTTTCATTAAAAAACAAAACAAAAACAAAAACCATCTATTAGAAACTTGGCATCCACACAAAAACCTGCATTTTTATTCATAATTACCAAAGCTTGGGGCAACCAAGATGTCTTTCAGGTGGGGAATGGAAAAGTAAAGTAAGCCAATACATGAGCTCTCAAGCTGTGAAAAACACGGAGCCAGTCTGAAAAGGCTACATCCTATACGTTTGCAACTATATGACATTCTAGCAAAGGCAGAACTATGGAGAGGAAAAGATCAGTGGTTGCCCGGGGTGAGGGGGGAGGAGAGGATGCGTGCGTGGAGTACAGAGTTTAGGGCAGCGAGACTGTTTTGTGTGACACTGCAGTGGTGGGTGAATGTCATCATGTGTTTGTCCAAACCCATCGAACGTACAGCAGCAGAAGTGAGCCTCTGTTCAGTTCAGTTCACTTCAGTCACTCAGTCGTGTCCGACTCTCCGCGACCTCATGAATCACAGCACGCCAGGCCTCCCTGTCCATCACCAACTCCCGGAGTTCACTCAGACTCATGTCCACAGAGTCGGTGATGCCATCCAGCCATCTCATTCTCTGTTGTCCCCTTTTCCTCCCGCCCCCAACCTTTCCCAGCATCAGAGTCTTTTCCAGTGAGTCAACTCGTCGCATGTGGTGGCCAAAGTATTGCAGTTTCAGCTTAAGCATCAGTCCTTCCAATGATCTCCTTTAGAATGGACTGGTTGGATCTCCTTGCAGTCCAAGGGACTCTCAAGAGTCTTCTCCAACACCATAGTTCAAAAGCATCAATTCTTCGTGATCAGCTTTCTTCACAGTCCAACTCTCACATCCATACATGACCACGGGAAAAATCATAGCCTTGACTAGACGGACCTTTGTTGGCAAAGTAATGTCTCTGCTTTTTAATATACTATCCAGACATCTTGGAATGTGAAGTCAAGTGGGCTTTAGAAAGCATCACTACGAACAAAGCTAGTGGAGGTGATGGAATTCCAGTTGAGCTATTTCAAGTCTTGAAAGATGATGCTGTGAAAGTGCTGCACTCAATATGCCAGCAGATTTGGAAAACTCAGCAGTGGCCACAGGACTGGAAGAGGTCAGTCTTCATTCCAATCCCAAAGAAAGGCAATGCCAAAGAATGCTCAAACTACCGCACAATTGCACTCATCTCACACGCCAGTAAAGTCATGCTCAAAATTCTCCAAGCCAGGCTTCAGCAATATGTGAACCGTGAACTCCCAGATGTTCAAGCAGGTTTTAGAAAAGGCAGAGGCACCAGAGATCAAATTGCCAACATCCGCTGGATCATGGAGAAAGCAAGAGAGTTCCAGAAAAACATCTATTTCTGCTTCATTGACTATGCCAAAGCCTTTGACTGTGTGGCTCACAATAAACTGTGGAACATTCTGAAAGAGATGGGAATCCTAGACCACCTGACCTGCCTCTTGAGAAACCTGTATGCAGGTCAGGAAGCATCAGTCAGAACTGTACATGGAACAACAGACTGGTTCCAAATAGGAAAAGGAGTACGTCAAGGCTGTATATTGTCACCCTGCTTATTTAACTTATATGCAGAGTACATCATGAGGAACACTGGGCTGGAAGAAGCACAAGCTGGAATCAAGATTGCCGGGAGAAATATCAATAACCTCAGATATGCAGATGACACCACCCTTATGGCAGAAAGTGAAGAGGAACTAAAAAGCCTCTCGATGAAAGTGAAAGAGGAGAGTGAAAAGGTTGGCTTGAAGCTCAATATTCAGAAAACAAAGATCATGGCATCTGGTCCCATCACTTCATGGGAAATAGATGGAAAAACAGTGGAAACGGTGTCAGACTTAATTTTTTTGGGCTCCAAAATCACTGCAGATGCTGATTGCAGCCATGAAATTAAAAGACACTTACTCCTTGGAAGGAAAGTTTTGACCAACCTTGATAGTATATTAAAAAAGCAGAGCCTCTGTAACCCTCGGTAAACTCTTGGATGATGATGATGTGTCAGTAGGTTCATCAGTTGTAATAAATAAACCACTTTTGTGGTGATGGTGGGGAGGTTGTGTGCGTGGGGGCAGAGAGCGTATGGGAAGTTTTGTACTTCCTCTCAATTTTGCTGTGAACCTAAAATGTTCCAAAAAAGTCTATTAAAAACAAAAAGTGAAAAAAAAAAGACCCCAAAAACGATCTCCCTTTGGCCTCTTTGTTCTTTGTGAGCGTTTGTGAATCCTGAGTGCTAGGTGGCACCGTCAGGGATGTCCCTGCCCTGGGCACACTCCCTGGGAACCCTGCCCGTCCCCGTTGTGCCCCTGCTTGCGCCTAAATCGACGTCCTCAGCTCCACACCTTCTCATGGGCATGTGTGCACTTGCCTGTTGGATATTCAAAAACACCTCAAATTCAGCATGCCTCTGCGTGTTCCCCTCTCTTCGGGCCACTGTATTACAGTTTACAGAACAGTCCATCCCCCGACTGTGCTTTCTGACTTTCCTGCTCTGGCTGTGAACTTGTGTGGAGGATCCTCCTCCTCGTTTTCTCTGTTACTGCTGCCTTGTTCTGCACCTCGGCTTCCAGATGGCCCTTCTTCAAGACATTCCTCTCTCGGAGAAAGTCCCTCAGTCTGCCCTCCCTGCCTGAACTACTTCACACACAAATGTATGCAAAATGGTGTAACAGACACTCAGGTTCTTACCTCCAGGATCCTCATTCCAAAGGTTACCTTTTCCATGCTGACCTAATTTCAGCGAGACATCTCGACATTGTTTTCTCTGTTTGCCTTACTCTTGAAGAGATCTGAGAACCCAGCAGGTTCTATAGTCAGACTTTTCCATTCTTAAGTGGATTAATCTAATTGTTATTTGTGTCAGTGTTTTCAAAATGTTATGTCCCTTTGGGATAGATGTGTTTCAAGGCAAATATTTTGGACTCCTTTTCCAAATTACTTATCCACCAAAAACTGCAACTTGTAATAGTTAGCATTAATTAATATTTCAAAAAGTGTGTACCCCAGCACTGTAATTCCAGCACTATTCCATAAGTGACATGGGCTGTTTCTTCACCAGACCACGGCTTTCCGTCCTGACCTCATATGTGTGCCATGTGCAGCTCCTGAGTTCCCACTGCGTGGATTGCTTCCTCAGGAGGAGATGACGAGGTGGACCAGAGTCCTCCTGACTTGCTTTTACCTTTTGTGCCTTTGAATCTGTGTGGTATTTAATGTCATTGAAAGGAGAATTATTAGTTGGCAAAATGCATTATTTCTCATACCCAAATATATGGCAAAATGGAAGATTTACTAAATGATAATCATCTTTGTAATGAGATTTATTTAAGAGTCAGTAGTATATAATACTTGTCAGAAACCAGCATAAACGTTGCATTAATTCAATGTTTTAGATGTATCTTTAATGAGAAGACACCTTAAGAGCTCACCTCTGACCTCTCAACAATAATAAGAAATAAGATACATGTTGTGCCAAATTTTATTATGATTCACATGAAATAGCCCTGACACAGACCCTGCATTTAGGCTTTGCAGATGTAAACTCTGATAGATCATCTTTGTCTTTCATTGTTGGTGATTCATGTGTCAAGGACGCCATTGTATTTTCTGTCAAAACAAAGTACTAAGACATACATAGAAACCGAAGACTATTTAAACTAGACAAATACTCATTTCAGGTTGTAGAGGGAAGTTCTTAATGCTGAAAATCTTGTTGTGATTGTATATCGCTTTCTTGGAAGGCTGACAGTTGTGATTTATTAGTTTTTGATTGAGATTTAGTTTTGCTCAAAGCAGGAATTTGAAAAGCTTTACATGAAAAGTATATAGATAAAACTTTTTATGGTTATCAATTTTTAATTGAAGTGTAGTTGATTTGCAGTGTTGTATTATCTTCTGCTGTACAGCAAAATGATTCAGTTATATACATATATACATACATGCTTTTTAAAAAAATCTTTTCCATTATATTTTATCATAGGATATAGAATATAGTTATATGTGGAATCTAAAATATGACATAAGTGAACCTAGATATTCTTTTATTTTCATCAGTTAATGGGATTACACAGTTGCAAGTTTCTGACCCCTCATAGCCCAGTGGATATAGTAGTAGCTACTTGGGCTTGGAGAGGACTGTCAGAAGAAACAGTGCAAACAGCAGTCCCTAAAATGAAGTTTACATTTTGTCATCAAAAGGTCAGCAGATGGCTTTCACTCTAAAGAGCTTTGGAATAGTGTTATTACCTCATGTCATTAACATGCAGAGATGTGTGCTCTTTTTGTTAGTATTTGCCTTATATATTGAGGTGCTCCTATGTTGGTACATGTATGTTTATAACTGTTCATCTTCTTTTTGGATTGAGCCCTCAATCATTATGTAGTGTCCTTCTCTGCCTCTTATAGCAGTCTTTGTTTTAAAGTCTGTTTTGTCTGGTATGAGTATTGTTACTCTAGCTTTCTTATGAATTCCGTTTGCGTGGAATACCTTCTCCTATCCCCATACTTTCAGTCTGTAAGTGGCCCTAGGTCTGAGGTGGGTCTCTTGTAGACATCATATATATATGTCTGGTTTTTGTATCGACCCAGCCAGTCTGTGTTTTTTGGCTGGTGAATTTAATCTATTTACGTTTAAAGGTAATTATCGATATGGACGATGCCATTGCCATTTTCTTAATTGTTTTGGCTTTATTTTTTGTAGGTCTTTTCTTTCTCTTGTGTTTTCTGCTTAGAGTAGTTCCTTTAGCGTTTGTTGTAAAAATGGTTTAGTGGTACTGGATTCTTTTAACTCTTGATTGTCTTTAAGACTTTTGATTTCTCCATTAAATCTGATTGAGAGTTTTGCTGGGTAGAGTGTTCTAGGTTGTTGGTTCTTCCCTTTCATCACGTGAAATATATTGTGCCATTCCTTTTGGGCTTGTAGAGTTTCTGTTGAGAAGTCAGCCGATAATCTCATGGGATTTCTCTTGTATGTTATTTGTCTTTTTTCCCTTATTGCTTTTAATATTTTATCTTTGTCTTTAATTTTTGTCAGTTTGATTAATGTGTGTCTTGGTGTGTTTCTCCTTGGGTTTATCCTGCCTGGAACTCTCTGTGCTTCCTGGACTTGCTTGACTATTTCCTTTTCCTGTGTTAGGGAAGTTTTCAGCTATAGTCTTCAGATGTTTTCTCAGGTTCTTTCTTTCTTTCTTCTTCTCCTTTTGCTGCTGCTGCTGCTGCTAAGTCGCTTCAGTCGTGACCAACTCTGTGCGATCCCATAAACAGCAGCCCACCAGGCTCCCCCGTCCCTGGGATTCTCCAGGCAAGAACACTGGAGTGGATTGCCATTTCCTTCTCCAATGCATGAACGTGAAAAGTGAAAGTGAAGTCGCCCAGTCGTGTCCGACTCTTAGCGACCCCAGTGACTGCAGCCCATCAGGCTCCTCCGTCCACGGGGTGCCTTCTCCATTCTTCTCCTTCTAGGACCCCTATAATGTGCATATTGGTGTGTTTAATGTTGTCCCAGAGGTCTCTCAGGCTGTCTTCATTTATTTCATACTTTTTTCCATATTATATTTTGCAGCAGTGATTTCCACCGTTCTGTCTTCTAGGTCACTTATCTGTTCTTTTGTCTCAGTTATTCTGCGGATTGATTCCTTCTAGTGTGTTGTTCATCTCTGTTTGTTTGTCCTTTAGTTTTTCTAGGTCTTTGGTAAACATTTCTTGCATCTTCTCAATCCTTGCCTTCATTCTTTTTCTGAGAACCTGGATCATCTTCACTGTCATTATTCTGAATTCTTTTTCTGGAAGGTTGCCTATCTCCAGTTCATTTAGTTCTTTTTCTGGGAATTTATCTTGTCCCTTTATCTGGGACATAGTCCAAATTCTTTTCATTTTGGTTAGCTTTCTGTGATTGTGGTTTTGGAGGCTGTGGGATTATAGTTCTTGCTTCTTCTGTCTGCCCTCTGGTGGATGAGTGTAAGAGGCTAGTGCAAGCTTCCTGATGGGAAGGAAGGAAGAACTGGCTGTGGGGAAAACTCGGACTTGCCCTGGTGGGCAGGGCTATGCTCAGTAAAGAATCCAATTATCTGCCAATGGGTGGGGCTGTGCTCCTTCCCTGTTAGTTGTTTGGCCTGAGGCGACTCAGTCCTGGAGTCTGTAGGCTTTGTGTGGGTGTTCCTGGTGGGTGTTAAGGGGCTTCCCTGGTGGCTCAGAGGGTAAAGTGTCTGCCTGCAATGTGGGAGACCTGGGTTCGATCCCAGGGTTGGGAAGATCCCCTGGAGAAGGAAATGGCAGCCCACTCCGTTCCTCTTGCCTGGAAAATCCCATGGATGGAGGACCCTATAAGGCCCCAGTCCAAGACTGGGATCGCAAAGAGTCAGATATGACTGAGCGACTTCACTTTCACTTTAAGTTGCTTCAGTTGTGTCTGACTCTGTGACGCTATGAACTGCAGCCCGTCAGGCTCCTCTGCCCATGTGATTCTCCAGGCAGGAATACAGGAGTGGATTGCCATGCCCTCTTCCAGGGAATCTTCCCAACCCAGGGATCAAACCTGTGTCTCTTCCCTCTCCTGCATTGGCAGATGGGTTTTTACCACCAGTGCCAGCTGGGAAGCACTGTGGCGGGGCTGATGGCGACCTCCATGAGGATTTACCCCAACGTGTGGCCGACACGTGCCTCCCAGGACTGCTGCTGCTGATGCCCTCTCCCTGTGGCAGCCCACTGACGACCCATCCTCCGCAGGAGACCCTCAGACACTTACAGGAAGGTCTGGCTCAGTCTCCTGTAGTGTCACTGCTCCTTTCCCCTAGGTCCTGGTGCATACAGGGTTTGTTTGTGCCCTCCTAGAGTGGAGTCTGTTTCCCCCAGTCCTGTGGAAGTCCTGTAATCAAATCGCATTGGCCTTCACAGTCAGGTTCACTGGGGATTCCCAGTCTTTTGCCAGATCCCTGGGCTGGGAAGCCTGATGTGGGGCCTAAAACCTTCACATCAACGCAAGAGTGTCTTTGGTATTATAGACCTCCAGTTTGTGGGTTGCCCACCTGGCAGGTATGAGATTTGATTTTATTGTGATTGCCCCCCTCCTTCTGTCTTGTTGTGGCTTTTCCTTTGTCCTTGGAAGTGGCATATCTTTTTTTTTTGCTGGGTTCCTGTGTCCTTCTGTTGATGGTTGTTGAACAACTAGTTGAGATTTTGGTGTTCTTGCAGAAGTTGAGCTCACGTCCTTCTATTCTGCTTGAGCCAATTTTGTAAGATGTATTTTTAATACTAAAAGAATAATCTTTGGTAGCTCATTATATCGTTTTGAAAACAAGACTAGGTTTATTCTTGAAGGTAGGAATTTTATTCTCACCTCTGACATTATTCCCATTTACTGGGGTTTCAGTTTCATTGACAAAACCCTAATCTGAGATGTGTGCTTTTTTTGAAAATGCTAATTGTTTTACAAGTTGAAAGCAGAACCTTTGGAAAACTCAAAAATCTTCCTTGAGATGATTTTACCCAGAACATTAATCCTTGTTTTAGAAATTACTGTTGTAAGTGATTCAAATTTGGAGATAGGTTTTGGGGGTTGGGAAGAGGTGGGCATAGGACCGGATCGTTGAGGCTGCATTTTGGAAACTGGAGCTGGGGCCCGTCTCTGCCTGCTCTGCCTTGCCGTGTCTGGTGGAGACGCTGAGCAGTCGTCCACTTTGTCTTGACAGTTCAGCACAAGCTGAGTTTTCTAGGAAGCTATCTAATGAGAGAGTAGTTGTGATGATGTTAGCCTGAGGGAATTTTAAGTGATTTTACTTAGGGAGTGGGTAACTTTCATTCTGAAAATTTCACTCTAGCCTTGGTGTAAAAGGAAAGAATTGGAGGCAGAAACATGGTGAGTGGAGATGCTGTCTCTATAGTCCAGGACAGAGGAAACTGAGGCTCAGGTGGAGATGGGAGTATGATTTAGAAATATTTCCTACAGGGATTGAAGAGAACAGTGAAACTGACATTTTGTAAAGAGATTTGACATTAGCAGATATAGGGTGCAGGAAAGTGTTTTGTTTATAAAACCTTAACAGATTTTTATTATCATGAACTAGTAGACTTAACATTTCTTGGGGATACTGAGAGTCTTTTGGTTGCACTGGAATTGTAGCAGACTGTCTCACTTTATTTAACTGTTCATATGTTTTGACTCACAAAATTAGGATTTTTCATTATTATTAGATACAATATATTAAAATGACTTCATATTTAGCATTTTAGTCAACATTTTCTCACAATATAGTATTTATTAGATGTTTTTAAAGCAATAGTTTTATTTATAAAATGTTGAAAATTAGGTTTGATGAATTAAATTAATTGATGAATTACTTTTAACTAACAAAATGATTAAAGAGACAGGTTACTCTATATATATGCTGAAGCTGAAACTCCAGTACTATGGCCACCTGATTCAAAGAGCTGACTCATTTGAAAAGACCCTGATGCTGGGAAAGATTGAAGGCGGGAGGAGAAGGGGACGACAGAGGATGAGATGGTTGGATGGCATCACTGACTCAATAGGTATGAGTTTGAGTAAACTCTGTGAGTTGGTGATGGACAGGGAGGCCTGGTGTGCTGCAGTCCATGGGCTTGCAAAGAGTTGGACATGACTGAGCAACTGAACTGAACTGATACCCTGTATAAAACCAGAGGATATCCTTCAGTTTCTTTTTTTGTCTTAAGGTTCTCATTTGTGCATTGTCAAATGATTTATTAATAGAATACAAGAGCTATATATTTGATACAGTTGGATCCAAAAGAAATCTTATACTTTTGGTGTTTTATTTAGGTGTCTTAAGTATCTTATTACTTTGAATGAATGTTTTAAATTTCTTTAGTTCAAGTTCTTACAGAATAAGAGGACTTCCTCAAGAAACGAGAAATATAGGTACAGGGACATATAATGTTAATATTATTGCACTAAAATATATCAGAGGCCCACATTTCCATGATGCACTTTCAACCTGACACACAATATTTAGGAATAAGGCTTTGACTCTTACATTTTGTTTATAGATCAATTGGGGGTCATATTTCAGTGACTTTGAACTGCCTTCAGATCAGTTCAGTTCAGTCACTCAGTCACGTCCGACTCTTTTTGACCCCGTGGACTGCGGCACGCCTGGCCTCCCTGTCCATCACCAACTCCCGGAGTTTACTCAAACTCACATCCATCCAGTTGGTGATGCTATCCAGCCATCTCCTCCTTTGTTGTGCCCTTGTCCTCCCGCCTTCAATCTTTCCCAGCATCAGGGTCTTTTAAAATGAATAAATTCTTCCAATCAGGTGCCCAAAGTATTGGAGTTTCAGCTTCAGCACCAGTCCTTCCAGTGAATATTCAGGACTGATTTCCTTTAGGATGGACTGATTTGATCTCCTTTCTGTTCAAGGGACTCTGAAGAGTCTTCTCCAACACCATAGTTCAAAAGCATCAGTTTTTCAGCGCTCAGCTTTCTTTGTAGTCAAACTCTCATATCCATACATGACTACTGGAAAAACCATAGTTTGACTAGATGGACATTTGTTGGCAAAGTAATGTCTTTGCTTTTTAATAAGCTGTCTAGGTTGGTCATAACTATTCTTCCAAGGAGCAAGCGTCTTTTAATTTCATGGATGCAGTCACCATATTCAGTGATTTTGGAGACCCCCCCCCAAACGTCTTCCACTGTTTCCATAGTTTCCCCATCTAATTGCCATGAAGTGATGGGACCGGATGCCATGATCTTTGTTTTCTGAATGTTGAGTTTTAAGGCAACATTTTCACTCTCTTCTTTCACTTTCATCAAGAGGCTCTTTAGTTCTTCTTCACTTTCTGCCATAAGGGTGGTGTCATCTGCATATCTGAGGTTATTGATATTTCTCCCGGTAATCTTGATTCCAGCTTGTGCTTCTTCCAGCCCAGCGTTTCTCATGATGTACTCTGCATATAAGTTAAATAAGCAGGATGACAATATACAGACTTGACGTACTCCTTTCCCGATTTGGAACCAGTCCGTTGTTCCATGTCCAGTTCTAACTGTTGCTTCCTGACCTGCATACAGATTTCTTAGGAGGCAGGTCAGGTGGTCTGGTATTCCCATCTCTTGAAGTATTTCCCACAGTTTGCTGTGATCGCCACAGTCAAAGGCTTTGGCATAGTCAATAAAGCAGAAATAGACATTTTTTTGGAATTCTTTTGCTTTTTCGATGATCCAGTGGATGTTGGCAATTTGATCTCTGGTTCCTCTGCCATTTTAAAATCCAGCTTGAACATCTGGAAGTTCATGATTCACGTATTGTTGAAGCCTGGCTTGGAGAATTTTAAGCATTGTGAGATGTGTGGATTGCCTTAGTATGTTTATAAGATAGTCTTGGTTGCTTACAGTAACATGGTTGTCAAAATGAAGGAATGAATGTGTATGTGTGTGTGTTCATACACTTGTGCATGTAACCAGTTTCACAGTGACTAAGCTATAAATGAAAGGCTCTCTCCCTAATTTCTTCATCATCCTAGGATTCAGTGCTACATGATTGGTTGCTGTAAATTTAGAAATTTTTCCATTTCTATTTTCAGAGATAGTATGTTTGTGACCAGAGGCTTTTTCATGAACTCAGGTGGATACTCCCCGCCTACTTACTGTTTTGCCCCCTTTGTGTTTACTTCCAGACTCAGGGACATATGTAAGAGTGACTCAGTAAAGCTCAGGTCATATGGTTAGCTTTAATGAGAGAATGGATCAGCTTTCTTTAGAATTCTTTGATTTAAAAATTGGAACAGTGTCCTTAAATTTTAGGAACACCCTCTCCTTCCATTCTCTCATCCCCATTTTGCATTTATTATTCAAATGCGTTCAGTCTGAGGCCTTTGGTGTGGTTATTCACCCACTTCTCTGCTTTCAGTTAACAGCCAGGTCCTTGCCTGCCGTGCAGTCCGACGAGAGACTCCAGCCTCTGCTCAACCACCTCAGGTAACAACACAAAAGCCACCCTGTTGTGCTTGTAAGTGCACCTCCAGCATAGTGGGTAAAGCACCACTGTGGGTGAAGCGCCTTTCAGGGCTAGAAACTTTACAAAGGTTGTCTTTTTCCTTTTCTTCCTTTCCCCCTTTAATTCTATGATTTAAGTTCTTAGTGCCATGTGCTTGTTACCCTTGACCTCAGGGTACTATAGAAAGTTCTTTTAATTGAATAAAAGTGTGTAGAACTGGTTGTCAAGTTAAATTGAGTAGAGATGATTGACTTGAGAAAGATTTCAAAGGGAATGAGCCAATTTCTTAACTGTGAGACTAAGGCAGGCTTGAGGAGCCTACATATATATTATTGGGAGTAGTTGAGATAAGTTTTATTTGTTTTCTAAATTGAAAAAAAAATTATCCTCATTATTTAAAAAGCAAACTTAGAAAATACAGAAAAGGAGGAAGAAAAGCATGTCATCACGATACTTTTATATAATTAGCTATTTTTTTCTTTTTTTCTGTTATTAAAATCTCTCCAAAAGTTTACTTTTATTTTCTTGTATGGTTATCCTATAGTGTATTTATTGTTCATTGTGGAGTATTTAGACCACTTTTCATTCTTTTCACTAGTACAAAAAATGCTGTATGTAAACCTTTATCTGTATTTTTTATCGTTTCCTTAGCATAGGTTTTCAAAAGTGGAATTTGTTAAAGCATATGAATCATTTTAAAGATTTAAGTATATTTATTTCTTTTTCAAAAACCTTATTCTACTTATGTTCTCATATTGTACAAGATCCTCCATGTTGCTGTACCCTGAACAGATGTGACAGTGAGAACAGTTGCTAATTTAATAGGTTTACCATAGAGATACTATTCATATCATGTACCTTGCATTGACTGTATTAAGAGTGATTTTAAAACATTTTAATTATCCATTTTATTTTAAGGTAGTTTTAATTCTCTGTATCTTTGCCTATTTATTGATAGCATTTCTTGGTTTTATTTGATCTCATGTACTTTAGATATAAATACCAGCTTCTCTGGTGGCTCAGCAGGTGAAGAATCCCTCTGTAATGCAGGAAACACAGGAGACATGGATGGGTTTGATTCCTGGGTTGGGAAGATCCCCTGGAAGAGGAAATGGCAATGTACTCCAGTATTCTTGCCTGGAGAATCCCCATGAACAGAAAAGCCTGGTCGACTATAGTCCATAGGGTCACAAAGAGTCGGACAAGACTGAGCAAATGAGCGCACACTTTTATAAAGGGTAGTGACTCTTCATTGTTTTTGTTACAAACATTTTTTTCTGAAAGTTTTTTTTTTATTATGTTACATTATCTAGCATACCTAAATTTTCAAGTTTTATGTAGCTAAGCACGTTTAGTGTCTTCCTTTATGGTTTCTTTTTATTTTTCTGAAACCTAGAGTGCCACTGCTTGGTCAGAACTTGGCCTGGAGTTTATTTCCATTATCTTTCAGTATTGCTTATCCTTCCCCCTGCCTCCCTGGTCCCTCTTTTCCTCCTTTCCTGCCTTCTCTGCAGTGGGGAGGGTGGGGTCCAGGCAAACATTTCTTGAGGGACTGGGAGCAGCCTGAATACTGTACAGTTGTTAACCTTCCTGAGAGCTCTGTGTCCTGGAGGTATCCTCCTCCCATCCCAGCCCAACCCCAGTGTATCCCTCTGGTGCTGGCTTTGCTGTCTCTGTAGCATTTCACATCGTTGCTGCAGGGATTCTGTTACTTCTCAGGTTAAAAGGATTCTGCCTCCCCAGTTTCCCATGGGATGAGGTGAGAACACCTCAGCCTGGCATACGAGGTCCTTCTGGAAGGAGCCGGCCTGACTCTGGACTTCATCTCAGTGCTGATACCCCGCTTCTTCTGCCAGTGGGGCACCTGGGGTTCCTCCCGAGTGCCAGGCCTGTGCTCGCCTCCTGCGGGGACTGCTCTTCCCCGCTCCTCTACTTCTGTGACCCGACTCAAGACCACTTGTCTTTGTTTGCCTCCTCTGATGAGCTCTTCCAGACCGCCTGTTCTCACCCTGCTGCTGCCCAGTATCCATTCCTGTTCTTACGTGTGTTCCCGTAATAACCAGTGGCTCCTGTGTGTGGACTTGTGCTGTCGTCATGGCTTGCTTCTTCATCTGATTTCTCCAGTAAAGTATGAGAGCTGCAAAGTGCCTTTCATGATAGGTCTTCCTTATGTGTTTTGTTGAATGGATAAATATATATTATACCAGTGATATTTTTAAAAATAACTTTTTTGTTTGTTTATAACTGCGCTAGTTCTTTGTTGCTTTGTGTGGGCTTTGTCTCAGTTGAGGTGAGGAGGGTCTGCTCTTTGTTGAGGTGTGAGGGCTTCTCGTTGCTGTGGTTTCTCTTGTTGCTGCACACAGGCTCGAGGGTGCGTGGGCTTCGCAAGTTGCCGCTCTCGGGTGAGGGCTCAGTAGTTGTGGTGCAGGGCTTAGTAGCCCCATGGCATGTAGGACCTTCCCTGACCAGTGAATGAGCCCTTGTCTTCTGCATTGGTAGATGGATTCTTACCCACTGCGCCACCAAGGAAGTCCTATTTTGTTGTTTTTTTCCTGCATAAAGTTCTTATAATTTATATAATATATTATTACAGTTCTTTTCTCCTGTAAAACCACTAATTCAGAAGACATGGACCTAAAGGATTGGATCTTACTTACCTCCAGTCAGTGCTCAGTGCTGTGCAAAAATGAGGGATTCTTCTTCCTCTACTCCTGTGTGGTCATTGTCAACAAGAATTTAGATTAATTAGTGACACTTCTTGAGTCCTTGAAACATGCACAAACTGTACATTCATTTAGGGCTTTCATTCTCTGTGGAATTCACTCATGACTGGTTGCTAGGCAACCAGGGCTGGATGCTACATGTAATATGCACCAACCGATGTTGGTGTTTTTATTATTATTAAATCAAATGGTTTCTTGTTTCATTACCATGTCAGAGTCATCTGTATGTAGGGTAGTAGCTGATGTGCATAGTTTGACCTTCCTATTATACAAAGTAACCTTGTGAAAGTCTTTCAAGCATACTGAATTGTCTCTTTTGGCTGTTTAAATATAATGTCTTTCTCTTACCTTCTTTTTGCTTAGGTCAAAATAGGAAAGAGTACTGTTTAGTTTGAAAGATGATAATGATAATCTTGTTAGAAAAAATAGTCATCATTCATTTGTATGAACTGTATAGTTTAAATATAATCTAGAGGGGAAGAACATTAGGAGGTTGAAATTGAAATCATTATTAGGTCTAATTTTGTTTAGTGCCTTCAATGATCAGAGAGGAATGATGAGTAGCATTTTAATTAAGTTTGTCAATAAAACTAATATGGTGGATGACACCAATACCTGTAAAAATGAAAGTAACTGTAGGGAAATTCTCAAGTCATTTTTCAGGATTTAGACATTGAAAGAGAATTATTATAACAGTTGCCAACCTAGTAATTTAGGATATTGCTTAACAATATATATAATTCTGAGAATGTAGAGGCATTGTGCCCAGATTTTCTTAGCTGAATTTACTTCTATAGTTAAAAGTTAAATTAACCACAGGAAAGCATTTTGCTTCAATCTATTATGGAAATGCAAGCTCTTCATTAGTGGCATCCATCAGGAACTGAGTGCCTATATTGTGCTTGGAATAAAAAAATGACACAATTTCTGTTCTCAAGAAATTTACATGTTGATTTCATTTAAGTGTGTTTAATTTCATTCAAGAGGTTTATGAATGTAATGTATAAGCACCTGTGGCAGGTGAATACAAAATGGTGAATATGTTTTTCAATTAAGTTCTTGGTGAAAATGAAAAATGTGTTTTATTTTTGCTTAAAAAAAACTGAAGGAAATTTTTGGCCAACCCAATAAAAATAGAAAAAATAGAAACAAATTCCGCCTCATTAATATAATTGCTGCTAGGTTTTTGTTGTAATTGTGATATCTGTGCATATTTTTATGTAATAATAATTTAAATGGTTAAACTTTAAAAACATTCTTTCTCACTTAATACATCATACCTATATGATAAAGGAGAAGATTACTTTTCATGGCTCTAATTTTAAGTGATTTGTAATATTTAGTTGAGGATGTATATATCTATCTTTATATCACCATTCCCATTTCACTGGATATTTAGGCTTTTTTTGTTAACTAAACCTGTGAAGAAAAACTGCAGACTGAGTGGTGTCTGTGGCCAGGTGAGGGACTGGCGAAGGGGCGCTGTGCTGACCCGTGAGGAGGAGGTGTTGCCCAGCAGTTGGCAGGGCGGGGAGCAGGGCGCCTGGCCAGCAGACTGCGTCGCCTTCCTGGGGCAGGAGAGGAGAGAGAGTGGCCACGCTCCTAACAAGGGAAGCAGTCACTTGATGAAGACAGAATTCAGAATAATGAATTTTAAACTTTATAGTACGTCTGGATTAGAACATTTTATTGTAGCCCTAACAAATTACCAGGAATTGAATGGATCAAAACAGAACCTACTTTTTTCATACAGGTCAGAAGTGTGACTTGGGCCTCCCCAGGCTAAAATTGAGATGTCAGCAGGGCTGTAGTTCCTGTTGGGCTCTGGGGCAGAATCTGCTGCTGCTCTTGTCTGCGTTGTTGGCTGGGTTTAGTTCCTTGTGGAGGTGGGCCTGAGGTCCTCCCTCTCTTGCAGGCTGTCGCCAGGGCCACATTCCTGCCTCTGCCACCCTCGCCCCCGTGGCTGCTCTGTGGTCCTCTCATGTGGTCCCCTGCCTCAGCCAGCAGCGGTCACCAGTCCTTCTCTTTTGTCAAGGGTGACTTTGTCTGCATATCTGCCTCCTCCCTGAGAAAGCTTTCTGCTTTACAGGCTCACGTGTTTGGACAGTCCACATGGAGACCCAGGAGAATCACCCCACCTCAAGGTCCTTCATCTTAATTACATCTTCAGTGGCCATCTTCAGTGGCCTTTTTGCTACGTAACCTATCGTGTTCATGGGTGAACATTTTTGGAAGCCATTGATCTGCCTATTACAGTGAGGGTTTTCTCTTGGATTGAAGACAGCTTTTAATATCATTCACTTTCATCAGTTTTACAAGTAAACCAAACCACTTCATTTATGTACAATACTGAATTACCCTGGGGTTTTATAGTTAGGTCACTTTGTTAGCTTAACATGTTGGAAAGTTGAAAAAAAATGGTTAACAGTGATTTTTATAAGAATATAAAGTACTGATTTTCTTTTCAGTGATATAGAAAGAAAATAGGAAAATCTTTCCTTGCTTGTTTGACTGGCCATCCAGCCAAGGCAAATGGATATCTTTGTAAACAGTAGACTTTGTAATAAGATTGTATATATTGGCTGTGACTTGGGAGTAGACACAGGGTCACAAATCTTTTCGTATCTGAAGAGTTAGTTTTGTTTATCGTTGATTTAACACACATTACGGGGACTACTTGGTGCCAGATACGATGTTAGGTTCTTGGGATTCGTATTCACTTCTGATCTTACAGAACTGATTGTTGGTCAGAAAAGAGAGAATCTTGACTTAAGTAATTACAGTAAATTATGGTGGCTGTTAGCGTAGGAGTGGCACCTGACTCTGTGGGCTCACGGCCCCCACGGCTCTGTGTCCATGCAGCTTCTTCCCAGCCGGAGGGGCAAGGGTCCGTTCATCCCGAGTCCAGGGTTTCTTAGGCATTTATGCATTGTGGATGCTGTCAGTCTTCCTGGAAAGCAAAGTTTGTGATTATTTATATTTTTCAAGTAGTTTCATTGCCTGTAGTTATTAAATTTCCTATTCTTTACTCTTTGAGTTTCTTTAAAATATTGATTGTCACTGTAGTTGAGTAATAAAGAAAATTATTTTACACTGTGTTAGGCATAGAGCCCTAACAAAGTACAAAATGGTGATGATACTATGGGAAACAGTTTTCCTTAAAAGCCTGAGAAAACGTTGTGGTAGTTACTGTGAAATATTAGCAGCTAAAGAGCTTTGCAGTGGTACTTTCTGTGATGATGGAAGTGTTCTGTACCTGCACCACTCAACCCAGTAGCCAGCAGTTGCTTAGGCTGTTGAGTGCTTGAAGTATAGCTCCTGTGTTTTTATTTTAATTCATTTAAATTTAAGTAGCTGGTCGTAACTGATGCTTATTGGATTGGACAGCACATTTCTCTGTGATACTTGAAATGAGTTTAGATAGTCATGTATTTTAAAAAGTATAAAACGGTTTTCAGATGAAGCATTTGGATTTCTCAGTCTGTGATGGCCGTGCCAGTGGTCCTGGGGCTCGGGGCTGTCTTGGGGTGTGGGGTGCTGAGCCGCGGCAGCCCCGCCCCCAGGGTAGGTGGGCCCATCGCCCAGAGCCGCTCCCTGGCGCTGGCTTTGTGGCAGGAGCGCAGTCAGGGAGTGTTCAGGCTGCCCAGGCGGTGAGATGCCTGGCGCCACATGTGACCTGTGGGAATTTTGCAAGTCTACATGTTTGTGAGCTGGTAACTGGACACACAGTTAGAACTGGACATGGAACAACAGACTGGTTCCAAACAGGAAAAGGAGTGCGTCAAGGTTGTATATTGTCACCCTGCTTATTTAACTTATACGCAGAGTACATTGTGAGGAACGCTGGGCTGGAAGAAGCACAAGCTGGAATCAAGATTGCCGGGAGAAATATCGATAACCTCAGATTTGCAGATGGCACCACCCTTATGGCAGAAAGTGAAGAGGAACTCAAAAACCTCTTGATGAAAGGGAAAGAGGAGAGTGAAAAGGTTGGCTTGAAGCTCAACATTCAGAAAACAAAGATCATGGCATCTGGTCCCATCACTTCATGGGAAATAGATGGGGAAACAGTGGAAACAGTGTCAGACTTTATTTTTGGGGGCTCCAAAATCACTGCAGATGCTGATTGCAGCCATGAAATTAAAAGACGCTTACTCCTTGGAAGGAAAGTTATGACCAACCTTGATAGTATATTAAAAAGCAGAGACATTATTTTGCCAACCAAAGTCCGTCTAGTCAAGGCTATGGTTTTTCCCGTGGTCATGTATGGATGTGAGAGTTGGACTGTGAAGAAAGCTGATCGCCGAAGAATTGATGCTTTTGAACTGTGGTGCTGGAGAAGACTCTTGAGAGTCCTTTGGACTGCAAGGAGATCCAACCATTCCATTCTAAAGGAGATCAATCCTGGGTGTTCATTGGAAGGACTGATACTAAAGCTGAAACTCCAATACTTTGGCCACCACATGCGACGAGTTGACTCACTGGAAAAGACTCTGATGCTGGGAAAGGTTGGGGGCGGGAGGAGACGGGGACAACAGAGAATGAGATGGCTGGATGGCATCACCGACTCTGTGGACATGAGTTTGAGTGAACTCCGGGAGTTGGTGATGGACAGGGAGGCCTGGCGTGCTGTGATTCATGGGGTTTCAAAGAGTCGGACACGACTGAGCGACTGAACTGAACTGAACTGAACCGGACACAATTCACAGTAAAAACAAAACTAAATTTGATAGATTGGGCTGAGGTAAGCCAGACGGCGCGGACTCACCGAAGGTGAATGGTGCCCTCTCAGCTATTTGTAGCCACTGTGTAGAAAGCTGCTCTAAAAAGATAATACAAAGGGAACAAGAAGTCCATTTGTAATTGGGCTGCTGTGGTCCTCGGTGGGCAGCAGACACACCATCCACAGGAGGCCCTTGGGGACCTGGATCATAGGGCATACCAGGTCCTCAGCCTCATGAGGGCCCCTCCTGGTCACCAGCCCGCATTCCTGGGCCTCTGTGACGCTGTTAGCTCTGTTTGCCTTGGAGCAGTTTTGCTGGCCGAAATGGTCATTTTTGCGTCTTCATTTGATTGTGGTGTTTGCTCCATGAGAGCAAGGCGTCTGTCGGTCCTCCTATTTTCCTCTCTCCCTGTTACTGCAACATGGCTGCACCTCCTGGATGAGCCAGTGCTGGGAGAAGACCCTTTCAGGTTTTAGAATTTACCTCTCTCTTAGGTTTTTTAAGCTACTCAATGTTGAGACTGAATGTGATGGTAATTTAGACGAAACGTTGGTGAATTTTGTCAGTTCCAAGGGAAAGCTTGGAAACACTGAGAAACACTCCTTATACTTTGTAGAAATTCAGTGCTGGTTTTTTTGCCTTTTGTTTCGGGACTCGGTACTCTTTCTCAGAGTCAGTAGCTAACTGGGGAGAGTCCTTTCTTTTTGTCTGTGTGATTTTAGAAAGACCCCCATTTTTTTACTCCAGTGACATATACAACTGTTAAAGAATGTATTTAAAAATAGAATAAAACCAAACCTGTTATGAACCTTGCTGTTTTGATCTGTGAAATGAAAGCCTTAACATGATGAGCCACTGGTAATGACTGCAAGAGCAAAGGAGTATGCGGGAAGTGTGTGACGGGATCTCGGGATGTGACTCTTCATAAACATCCTCTCTAGCTGTCCCCTTCATCTCCTCTCCCTCGAAAACCCCACCAAACCCCAGTCTCGTGTTCCTGGTTTTCTGTTTTTAGGGATCAGCTGTGAGTGGGCATTGTAGTGTGCCTCCGCCTGTGACAGCCCATCTCAGAAGCGTCCCGTCCTCTGTGAATTGTGGGGAAATGAGACAGTGACCGTCAGTTCAGCATCTTAGTTCTTCTGGGTATTAGAGCTTTATTTCACGTTCACTCATTCTCAGCTTTTCATAACCAGTCTCTCAGGCAACCTTTTCTTTATTGTAATCATTTCACCATCCTGGGTCAAAGTCCAGTCAAAACAGCCTCTACTTAGGGAGTCATTGTACTTGTAGAATATGCTGAGAATGTAAAGGAATATAAAAAAATGTAGTCATGAAAGTAGAGATCTTTTGGGGGGGGGCTTTAAGTGTATATGGTGAAAACACCTATGTAGTGTTGTAGAGCTACTATCTTATAGGAATGTATGTGTATATTTTGTTTTAAATCAATTTTATTGAAGTATAATTTACATACAATGAAATGTACTCATTTTAAGGGTGCAGTTCCATGACGTTTGACAATGCAAGGTACAGATATTTTTGATAGAAAAATGAAATGCATCTCAGTGCTCTTGCAGTTCATTGGACTGTTGCAACTTAGAAATTTGAATAAATAGGAAAATATGAACCACATGGGAAAAGATGAGGCCAGCCTGAAACAAGGAAGGGTGGTGATTGTGCTGTTTGTAGTCCTCACCTGATGTGGAAACCCATGTCAGCCTGGGTTTTCATTGGTTTTGTGTGCCTCTTGTCTCTTAGTTGTAAGGAAATATACATCATTATCCTTCCTATTGTCTGCCAGTAGCTTTTTGGAGATTATTATTTTTTTTTTAAACACAAAATGGAGTAAACTTCGTGCTTATGGAAAAATAATTTACATTCAATTTATAACAGAATTTTATTGATTTTGTTCTCATTGAAGTAATTGCAGGCAAAATCACCTGGGCTAACATAAGTTGGATACCATTTTCAAGGGATTTAGCTGTAGAAAGAAACTCATTCAATTTCAGTGGTGACAGCTGTTGAGTGAATTTTTCTGTGATACCCTCACAGCAGGAAATGATACATTGTAACTGTGGCTCCCTATTGAGACCTAAAGTGCTTGTTATTGTCGTTAGTGGTTTGTTGAACAGGGCTTAGGTTTCTGTTGTTTCTACAAAGACCAGGCATGGGTCTGCCTTTCACAATCAGATGTGTGCAATTGTGTATATTTCAGAACTCTTTTTATAGCCACTGCATTTTTATTGGGTAAATTCAGTGTTTGTGTGGTGGTGTTTGGAGCATTGGTTCCCCGTGGCTGTGACTGACTGTGCCTTCCTGTCTCGTGATCCTCAGCCCCGCTTCTCCAGTGATTTAATGGGTCTGAAAATGGTAGCATGTCAAATATGGTTACGTAAATATGTGTTATGGATATTTGAAAGTCTCTTCAGCTTTAATTTGTTGAAACTGTGCTTAGCTTCACAATTTTCTGTTTATTGTGATTTTTAACTCTATTGGAAACCTAACTCTGCTTACCTCTTACTGTTTAATGAGCAAGATAATGTGGGAGAGAAAAGTTTCTCAGATGTGACTGAGTTTTAATTAAGTTGCATGTAGGCCTGTTGAACATGTAGGAAGATGCTTTTGTATATTTTGCATACAATTAGTTCTCTTATCATAGATAGAACCATCACCTCAAAACAAAACAGAAAAAATAACCAAGGACAAACACTGAATTTCTTCTGTGTAAGCTAAGGGTTTGTTATACACAATTGCAAAATTTAATTGTCTCAGGAAGTATTATTATGCACAAGTTTAGGGTTTTAAAAGTTTTAAACTTGACAAGACCTTCATTGTCACTTGACAAGACAAAATCATTGAAGTCATGATTTAGCACTATGTTATTACACAAGGAGATAGGATTTGCCTTTTATCTTGATGGTTTTTGCTCGGAGACCTGTGTTTCATGGCCCGCCTGCTCCGTTTCAGCTCTTTTTTCTTTCTTGCCTCTGCTTGTCTTTGGCGACCCACTCCAGTACTCTTGCCTGGAAAATCCCATGGACGGAGGAGCCTCGTAGGCTGCAGTCCATGGGGTCGCGAAGAGTCGGACACGACTGAGTGACTTCACTTTCACTTTTCACTTCCATGCATTGGAGAAGGAAATGGCAACCCACTCCAGCGTTCTTGCCTGGAGAATCCCAGGGACGGGGGAGCCTGGTGGGCTGCTGTCTCTGGGGTCGCACAGAGTCGGACACGACTGAAGTGACTTAGCAGCAGCAGCAACCCTACCTCTTCATCTATAAACTGTGAAAGTTCCTTGGTTTCACTGATCTCTTTCTGCTTGTCCATCTGATATGTGCTAACTTGCTGAGCAAACAGACTCCTTTATTATCCCTGTCACCTCTCTATCACGTACTTCCTTTCAAACGGTCCAGCAATGCTAATAGACTCACAAAAGTACTTTTCTGAACCAGGTCAAAATTAAGAGTGTTTTTAATGCAAATAAAATTGTTCAAGTACAAATGGTAAAATCACTAAAACAACCAGGCCCGTGACTTTTGTGTTATTCCCTGACTGTGGTTTCCTGCTCTTCCCCTCTGCTGTTAGGCCCACCCAGGTCACCTTCTTCTCTGGTCTTGAGCTGGCATGGCAGGTGTCTCTGATCAGCCTGGACACTGTGGTCAGTTGTCTCAGTGGCATTCACTGGACACTCAGAATTCTGGATGTTGTCCCTGAGCACCCCCTCTGTGGTGCCATTTTGGAGCTGCTCATGATGTGTCCTCCCCCCTGCTTTGAGAAGTGCCTGTTCTCTGCAGCCTCATCGGGGTTCTCAACACCTCGTCATGTTGCACTGTTTGCATCATCCCTGGGCGCACCATGACTTTGTGACTCTTCCTTGGTCAAAAAAGTGGTTAATGAAGGACTGAGGAGCAGTGCAGAGACTCTTGGAAGTTTATTTTTAAAAAAAGGGTAATTAGAAAAGGACAACTACTGTGGTAGAGAAAAAGTCTGTTATAAAGTCTGACAGTCTGATGGCCTTTGAAAAAATAAGGTTCATTCTGGGTTTCATGCATTTCTCTAGTTCTGTTTGGTGAGTGCAGGTGTTTGTGTTTGTACAGTGCAGTATAACTTATATTTTAGCAAACTCGATACTCGTGGACCACATCTTTATTCTCTGACTTTTTGGTATCTTGAGAAAAACGATACCATTTTACCTTTAGTGCCTTTTGCCTGGTACTCTAGCAAATAGAAGATAATTTAGCATACAGGATGGAAATAAGTTACTCTCCACATTTATGGATGGACAGCTTGGTGGCTCAGATGGTAAAGAATGTACCTGCAATGCAGGAGACCCAGGTTTGATCCCTGGGTTGGGAAGATTCCCTGGGGGAGTGCGTGGCAACCCACACCAGTGTTCTTGCCTGGAGAATTCCATGGACAGGAGCAGAGGTTAATGGGGTTGCAAAGAGTCAGACACACTGAATGACTAATGCACACAGTTAATGCATAGTTTGACTTATCCTTTTTCTTTTTTACTTGTGCCAAATTAGTGGCTAAATGGAGAATTAAATCAAATTTTGACTTTTTAAGATTCTCTGATTAGTCATAAATTCCTCTCTATATTTGGCAGGATAATGATTAGTGAAATAATTTGAATTTTGTGACCCATTAAAATATTTTTTTGGTCCACTGTATTGAAAAAGTGACATTTGTGTTATGTGTCAATTTATTCTTTTATGGAAGGTTAGAAGCAAGAAAGCTTTTATGCTGACTAAATCCCCCTTGTTAAAACTGTGAATCAGTGATAGCGAGTGTTTCTTAAAGCTGTGATTATTTAAAATGGGCTGAAAACAGTGTTTATTGGTGGGTTTGTGTGCGTGTGTGTGTGTATCAAACCAATTAGAAATTGTTTTTACTTTTAAAAATTACTATAAAAAAGTAGTAAAACATTTGTATTAGTTTTTCTCTATTACCCCAGTACAGTGATTAAGAAATATTTGTTCATAAAATTGATGAAGTTTTTAAAGTCATGAAACTGAGACAATATTTTGACAGTTCATTACACGTGTTTTCACTCATTAGTGTAGCAGCTGTGTTATTTGAAAGCCGTGCGACATGAAGCTGCCACAGGCTCTGATGGTGGCAGAAGGTGCCTCACTTGTCCTGGGCCTGTTGGGAGTCTCATCTCATAGCTCCCTCTGCACTTCCAAGTAAAAGCCAAGGGTCCCGTCTCATGAGCTAATGTGAGTTGTTCTTAAGGATTTTTATTCTTTTATGGCAGCACTGTTTGTTCTTTTTACTTTTACCTTAATTGCCTGCCTTTCTCTGTCTGTTGCTGCTACTTTACAGTTTTTACGAAGACTTCTCTTGTCTGGAATATTATTATATTCTTCCAACTGATTTTCTATTGCCCAATCCTTCCAATTTCTGCTTTCTTTCTCGAGTATAAACTGCTTATGTGAATTCTTTCCCCAGATATTTTTATGGTTCTTTGCTGCTTACAGATCATTGGATACACTGCTTCTCATGATTTGTCTTTCTTGTCTCTGAAAATCCTCCCCACCTTGGCTTCACCTATCCATCACTAGTTCAAATAAGTATTAAATAGTTGTGATGTACCAACTCCTTTAACAAGATACAAGTTAGCCTTTCTGATCCTGAATGAGTGGAGGAGAAATCTCATTCCCAATACTTACGCTTCAGTTCTTCATTTCCAGCACTTTTCTTCTGAGAGTCCCACACTTGCCCTTACTGGGCTGGCTGGTGGCCATCTTCCTGTCTGTTCACGATATTTTTAGAAAGGTGATGTCTGACAGTTTCCTTATATTCTCTCTGTAATTATTTATACCCAGCAAATTCATCGTGTTTATCATTGCTACCATTCTCTTTTTACCTTTTTTCTTGAAGTTTGGCCCTTTTGCATATCCTATCAAAGCACTGAGGAAGCATTTTGTACTGCCCTTCAGGCCCTCTTTATACATCTTCTCTTTGTACTTTGTATACTGCATTAATCTGGGCTAAGAAAACTGTTTACTCATAACTGTAATCATGTTTGTACATCATTTATACAAGACTTTAATATTTGTTCATTTGTTTTATATTTGAGCTGAAAAGTTCTGTTAGATGATTGTGATCAATTTATAGCCTAAGAAGTGCAAGGGTCCAGGAGTGACCTAGCATCTCCCAACTGGGGGACGAGTTCTCTCCAGGATCAGCTGCCTCCCTTCCCATCCTGTTTTGTTGTCCTCTGTACTTACTGGTCAAGGCTGCAGTTGCTCTGTGTACTGGAATATGCTTTAGTGATTTTAGTTAGCATTTTGAATATATTATTTCATTTGGTTTCCCCAGCATTTCTGTCAAGTAGGCAGTCCTGGCATTATTAATACTATTTTACAAATGATAATAATGCTGATTGCCAGTTTGCCAAACCAGTGATTTAAAGAACAGAAACAAGAGCAGGTCTTCAGACTCGTAGCCTATGCTGTTTTCATTGCCCTATGTATAAGATACTTTGGAAAGTGAAATGTGTTTTTAGTTTGGGAGGTTTGAACGTGGGTCAGAAAGATCCCCTGGAGAAGAGAATGGCAATCCACTGCAGTCTTGCCTGGAGAATTCCATGGACAGAGGAGCCTGGTGGGCTACAGTCCATAGAGTCGCAAAGAGTCAGACATGACGGAGTGACTAACACTTCACTGAAACAATTCTCTGGTTGTGTTCTGTATTAAAATGTTAAATATTAAAATTAAATGGCAGCTGTTGTTTTAACTTAGCCTGAGTTTTGTGTGCCATGGCAGTACTGGTCTAAGCCTAAAGAGAATGAATCCCTTTATGGTATACTGTCAGAAATTTGTTACTGGAGGGAGAAATAAAACCAAAGGCCAGAAGATGTGTTTTAGGTACAGTATCATTCTGTGTCACTCTCTGCCATTTGCTCGTCCTGCTCTCAGAGTGATTCTGACCATTCTTAGCCCATATAGGGGGGATTTTTGGGAGGGGACATCTGCACTTGTGACACTTTCCTCACCAGTGGCTGCAGTGTCTTGAGATAGCCTGTAGTTTTGCTTCATAATCCGTAACTATCGTTTAATCAGTAACTTGATTGATTGTAGAACAGCTTTTCTACAGAGCGTCTTGAAAGAAAGTGAAAGTGAAGCTGCTCAGTCATGTCTGACTCTTTGTGACCCCATGGACTATAGCCTACCAGGCTCCTCCATCCATGGGATTTTCCTGGCAAGAATACTGGAGTGGGTTGCCATTTCCTTCTCCAGGGGATCTTCCCGACCCAGGGATTGAACCCGGGTCTCCCACATTGCAGGCAGATGCTTTACCATCTGAGCCAGCAGGGAAGCCCTTGAGGGCAGCCCTTGAGAGCATCTTGAGGGCATATATTAACCAGCAGCAAGAAGCTCTAGTGTGAGCAGTAGAGAGTAGAGCATCTGGAATCCCTTGTGGCTGTAACAATACTTTAGTCGTGGGGTCTGCATGAACCCCTGTTTGACTGTGGTTTTCTGTGTAACCATGTGGTTCCTGGATGTCTGCATCTGAGTCCCTGTTGATGGAGCTGTGGGTGTGGAATTATATCAAGGAGATGATAAAGTATACAGTTGGAGACTTTAGGTAGAATGAACCATGTTGCATTTCCTCATTTCTAAATATACAAGACGACAGTGTATCACAGGGAAAAGAGTAGTGTGGTGTAGTGAAGAAACAGGAAGTTGGGAGTTTGAATTCCCAACTTTCCCAAAATTAAAAGTTTGAATTCCTGCTGCACTGCTGACTTGCTCTCTGATCTCAGAAGTTCCCCTCTTCTCAAATATACAGTAAACTCACTCGCTTGGGGCTGTTGTGAGGATATCATTAGAGGATATGGATGAGGACTCACACATGTAAGTGCTGTCCATGTGTTACTTATTTTAATTAGTGACTATGATATGTTAGGTCCTTTAACGAAAAATATTTTAACTCCAACCTGCTGTCAACACTGCAGACAGGCAGTGCCATCTCCATTTGACAGACAGGTATCCAGGGTGTGGAGAATCTTGGTGACTCACTCTAGGGCCTGCTGAGCAGTGACTTCAGACATAAGCTCTGTTTATCCCTAGCTTTGGGAAATGGTAACCCACTCCAGTATTCTTGCTTGGAAAATCCCATGGACAGAGGAGCCTGGTGGGCTACAGTCCACGGGATTGCAAGAGTTGGACACGACTTAGTGACTAAACCACCACCACCACTGCGCTGTGCTGTTACAAGGGGTCAGTAGTGGAGGAGTGTGAACTTTAACAGCAATTTGCATATTGCTCTTAAGGAAACAGCACTCTAGATTAGGAATCAGGAGATACAGATGAGCGCTATATTTCTGTATTATTTATGGGGAAAGTTACTGTATAAACATATCCTGTGAAATACCTTTGAAACACTTGGCTATGTTTCTCCTAAGGTTTATGTATAAAATGTTTTCTCGTGACTTTTTGTCAGAATTTTGAAAATTTCCTTTGAGGTGATCAAAATATGTTTTATAAATTCTATTTTAATATTTTGATCTTTTTTTTTTCAGTCATTCCTACACTGGTCAAGACTACAGTACACAGGGTAATGTTGGCAAGATTTCTTTAGATCAGATCGATTCGGTAAGCATCTCATCCTATTAAACCTTTGTCAATGGAGAAAACCGATTTTCTTCAACCAAAGATTATTTTTAGGGTGGGGTGGTGGAAGAGAATGTTATTTCATTGCCAATCATTTTAAAAATAAATCCCATGTGCTGTACGTATGACTTTTTGTTATTATAGGAAAACCAATTAGAAAATTATTTGTCGTCTGATAAAAACAATTTAATCAGTTTTCCAAAAGGAAACTGATTTCTTTTAAGTGATGACACTTAAGTAGTATTTATGTGTTTATATTTAAACACCATATAATTTAGAAAGGAGAAATGGAGAGTACTAAGTATAGCTGTCTCCTAGGGCTACTGTAACAGCAAACCATAGGCTGGGTACCTTGAACAACAGGATCTTATTTTCTCACAGTTCTGGAGGCGAAAGTTCATGATCAAGCCATCAGCTATCAGTTTCTTCTGAGGGCCTCTCTCCTTGGCTTCTGGGTGGCTGCCGCATCCCTCCATCTCTGCTTAGAAGGCTGCTAATCACCTTGGACCAGGGCCCCACCCCCATGACCTCATTTAACCTTGATTACCTCCTTACAGGTCCCAGCTCTAGATACAGCCACATTCTGAGATTGTGGGGTTAGGACTTATCATATAAATTTGAAGAAGATGCAGATTATTCCATGACGCTAAGTATAGGTCTCGTGTTGCCTCCAGAGTGGGCAGCTCATTTCAGCTTCACTATGTGGCTTTATAGGAGAATCAGTGTGTGTACACTCAACTATACTTCTACTGTGTAGAATTTCACTTTAATGCACTGTAGGAGTTATGATATCACAGCCACTATATTTGACATCACACTCACTGTATGACATCATATCCACTATATATGATATCACACCACTGTATTTATGCCATCACACCCACTTTATTTATGACATCACATCCAATGTATGTATGGCATCACACCCTCTACGTATGACATCACACCCAATATATATGAGATCACTTCTACTGTATGCATGACATTATGCATACTGTATTTAAGACATCACACCCACTTTATCTATGATGAAACACCCCATATATACGACATCACATCCACTATATATGTGACATCACACCAGCTCTATCTATTGCCTCACACACACTCTATGACATCACTCCTAATGTTTTTTTGATATCACACCCACTATATTTCACATCACACCCACTCTATGGCATCATACCCGCTCTATATGACATCCCACCCACTATAGATGAGATCACTTCTATTGTATCCATGACATTATGCCAACTGTATTTAAGACATCACACCCACTTTATCTATGATGTCAAACCCCGTATATACGACATCACCTCCACTATATATGTGACATTACACCTGCTGTATCTATTACCTCACACACACTCTATGACATCACAACCACTGTATTTATAACATCATTCTGTTTTGGTTATATCACACCCACTATATGGCATCATACCCACTGTATATGACATCCCACCCACTATATGGCATCACATCCACTACATATGACATCATACCCACTATATATGACATCACACCCACTTTCTATAACAACAGACCCACTTATCTGACATCACATCCACTATATCTGTGACATCAAAACCACCATGTCTATCACCACAGCAATGTATTGATGACATCATATGCACTGTGTTTGTGACATCATGTTCACTATATATGACATCACAGCCCCGATATCTGACATCACACACTTTCATGTCAACACACCCGCTATATTGGACATCACATCCACTATATCTGACTTCACAACCAGCATATCTATGATCACACATGCTATATATGACACCAAACCCACTGTTTTTATGACATCACAGCCTGTATATTTGACATCACTCCAACTGTATGACATCATATCCACTATATATGACATCACACCACTGTATTTATGACATCACACCCACTTTATTTATGACATTGCATCCAATGTATGTATGACATCACACCCACTATATGGCATCACACACACTACATATGACATCACACCCACTATAGATGAGATCACTTCTAGTTAAGTCAACCACAAATAATCTTTGTTTAGATAATTACCAAATTATTTACAATACATAAAAAGTACACTGAGGTTTTTATGCTTGGAAACAAGAGTTACAACAGTGAGTAGGGGGAGATTCTGAGCTTTTGGAGACCAAAATGAATAGATCATCTTCCTATTCGAGAAATTATAATCAAGTTGAAGTTGTTACAGTGAAAGACAAAGAGGCTGCCTGGTCAGTCAGGGGAGCAAAGTGAGACCCATCCGTGCTCACAAGCAAAGTGGAACCTGCCAAGGAGCCCATGAGAGGTGGGAGTTAGTGTCAGGAGGCGGATACTTGAGAAGGTGAGGGAGATGCAGCTGAGACCATAAATGAAAAAAGTTTTCTTTAATTGTTAATTTCTTTAACACATTTATTTGAATTTGCCTTTTGAGAGCCATTTCTCTTATTTTTGTGTTTACTTTTGGGTTATTTTAAAATTTCATCTGTGATTCAACAGTTGTACTTTTGAACATTTATCCCAGGAAAATGAAATGTTAGATATACATGAAAACCCATACACTGATTTATTTGAAATAACCCTAAACTGGATTTGACCCAGATGTCCTTTAATGAGTGAGTGAGTGAATGGTTAGACAAATGGTGTTACATCCACACATTGAGGAGATATTACTCAGCAATAAAAAGGGAACGCGCTATTGATAGCTGCAATAATTTAGATGAATTTTGTAGGAATTATGCTGAGTAAAAAGCCACTCTCAAAATGTTATATGATTCTGTTTATGTAACACTCTTGAAATGACAAAGTTACAGAGGTGGAGAACAGCTTAGTGGTTGCCAAGGGTTCGGGAATGGTGGGGGCAGGCTGCAGAAGATGGAGGTGTTAAAAAGGGAGACAGGAAGGAGGCTGGTGTGGGGGGCAGTCTTGAACCTACATGGGAAAAAGTTACATAGAGTTAAATGTACAGAAAGGAGCACGTGAGTGTCACAGAAAATCTAAGACGAGTGGATTGTGTTAGTGTCAGTATCTTGGTGGTGATAAAGCACTACAGGTTTGCATGATACTACCTTTAGGGGAAACCAGATACGTGACATCTCTTTGTATTATTTCTTACAACTGCATTGGAATCTATAGTTATCTCAAAAGAAAAGTTTAATTAAAAAAAAGAAATAGGTGAAATAATGTTAATAATTTACTTAATATATCTAAAATATTATCATTTTGACATGTAATTAGTATAAAAATATTAATAAGAAAAACAATTCATCTGTAGTCACAGTGAGACAATAATAACTTCTTTATGGTTTTTGTTTTTATTCCAGTTAACCTGAATTTGCAGTTTGCAAATCAGATTGATTTTGTAACAGATATTGTGGGGATTGATAAATAACAGAATATTCTTTTTTTCTGTAGCTTTCTACCAAATCCTTCCCACCCTGCATGCGTCAGTTACATAAAGTCCTGCGGGAAAATCACCATCTCCGTCATGGGGGCCGCATGCAGTATGGCCTCTTCCTTAAGGGCATTGGCCTGACCTTGGAACAGGCGTTGCGGTTCTGGAAGCAAGAATTTATCAGAGGAAAGATGGATCCAGACAAGGTGATTTTGGAAAATCTGAGCAGTAACTGAAATTTTAATTTGGTCTGAAGACTAAAAAATTTTTCAATATGCCCCTGAAATGTAGTTGAAATTCTATAATTTCACTTACGTAAAAAGAAACTTATGAATTAATCTAATATTTGCTAAACAGAAAGTTGGGAAAGGTTGAATCAGTTCAAAGGGTGAGCAGCCAACATAAGATGTAAAGCACCCTTGGCTGAGGGTGCTGTGCTTCTCCTTGGCAGGCAGACTGCCAGCATTGCTATACCTGAAATTGTCTTCTGAGTTGTGTTTCTGTAGGAATGCGTGTGTATATGTAATACTTACAGGCATATATACATACATGCACGTGCAGTATTATATTCAGAACTAGGAAATGCTGAGAAAAAGTGAAACAGTTCTGAATGCATTTTACTGTGTTATGCAGAATCTTTCAAAGAGAATTTATTTTTTCCCCTCAAACTTTAAAATTTGTTTTGTATTTGGGTATAGCCGATTGGTATCACTGATTTGATGGACATGAGTTTGGGTAAACTCCAGGAGTTGGTGATGGACAGGGAGACCTGGCATATTGCGATTCATGGGGTCACAAAGAGTCGGACATGACTGAGCGACTGAACTGAACTGATAGCCGATTAACAATGTTGTGGTAGTTTCAGATGAAGAGCGATGGGACTTTATCATACATATACATGTGCCCATTTTCCCCCAACCCCCCTCCCATCCAGGCTGGCACATAACGCACAGTAGACTTTCGTGTGCTATACAATAGATGTTTGTTGGTTATCCATTTTGAATATAGCAGTGTGTACATGACCTTCCCAAACTCCTTAACTGTCCTTTCCCCCTGGCAACCATAAGTTCATTTTCTAAATCTTTCACTTGGAATTGTTAGATAGATGTTATCACTGTAAACTTGAGATATCATTGTTTTTTCTCATTTTAAAAACTGATACTTTGAAATGAAATGAAAATATGATCATTTTCTTAGGTGACTGAATTATTTTTGAAAATATCATTTGTATTAGTTGCATGAAATCACATCCTTTGAAAGTGATAGAATTTGCTTAATCATTTGCCTGTTAGTGAACACTTGGTTGTATCCATTTGACTGTGTCATAAATGTTATTGCAAACAATATCCTGAGCACATAAATCTCTGATTATAGTTCTGATTGTGTCCTCCGTATGTATTCATCAGGGGATCAGTTTACTTAGTGAAAGACTGTAGACAGTTTTGAAGTTTTGTTGAATTCTATCATGCTACTAAATGACTGGAAAATCTGTAAATTAGCCATTGTGAGAACTTTGCTCTGTCATTGATATCAATGTATGTTATTGAAAATGTTTTTTGATCTTTTTATTAGGAAGTTGATGTATTAAGTATATAGGTGTGCTAGGGTTCGCCAGAGAAACAGAACCAATTGTGTATGTATACAAAAAGACAGGTATTTAACAGCCCATGTGATTATGTAGGCTGAGTCCCCAATCTGCAGGTAGCAGGCTGGAGGACCAAGAAGAAAGAGTTGGTGTTTCAGTTTGAGTCTGAAGGCAGGAAAAAAATCCATGAGTGAACTCACGACCCTCAGACAGGAGGTGTGTGTGTGTGTTAGTCACTCAGTTCAGTTGCTCAGTTGTGTCTGACTCTTTGTGACCCCATGGACTGCAGCACACCTGGCTTCCTTGTCCATCACCAATTCCCGAAGCTTACTCAAACTCATGTCCATAGAGTCGGTGATGCCATCCAACCATCTCATCCTCTGTCGTCCCCTTTTCCTCCTGCATTCAGTCTTTCCCAGCATCAGGGTCTTTTCCAATGAGTTAGTTCTTCACGTCAGGTGGCCAAAGTATTGGAGTTTCAGCTTCAGCATCAGTCCTTCCAATGAATATTCAGGACTGATTTCCTTGAGGATGGACTGGTTGGATCTCCTTGCAGTCCAAGGGACTCTCAAGAGTCTTCTCCAACACCACAGTTTAAAAGCATCAATTCTTCGGCACTCAGCTTTCTTTAGAGTCCCAACTCTCACATCCATACATTGACTACTGGAAAAACCATAGCTTTAACTAGATGGACCTTTGTTGACAAAGTAATGTCTCTGATTTTTAGGTTGGTCATAGCTTTTCTTCCAAAGAGCAAGTGTCTTTAATTTCATGGCTGCAGTCACCATCTGCAGTGATTTTGGAGTCCAAGAAAACAGAGTCTATCACTGTTTCCATTGTTTCCCCATCTATTTGCCATGAAGTGATGGGACCAGATGATCGTAGTTTTCTGAATGTTGAGTTTTAAGCCAGCGTTTTCACTCTCCTCTTTCACTTTCATCAAGGGGCTCTTTATTTCTTCACTTTCTGCCATAAGGGTGGTGTCCTCTGCATATCTGAAGTTATATTTCTCCTGGCAATCTTGATTTCAGGTTGTGCTTCATCCAGCCCAGCATTTTTCATGATGTACTCTGCATATAAATTAAATAGGGTGACAGTATACAGCCTTGACTTATTCTTTTCCTATTTGGAACCAGTCTGATGTTCCATGTCTAGTGCTAACTGTTGCTTCCTGACCTTCATACAGATGTCTCAGGACGCAGGTCAGGTGGTATGGTATTCCCATCTCTATCAGAACTTTGCGCATTTTGTTGTGGTCCACACAGTTTGTTAGTCACTCAGTCATGTACAACTCTTTGTGACCCCATGGACTGTAGCCCCCCCAGGCTTCTCTGTCTGTGGAATTCTCAGGCAGCATTGCCAGAGTGGGTTGCCATTTGCTTCTCCTGGAGATCTTACTGACCCAGGGATCGAAGTTGGGTCTCCTGCATTACAGGCAGATTCATTACCGTCTGAACCACTGAGGAAGCAGGAGGAGATAACCTCTTAGTCACAGGAGAGTTGGCCTTTTTGTTCTGTCCAGGCCTGGGGAAGGTTGGATGAGGCCCCCCACACTGGGGAGGCATCTGCTCTGCTCATTCCACCAGTTCAGATGTTAATCTCCTCTAGAAACACCCTCAGAGACATTTCCAGAGTAATATGGCCAGAGGTCTGGGGCCTGTGATGGTCAAATATTAACCATCACAGTAAGTGAGGATTTACGAGGTGGGATTTTCAGTGAATGGGAGTGAAGTTGAGGTAGCGCTTTAGCCTGGTTTGTGCTGTAACTACGGAGAAGGCACTGGCAAGCCACTCCAGTACTATTGCCTAGAAAATCCCATGGATAGAGGAGCCTGGTAGGCTGTAGTCCGTGGGGTCGCTAAGGGTCGGACACGACTGAGCAACTTCACTTTCACTTTTCACTTTCACACATTGGAGAAGGAAATGGCAACCCACTCCTGTGTTCTTGCCTGGAGAATCCCAGGGACGGGGGAGCCTGGTGGGCTTCCGTCTATGGGGTCACACAGAGTCGGACACGACTGAAGTGACTTAGCGGCAGCAGCAGTGCTGTAACTAAGTGGGGGAAGGAGGAGCTGAAGGAAGGCAGGGGCAGATCTGGGCACCAGGCCTTTGGTCTGTGTGTCTGTCCTGCACCCCCCTCCTCCCTGCCAGCTTATGTGTGTGTCTGGGATGGTCTCATATCAGGGCCATCAGTATTTACTTTTAAACCTATGTGTTTGAAAAATTTTTTCAAATGCGATTTTTATTTTAAAATGTAAAAGTTTTCTTCAAAAATTATTGGAAAAGAAAAATCAATAATTTTTATCTTTCTAGAAAATATGTAGCAGTCTGTATTTTCATTATCTTATTACTGATTACAGTAAATATATTATTTTGACAAAAATATTTTAAGGTACACATATGATTTACTGTGTCTCTCTGGTGTTCTGTTGTTACAGTCTGTTGTAAATAAAAGTTCATGTTTTTCTCATTTATATCTTACATATTTTTACGATGAAATTAATTTAGCATCTCTTTACGAAAATACTCTCTTCAACTGTATTTAGTTGTTAAATGGTACATGCAATTAAAAATACTTCTTAGAGGTATAGAAAATTGATTCCTTAAAATACTGTTTATAGAGCACGAAAAGACTCTGATGCTGGGAAGGATTGGGGGCGGGAGGAGAAGGGGACAACAGAGAATGAGATGGCTGGATGGCATCACCGACTCGATGGACATGAGTTTGAGTGAACTCCAGGAGTTGGTGATGGACAGGGAGGCCTGGCGTGCTGTGATTCATGGGGTCGCAAAGAGTCGGACACAACTGAGCGACTGAACTGAACTGAACTGATGGAAGATATATTGGATATTTTTTGTAGTGCTCTAATGAAAGGACCTGCCGTTGAGCCCAGAAATGACTTGGAACATTGCTTCTGTTGGATAGCTTGTTTCCTGACAGTGTGGGATGCTTCTGAGGTGGTTCATTGATTCTCACCTGGACTGCTCCTTTCTGTGGTTTCCCATGTGGCCATGCTTCTGATTGCTTTTTCTTCTGTTCATGCCCTCGTTGTAACTTATTTGACATACGTTGCTTTGTGCGTCTGAGCAGAAATTATGGATACCTTACTGTTGCTTTTGGGGGAGTAGGAAGCAGTCAGCTTGTAGGTAGTAGAAACTGAACTGTGAAAGTATACTTGTGGCAGAGGTGATTCTGCAAATGCAGGCTCTCCCTCCCACCCCCCAACATGGTTACTAAGAATAGAAGGATTAGTAGCCAGTAGGACCTGGTCTTCCTAGATAAATGACTACCAACTGGGACCAGCTGTGTAGGGTCATGATAGGGTAATTTAAAGATACATAATTTTATAGCTTTGAATATTCACTAACATCGTATAATCAGTTTGAGATGTTATAAAAGTTTACACAGAAAATAGCATGAACAAGGTTTCCACTTACATTCCCTCTTGGTTGAAATGAATTTCACTTCTTTAAATATGGATTTTAGAATTTATCGGCCAACACTGATTTTTTAAAAGACTTTTGCTTTATAAAATTTCAATCTATTTGGTAATAGAGTGACCTGAGAGAAGTTAGCAGAACACAGTTACACAGCACGGTGGTAAGAAGGAGCATGTTGTTGAGGTGGCATGGAGGCAGGAGGTTATTAGAGAGGGTTGTGCTAGAGATTTGGTGAGATCAGTTTCCCATCAAGGTTTGAAGATGATGGAGCTGATCAGTCGAAAGAGAGGAAAGGACAGCAGTACACGGGCACCAGGAACCATGGGAAAGCAGGCCAGGCATTGCCTGCTCTTCCATTGTTTGTCGTTTTTCTACCATTATTTTATAATTCTTCCATTATTTGTTGCTGATACTCATTCACCAGGTTTTATTTTTGTCAGCTGGTTTGGGGGTTGTTGTGATTTTTGAATGTCTGCTTTCAGACTTCTGTAAGGATTTGACCTGTCGGTATATTCAAATATTATTTTTATTTGGATGCATATTATACTAGAGGGTAAGGAATTCTAGTATTAAAACATCAGCCACTTCCAGAGAACATTTTGTTGTTATGAATGATCTTGTAGCAGACTAATTGCTTTAGGGTATAACTTACTCCCAAATTATTAGTTTCATTATGTAGGATTTTTATATTAGATTATTATATTAAGTGTGAATGTTTATGATATATTAAAAATTTAACAGTAAAACTTTTTTGGTTTACTCTTGTCAGTGGGGATCAGGGACATGTGAAAATTGCACTTAGGTTTCAAATAAGATTCTTCGGATTTATGAATGATTCTAAAAGAGATATTCAAAGCTTTGAATGTCTTATTAAGTAAGTTCTGAGATTCCTAAAATAAATGCACTTATGCTTATGCAAATAAAATATATTTATGAATCACAGTACAATTTTATGCAAGTTTTTCTTGTTGTAATTATAATTTACATGGCAGTCTACCTGAGAAAAAGCCTCACCCTGTGCTCAAGAGATAAAATTAATCAAACCTCTATTGAAAGCATGAAGAAACTTGGCAGTAAATATTCATTCACTTGGAATTTGGATATTAAATCCCTTCAGCCACTGGCTTTGTTAAGGATTAAATTGAACTAGATAATTCTTCTCATAAATTCAAAGCAATGTGTCCGCTTAATCAGATTGCTTGTAGAACTGTTGTCTGAATTGCTTTGACCCGATCTATTGGACGTTAAGTGCACTGTAGATCACGAACGTTTTATGTGGCTGAGTTCTCCTCCCTGGTGAGGCTGTACCCGAGGTCTGCTCCATGTTGTCATAATTGGGTCAGGCAATGTTTCCGTTCTGTTCTGTCACTCAGTTGTGTCCGACTCTTTGCGACCCCGTGGACTGTAGCCTACCAGGCTTCTCCGTCCATGGGATTCTCCAGGCAAGAATACTGGAGTGGGTTACCGTTTCCTTCTCCAGGGAATCTTCCCGACCCAGGGATCGAACCCGGGTCTCCCGCATTGGAAGCAGACGCTTTAACCTCTGAGCTACCAGGGAAGCCCAATGTTTAGCACTGTAAAAATACTTATCTTTTGTCCCAGATCCAGCTCACATCATGACTTACTGCAGAACTATGTCATTAAAAATGGACCACCCAGGGATTAAGTATTTGGCTGGTGGTGTGTGCATGTATGTTTTTCTTTATAACACCAGTGGTTCTCCCATGACCCGTCAGCAGCGTCAGCTTTAACAGTGTCTGGGAATTTGTCAGAAATATGACTCTCAGAATCAGACTCTGGAGGCGGGTCCATAGCTAATGGTTTCCAAGACTCCACATGGAAGTAATGCACACTGCAGACTGAGAACCGTCTTATATTGCCTCACAGAAATCTAAGTGATCATAGTTTATCAAGTAGAGACATGGAAATCTCCAGCTGTTTGTTCTCTTGTCTGTTTCTGTTGCAATTTGAGTGTAATGTTTTCCTTTGTTAGTAACGCACGTGTGTATATTTGAGGTCTGGCTGCATGTCAGGGCTGGTCAGTACTAAATGAACACACACAGCAGAGTGCCTCAGCTGGAGCCCCTCCAGCACACTCGATGGTGTCCCCTGAGCCCTTGAGGGAGTCAGGCTGGGCCTGGGGTGCTCAGGGTTAGTTGCCTTCAACTGTAAGTAGCTCCTTCCACTTACTCTATCAGTTCAGTTCAGTTCAGTCGCTCAGTCGTGTCCGACTCTTTGCGACCCCGTGAATCACAGCACGCCAGGCCTCCCTGTCCATCACCAACTCCCGGAGTTCACTCAAACTCATGTCCACAGAGGTGGTGATGCCATCCAGCCATCTCATTCTCCGTCGTCCCCCACCCTTTCCTAGCATCAGAGTCTTTTCCAGTGAGTCAACTCGTCACATGAGGTGGCCAGAGTATTGGAGTTTCAGCTTTAGCATCAGTCCTTCCAATGAACACCCAGGATTGATCTCCTTTAGAATGGACTGGTTGGATCTCCTTGCAGTCCAAGGGACTCTCAAGAGTCTTCTCCAACACCACAGTTCAAAAGCATCGATTATTCAGCGCTCAGCTTTCTTCACAGTCCAACTCTCACATCCATACTCTTACTCTATAGGGCTTTACAAAACAGTGTTTTACATGTGCTCGTATGAAAAAGGTTGGAGAAAACTACTATGAGGTACCGACTTGGAGTCGGTACTTGGAATATGGAGTCAGACCGAGTTGGCATTTGACTCCATTGTATACACACTTGGGCAGATTACCTGGTATGTGTCCTCATCTGCAGAATATGGACAGTAACTGTGTATACATCTGTGGATATATAGCTCTGTCCCTGTTTACACTTGATTGATGTGTTGAGGATTTGGTAAAGGATTAGTCCAGATTCTGACATGTAGTAAATGCTAGCTCTTCTCATTTAGGACTTCATAGGAAGGTGGGGTTAGCTTGACGCAGAGTAATCAGTAAAGTTTCCACAAATAGAATAGAATCTGATGGCTTGTTAAGATTTCATGTCACCTAAAATAGAGAGGAGGGTTAAGGGGAAAGACTGAATTCCAGCAGAGATAATTTGTTTTATGAAATGTTTAAGGGATTAGACTAAGGGGATGCATTTCAGGCTGTGTTCTTGTAAACTCCTGGGTTCCAGAGGAAAGAGGGCTGAAGTTTACAGGGGAGATTGAGATGTCTGATTTCTGTCCCCAGTTTAACTAGTGTAACAAAACAGTACCTTCATCTATTTTTATGTGTTGGAATTCTATGTAAGATTTCACTTAAAAGAGGGTTTTCCACTTAAAAATGTTTACAAAATACTATTGTTTATTTGTGGTGTAGAATTTAGGAAAGTAGAAGATGAGACAGGAGGAGAAAGATATTAGTGTGAGAATAGAGTTGCTTTAAATGAACCTCCATTTTAGTCAAGAGAAAGCCACTAGCAAGTATTAAACATGGAGAATTGTTTTTTCAGAAGAGAATCTGGAAGTGGTATGCACTTTAGACTGGGAGAGAGTCAGGTCTTCTCCTGGTAGTATTGGGACAAGTTTAAATGGAGGGTTCAGGGAAGAGGTTGAAGGAAGGTGGGAACTCCAGAAGCAGAGGCTCTGTGTGGACCTGATGGGTCTGGAATGAGAGCAGAGAGAAGTGGGTCATGAGTTGAGTTTTTGTTGTAAATTTAAATCCATGTCCAGGTAGAAATTCTTCATGGTTGATTGGTTGGCGTATCTGTTCCTTCCTTCCTCTGTGGTTCTTATGGGGCCCTTAGAGTGTGAGAGGTGCTGTTCTGCGAGCAGAAACGCAGGGATGTGGATTTGAGAGCCATTCAGGGAGAGTGGAGGGAAAAGCCTCCTGCAAGTAAGTGAATGGACAGATGGAGAATATAGAGTGATGCAGACAGCAGAGGCTCAGCTTCAAGGGATCACCCCATTGCAGTAGTGATGGAGGAGCCTGAAGTGAGACCTGAATTACTAGAAATATTGGAGAGAAAGAGTGAGAATAGTCTGGGGTTCAGGCCCTAAGAAGGAGAAGGCTTTCTGAAGTAAGCTGTTACTGCTACCCAGCATGGATAGTATATGTTGGAAATCACTTCTAAGAAAAGTACAGAACAGGAGACAGATTTCTTGGTCTTAATGATAAATGACAAAACAGCAGTAATGTCTAGAAGTCAGAGAAGTCAGGAAGACGAGAAATAGAACCATTTGCTCTAGGAGATGCCTGTGTGGACAGAGGTTGTCCTCATGTGGGATGGGCGGAAGCACTGGGGCTCCTCGAGATGCAGGAGACGCCAGAAGTGAGTGAGAACTCGAGGCCTGGGGTAACGGGAAGATCGTTTATGAACCTGCATCTATTTGTAGTATGGTCAGTATGCAGTGTTACCACCCCCCTCCCACCACGCTGCTGAGAACAGGAACTGTTTTGTTGTGGCTCCCTGTCCCCAGCAGCTAGTGTTCGGCTGAGTGCCTGAAAGGCCGTAGATGGTCAGTAAAATGTGTTGAATGAGGGAATGAGATGAGTTAGGAGTTGAGTGAGGATGTTTGTCTGAGACTTGACGGTGGTTTTTTGAGAAATTTTAAGCTGGTAAAGAAGTGATGGGAGGAAGAAAGTGGAGCCAGGTAAACTCATGCCCACCTCCTGTCTTTCTAGTAACGGAGGCAGGAGATCACTCACCAGAAGGTTGGGTGACAACAGGGCTTAAGGAATGTTGGAAGTGTAGACTAATGCCTTCTGGACCTGCACAAGCAGAGGCGGTCCCCTGTGATAATTACTGAGATTGAAAGACTTCAGCAGAATGAGTCCAGTGTAACCACTTACTGAGTGCCTTGCATATGCCAGACACCGTAATTAATACCTACATCCTCTTACGGATGCATTAAAACAGTCCTCGGAGATGGATACTATTTATTATTTAGGTCTGTTTACTGATGAGGAAACCATACCAGACCATAAATTTGTAATTGACTATGTCTGCAATGATACATTGCTTTCTCTGGCAGTCCTTGTGGCCAGAGAGCAGAAGCAGAGAGGGCAGAAGAGAATGCTTGTGCAGGCTTAGGACCTGGCAACACAGCCATGCTGTCACTAAGTCCTTTCCATGTTCCTTATGCCACTTAATCTCACAACAGCTCTGCAAAATAAATATCCTCTGCCTATGAAGAGTTTGGGATTCCCTGGTGGCTCAGTGGTGAAGAATCGCCTGCTAATGCAGGAGACACTGTTTTGATCCCTGGGTCAGGAACATCCCCTGGAGAAGGAAATGGCAACCCACTCCAGTATTCTTGCCTGGAAGTCCCACGGACAGTGGAGCCTAGAGGCCTACAGTCCATGGGTCAGGTAGCAATGAATTGGACATGACTGATCAACTAAACAGTGGCAACAGCATGGAGAGTTTAATGGTTTTTCCTCCAGGTGGCAGAGGTGGTGCATGAACGGACCTGGGTTAGGACCTGTGCATGTGTACTAAGTCGCTTCAGTCGTGCCCGACTCTCTGCAAACCAATGGACTAAACCCTGCCAGACTCCCCGTTCCTTGGGATTCTCCAGGCAGGAATGCTGGAGTAGGTCGCTATGCCCTCCTTCAGGGATCAAACCTGTGTCTCTTACATCTCCTGCATTGGCAGGTGGATTCTTTACCACTACTGCCACCTGGGAGTTAGAACCCAGGTCTGTCTTATTCCACTTCATGTGCTTTCCCCAGTGCTTTCAGGAGGAACAGGTGTGTTGTGTAGGCATGTCTGACCCGCCATGTAAATCTAAGAGGACGCACCTTAGAACAGAGGTTTTCATTTCTCTGTCTAATTGCCAGAGCTGTGATTCAGTTCAGTTCAGTTCAGTCGCTCAGTCATGTCCGACTCTCTGCGACCCCATGAATCACAGCACGCCAGGCCTCCCTGTCCATCACCAACTCCCGGAGTTCACTCAAACTCATGTCCACAGAGTCGGTGATGCCATACAGCCATCTCACTCTCGGTCGTCCCCTTCTCCTCCCGCCCCCAAACTTTCTCAGCATCAGAGTCTTTTCCAGTGAGTCAACTCGTCGCATGAGGTGGCCAAAGTATTCCAGCTTCAGCTTTAGCATCAGTCCTTCCAATGAACACCCAGGATTGATCTCCCTTAGAATGGACTGGTTGGATCTTCTGGTGGTACAGGGGACTCTCAAGAGTCTTCTCCAACACCACAGTTCAAAAGCATCAATTCTTCGGCGCTCAGCTTTCTTCACAGTCCAACTCTCACATCCATACATGACCACGGGAAAAACCATAGCCTTGACTAGACGGACCTTGTTGGCAAAGTAATGTCTCTGCTTTTCAATATATTATCAAGGTTGGTCATGACTTTCCTTCCAAGGAGTAAGTGTCTTTTAATTTCCTGGCTGCAATCAGCATCTGCAGTGATTTTGGAGCCCAAAAAAATAAAGTCTGACACTGTTTCCACTGTTTTTCCATCTATTTCCCATGAAGTGATGGGACCAGATGCCATGATCTTTGTTTTCTGAATGTTGAGCTTCAAGCCAACCTTTTCACTCTCCTCTTTCACTTTCAACAAGAGGCTTTTGAGTTCCTCTTCACTTTCTGCCATAAGGGTGGTGTTATCTGCATATCTGAGATTATTGATATTTCTCCTGGCAATCTTGATTCCAACTTGTGCTTCTTTGAGCCCAGCGTTCCTCATGATGTATTCTGCATATAAGTTAAATAAGCAGGGTGACAATATACAGCCCTGACGCACTCCTTTTCCTATTTGGAACCAGTCTGTTGTTCCATGTACAGTTCTGACTGTTGCTTCCTGACCTGCATACAGGTTACTCAAAAGGCAGGTCAGGTGGTCTGGGATTCCCATCTCTTTCAGAATGTTCCACAGTTTATTGTGATACACACAGTCAAAGGCTTTGGTATAGTCAATGAAGCAGAAATAGATGGTTTTCTGGAACTCCCTCGCTTTCTCCATGATCCAGCGGATGTTGGCAATTTGATCTCCGGTGCCTCTGCCTTTTCTAAAACCTGCTTGAACATCTGGGAGTTCACGGATCACATATTGCTGAAGCCTGGCTTGGAGAATTTTGAGCATGACTTTACTAGCGTGTGAGATGAGTGCAATTGTGCGGTAGTTTGAGCATTCTTTGGCATTGCCTTTCTTTGGAATTGGAATGAAGACTGACCTTTTCCAGTCCTGTGACCACTGCTGAGTTTTCCAAATTTGCTGGCATATTGAATGCAGCACTTTCACAGCATCATCTTTCAAGATTTGAAATAGCTCAACTGGAATTCCATCACCTCCACTAGCTTTGTTCATAGTGATGCTTTCTAAGGCCCACTTGACTTCACAATCCAACATGTCTGGCTCTATGTCAGTGATCACGTTATCGTGACTATCTTGGTCGTGAAGATCATTTTTGTACAGTTCTTCTGTGTATTCTTGCCACCTCTTCTTAATATCTTCTGCTTCTGTTAGGTCCATACCATTTCTGTCCTTTATTGAGCCAATCTTTGCATGAAATGTTCCCTTGGAATCTCTAATTTTCTTGAAGAAATCTCTTGTTTTTCCTATTCTGTTATTTTCCTCTATTTCTTTGCATTGATCACTGAGGAAAACTTTCTTATCTCTTCTTGATTGCATCATCATTAAAAAGGGGACAACGAAACCTACTAAAATGTTGCAAAGAGATGAGAGTATGCATGAAATACTGTGTAATTTATAAAGTACTAAACCAGTGTTCTCAAAGCAAGTATACTGAAGTGGTTTGCCATTCCCTTCTCCAGTGGACCACATTCGGCTGTGGTCCATGTGATCAGATCGACTAGTTTCCTGTGATTATGATTTCAGTGTGTCTGCCCTCTGATGCCCCCTCACAATACCTGCCATCTTATTTGGGTTTCTCTTACCTTGGGCGTGGGATATCTCTTCACAGCTGCTCCAAGAGCGCAGCCGCTGCACCTTACCTTGGACGAGGGGTATCTCCTCAAGGCCACCCCCCTGACCTTGAACGTGAAGTAGCTCCTCTCGGCCTTCCTGTGCCCATGCAGCCACCGCCTATTGGATGTGGGGTAGCGCCTCTCGGCCGCCGGCCCTGACCCCAGGCGTGGGGTAGCTGCTCTCGGCCACACCTCTTTGCGTGGTTGGTTGCACGGGGCTGGCGTCTCTCGCGTCTGCCCCGCTGGGGCCTGCGTCTCTCGCGTCTGCACCACCGGGGCCGGCGTCTCTCGCGTCTTGAGAACCCCATGAACAGTATGAAAGGGCAAAATGATAGGATACTGAATGAGGAATTCCCCAGGTCGGTAGGTGCCCAGTATGCTACTGGAGATCAGTGGAGAAATAACTCTAGAAGGAATGACGGGATGGAGCCAAAGCAAAACCAGTACCCAGTTGTGGATGTGACCAGTGATAGAAGCAAGGTCCGGTGCTGTAAAGAGCAATATTGCATAGGAACCTGGAATGTTAGGTCCATGAATCAAGGCAAATTGGAAGTGGTCAAACAGGAGATGGCAGAGTGAACATAGACATTCTAGGAATCAGTGAACTAAAATGGACTGGAATGGGTGAATTTAACTCAGATGACCATTATATCTACTACTGTGGGCAGGAATCCCTTAGAAGAAATGGAGTAGCCATCATGGTCAACAAAAGAGTCCGAAATGCAGTACTTGGATGCAATCTTAAAAACGACAGATTGATTTCTGTTCGTTTCAAAGGCAAACCATTCAGTATTACAGTAATCCAGGCCTATGCCCCAACCAAATGCTGAAGAAGCCGAAGTTGAACGGTTCTATGAAGACCTACAAGACCTTTTAGAACTAACACCCAAAAAAGATGTCCTTTTCATTATAGGGGACTGGAATGCAAAAGTAGGAAGTCAAGAAACACCTGGAGTAACGTAAATTTGGCCTTGGAGCACGAAATGAAGCAGGGCAAAGGCTAATAGAGTTTTGTCAAGAGAACGCACTGGTCATAGCAAACACCCTCTTCCAACAACACAAGAGAAGACTCTACACATGGACATCACCAGATGGTCAACACCGAAATCAGATTGATTATGTTCTTTGCAGCCAAAGATAGAGAAGCTGTATACAGTTAGCAAAAACAAGACCAGGAGCTGACTATGGCTCAGATCATGAACTCCTTATTGCCAAATTCAGACTTAAATTGAAGAAAGTAGGGAAAACCGCTAGACCATTCAGATATGACCTCAATCAAATCCCTTATAATTATACAGTAGAGGTGAGAAATAGATTTAAGGGACTAGATCTGATAGATAAAGTGCCTGATGAACTCTGGACGAAGGTTCGGGACATTGTACGTGAGGCTTGGACCAAGACCATCCCCATGGAAAAGAAATGCAAAAAAGCAAAATGGCTGTCTGAGGAGGCCTTACAAATAGCTGTGAAAAGAAGAGAAGTGAAAAGCAAAGGAGAAAAGGAAAGATATAAGCATCTGAATGCAGAGTTCCAAAGAATAGCAAGGAGAGATAAGAAAGCCTTCCTCAGTGATCAATGCAAAGAAATAGAGGAAAACAACAGAATAGGAAAAACAAGAGATCTCTTCAAGAAAATTAGAGATTCCAAGGGAACATTTCATGCAAAGATGGGCTGGATAAAGGACAGAAATGGTATGGACCTAACAAAAGCAGAAGATATTAAGAAGAGGTGGCAAGAATACACAGAAGAACTGTACAAAAATGATCTTCACGACCAAGATAGTCACGATAACGTGATCACTGACCTAGAGCCAGACATGTTGGATTGTGAAGTCAAGTGGGCCTTAGAAAGCATCACTACGAACAAAGCTAGTGGAGGTGATGGAATTCCAGTTGAGCTATTTCAAATCTTGAAAGATAATGCTGTGAAAGTGCTGCACTCAATGTGTCAGCAAATTTGGAAAACTCAGCAGTGGTCACAGGACTGGAAAAGGTCAGTCTTCATTCCAATTCCAAAGAAAGGCAATGCCAAAGAATGCTCAAACTACCGCACAATTGCACTCATCTCACACGCTAGTAAAGTCATGCTCAAAATTCTCCAAGCCAGGCTTCAGCAATATGTGATCCGTGAACTCCCAGATGTTCAAGCAGGTTTTAGAAAAGGCAGAGGCACCGGAGATCAAATTGCCAACATCCGCTGGATCATGGAGAAAGCGAGGGAGTTCCAGAAAACCATCTATTTCTGCTTCATTGACTATGCCAAAGCCTTTGACTGTGTGTATCACAATAAACTGTGGAACATTCTGAAAGAGATGGGAATCCCAGACCACCTGACCTGCCTTTTGAGTAACCTGTATGCAGGTCAGGAAGCAACAGTCAGAACTGTACATGGAACAACAGACTGGTTCCAAATAGGAAAAGGAGTGCGTCAGGGCTGTATATTGTCACCCTGCTTATTTAACTTCTATGCAGAGTACATCATGAGGAACGCTGGGCTGGAAGACGCACAAGCTGGAATCAAGATTGCTGGGAGAAATATCAGTAACCTCAGATATGCAGATGACACCACCCTTATGGCAGAAAGTGAAGAGGAACTCAAAAGCCTCTTGATGAAAGTGAAAGAGGAGAGTGAAAAGGTTGGCTTGAAGCTCAACATTCAGAAAACAAAGATCATGGTATCTGGTCCCATCACTTCATGGAAAATAGATGGAAAAACAGTGGAGACAGTGTCAGACTTTATTTTTGGGGGCTCCAAAATCACTGCAGATGCTGATTGCAGCCATGAAGTTAAAAGACGCTTACTCCTTGGAAGGAAAGTTATGACCAACCTTGATAGTATATTGAAAAGCAGAGACATTACTTTGCCAACAAGGTCCGTCTAGTCAAGACTATGGTTTTTCCCGTCGTCATGTATGGATGTGAGAGTTGGACTATGAAGAAGGCTGAGCGCCGAAGAATTGATGCTTTTGAACTGTGGTGTTGGAGAAGACTCTTGAGAGTCCCTTGTACTGCAAGGAGATCCAACCAGTCCATTCTAGAGGAGATCAATCCTGGGTGTTCATTGGAAGGACTGATGCTAAAGCTGAAACTGCAATACTTTGGCCACCTCATGCGACTAGCTGGTTCACTGGAAAAGACTCTGATGCTGGGAAATGTTGGGGGTGGGAGGAGACGGGGACGACCGAGAATGAGATGGCTGGATAGCATCACCGCCTCTGTGGACATGAGTTTGAGTGAGCTCCGGGAGTTGGTGATGGACAGGGAGGCCTGGCGTGCTGTGATTCCTGGGGTCGCAAAGAGTCGGACACGACCGAGCGAATGAACTGAACTGAACTGATTCCAGTGTGTGTTAATTAAAAAAATTGATAAATGGATTAGTCTATAATCATTCACATGTTTTCTCCATATATTTATAAATCTCTTTAACTTTATAAAACTTTATAAAGTTTGGACACAAACTTTAGTTTAATTGGTTATGTTTTGGGCTTCTCTTTGAAAGAAAATTTTGTTTTGTTTGAACTTTTAGGTATATCCTAGGAAAGTGTTTGGAATGTAATAAAAGGTAGTTTCTAGTGAAAGTAGTCTAATCTTTGTCACTTTGTTCTTGAGTGGCAATTTAAAGGTACCCTTAGCAGCTATCAAGTCTCTAAATGTGTTTTTTAAAGTTTTGATATATGAAGCTTCTGTTATATTTGCTATTCTAAGTATTTTATTGTACAATAAAGATGTGTGCATTTTAAGGTTTTAACTCTTACCTCCACTCCTTCCATTGCATTTGGAATACAAATTCTAGATAACACAGTATAAGAGCTAATATTTAAACATTGACTTGAGCACGTTGGACTTGCGTTCATGAGTTTTCAAGAGGCTAGGTAGTCCTCTGTTCAATTAAATTATGTGTTGTGTTAAATCTGTCATTAGAATAAAATAGATGTTATCATCCCTCCCTCCAAACACTATTTTGGTGAAAAATTGCTTCAGTAATAACTCCTTTTGCTGTTCTATTCCAAATGCTTGCCTTACTTACGTTAAGAAAATGAGATAAAAAGTAGAACACTTCAACTTTAATCTTTCATTTGTAGCTTATGGATTGCATTGTATTAAAATGACATATTACCCACCATTTTAAAATGTAGTCTAAATTTTTGTTGTTAATATGCACAGTGCCATTAATAGAAAATGACAACGAGAAGATGCTAGTTTAAGCTTTTACAAAGTAGTAAATTGACTCCAGGTAACTGGGTAAGTGTAAACTCCAAAATGGGCCAGACTCCTGATGCTAGGGAGAAGGCAGGGAATGTAGTTTTGAATAGAGTAGTCAGTGAAGGCTTAAACCACAGGTGACATTTTACTCACCACTTGAGGTCTACATAAGCGCCTTGGTTATTTATACCGTAGTAGAATCTGAATGAGAAAACGTCAGTCCTCACCACTGTATAATGAAGAACCTTGAGTCACGGAGAACTACCCACAGTCACTCAGAAGTCCGGATCCTGGATCTCAGAGCCTTGACTGTGGTGCTCTGGATCTCTCTGAGCTGAGCTGCAGGCAGCCAGAGCACGCTAGAAAGTCAGGGCTTGAGGACAGGCCAGCAGGAGACAGTGGGCACCGCCATGAACAGCTGGAAGAGGACGGACACCCACCAGCTGGCACTAAGCCCAGTGTATCTCAGGTTTCAGCCAGGGAGGGATAAAGGTGGTTATCCTACTGGAATCTCAAAAGAATTGCTGACTCTGTTATCCCCACTGGAGAGACACCCCAAAGAGATTGATGTCTGCAACATAGTGTGTGGATCTTGAGCTAAATTAATCCTCTTAGCTACTTTATCCTTTGGTTTTTCTTTACATCTTTTCACCTAAAAAAGTCTTTTATTGCAAACTTTTATTTTTTTTTCCATTGCATTGAATAAGACTCTCTGTCTCTTATATTTTCTCAGCTCTGCAGATGGATTCTTAAATGCCACCCTCATTTGTGAATTTTCCCACTGACTTAAAAAAAATACATGGTAGTCATTATGCACTGAAGTCCTAGTGCTGCCCCTAGCAGGTCTATGCTCTCATCACCATGCAAGGAATCCAGCAGTCTCTCCACCCTGCTGGTTTTTTTGTTCCTTCCTTGGACAGTTTTTTTGCCTTTTCATACTGTTCATGGGGTTCTCAAGGCATTACTTTCTTCAGTGGACCACATTTTGTCAGAACTCTCCACCATAAACCATCAATCTTGGATGGCCCTTTATGGCATGGCTCATGGTTTCATTGAGTTAGATGACAAGATTGTGATCCATGTGATCACAGCTATGGTTTGATCTAGTCAAAACTATGGTTTTTCTAGTAGTCATGTATGGATGTGAGAGTTGGGACCATAAAGAAAGCTGAGCACTGAAGAATTGATGCTTTTAAACTGTGGTGTTGGAGAAGACTCTTGAGAGTCCCTTGGACTGCAAGAAAATCCAACCAGTCCATCCTCAAGGAATCAGTCCTGAATATTCATTGGAAGGACTGATGCTGAAGCTGAAACTCCAATACTTTGGCCACCTGACGCAAAGAACTGACTCATTAGAAAAGAGCCTGATGCTGGGAAAGATTGAAGGCAGGAAGAGAAGGGGACGACAGAGGATGAGATGGTTGGATGGCATCACCGACTCTATGGACATGAGTTTGAGCAAGCTCCAGGAGTTGGTGATGGACAGGGAAGCCTGTGCATGGCGTGGGAAAGTGTAGGTATGACAACTGAACTGAACTGGACAGATTTTAGTCAGAAGTTTTTTCTGTAAATAAACCTTGTTTCCCATAGTCTTTCAAAATAAACCCCATAATGAAAATTCATCTCAGATATTCTTGTAATATTAGAAACCCTGCAAAGAAGTTCTGTTTTATCCTATTTCTTTTATTGATACTTAGTTCAGTGGAAAACAAAGCACTGGTCAGAAAGGGTAGACATTTACCTAGCAGTATACCATCATCATTAGCTGGTAGTGGTGAGTAGTGTTGTTGAGTTAATGCTTGTGTACTGATAAAGTCAATTTAGTAAAACTGACATTTCACTGGTAATGTGTGGATTAAAGAACTTTTTATCTGTATAAATATGGTGATTTAGATATAATGACAGTACTTTCAAATCTCCCTTAAAGATTAGTTGTGCATTCCACTTTGATGTTTTCAGATTTTATCATAGATGTGATATTTCTTTACCAATAGAGAGGAAAAATGTATGTTGACTAATTTTCTTAGGTATGACTTTTATCACAATCATGTTTTTATTCCTTTTTTTCTTTTCTGAATTCTTTTTTTTTTCTTTTTTTTATTGGAGGCTAATTATTTTACAATATTATATTGGTTGGTTTTGCCATACATTGACATGAATCCGCCCAGGGTGTGCATGAGTTCCCCTTCCTGAACCCCCCTCCCACCTCCCTCCTCCCTTTATCCTCCCTCTGGGTCATCCCCAAACACCAGCCCCAAGCATCCTGTAATATGCATTGACCCTGAACCGGCGATTCATTTCACATAAGACAACATACATGTTTCAATGCCATTCTCCCAAATCATCCCACCTTAACCCTCTCCCACAGAGTCCCAAAGACTGTTCTATACATCTGTGTCTCTTTTGCTGTCTTGTATACAGGGTTATCATTTGCATCTTTCTAAATTCCATATATATGCATTAGTATACTGTATTGGTGTTTTTCTTTCTGGCGTACTTCACTCTGTATAATAGGCCCTAGTTTCATCCACCTCATTAGAACTGATTCAAATGCATTCTTTTTAATGGCTGAGTAATACTCCATTGTGTATATGTACCAAAGCTTCCTTATCCATTCGTCTGCAGATGGACATCTAGGTTGCTTCCATTTCCTCGCTATTATAAACAGTGCTGCAATGAACATTGGAGTACATGTGTCTCTTTCAATTCGGGTTTCCTCGGTGTGTATGTCCAGGAGTGCGATTGCTGAATCATATGGCAGTTCTGTTTCCAGTTTTTTGAAGAATCTCCACACTGTTCTCCATAGTGGCTGTACTAGTTTTCATTCCCACCAACAGTGTAAGAGGGTTCCCTTCTCTCCACACCCTCTCCAGCATTTATTGCATGTAGACTTTTGGATCACAGCCATTCTGACTGGTGTGACATGGTACCTCATTGTGGTTTTGATTTGCATTTCTCTGATTATGAGGGATGTTGAGCATTTTTTCATGTGTTTGTTAGCCATCTTTGTGTCTTCTTTGGAGAAATGTCTGTTTAGTTCTTTGGCCCATTTTTTGATTGGGTCATTTATTTTTCTGGAATTGAGCTGCAGAAGCTGCATGTATATTTTGGAGATTAATCCTTTATCAGTTGCTTCATTTGCTATTATTTTCTCCCATTCTGTAGGCTGTCTTTTCACCTTGCTTATAGTTTCCTTGGCTGTGCAGAAGCTTTTGATTTTAATTAGGTCCCATTTGTTTATTTTTGCTTTTATTTCCAATATTCTGGGAGGTGGGTCTTGGAGGATCCTGCTGTGATTTATGTCGGAGAGTGTTTTGCCTACGTTCTCCTGTATGAGTTTTATAGAGTCTGGTCTTACATTTAGATCTCTAATCCATTTTGAGTTTATTTTTGTGTACGGTGTTAGGAAGTGTTGTAGTTTCATTCTTTTACAAGTGGCTGACCAGTTTTCCTAGCACCACTTGTTAAAGAGACACTCTTTTCTCCCATTTTATATTCTTGCCTCCTTTCTTAAAGATAAGGTGTCCATAGGTGCGTGGATTTATCTCTGGGCTTTCTACTTTGTTCCATTGATCTATATTTCTGTCTTTATGCCAGTACCATGCTGTCTTGATGACTGTGGCTTTGTAGTAGAGCCTGAAGTACGGCAGTTAATTCCCCCAGTTCCATTCTTCTTCCTCAAGATTGCTTTGGCTATTCAAGGTTTTTTGTATTTCCATACAAATTGTGAGATTATTTGTTCTAGTTCTGTAAAAAATATCGTTGGTAGCTTGATAGGGATTGCATTGAATGTATAAATTACTTTGGGTAGTATACTCATTTTCACAATATTTATTCTTCCAATCCATGAACACGGTATATTTCTCCGTCTAGTAGTGTCCTCTTTGATTACTTTCACCAGTGTTTTATAGTTCTCTATGTACAGGTCTTTTGTTTCTTTAGGTAGGTATTTTCCTAAGTATTTTATTCTTTTCATTGCAACAGTGAATGGAATAGTTTCCTTAATTTCTCTTTCTATTTTCTCATTATTAGTGTATAGCAATGCAAGGGATTTCTGTATGTTGATGTTATATCCTGCAACTTTACTGTATTGATTGATTAGCTCTAGTAGTTTTCTGGTAGGGTCTTTAGGGTTTTCTGTGTAGAGGATCATGTCATCAGCGAACAGTGAAAGTTTTATTTCTTCTTTTCCAATTTGTATTCCTTTTATGTCTTTTCCTGCTCTGATTGCTGTAGCCAAAACTTCCAGAACTATGTTGAATAGTAGTGGAGAGAGTGGGCACCCTTGTCTTGTTCCTGACTTTAGGGGAAATGCTTTCAGTTTTTCACCATTGAGGATAATGTTTGCTGTGGGTTTGTCATATACAGCTTTTATTATGTTGTGATATGTCCCTTCTATTCCCACTTTCTGGAGAGTTTTTATCAAAAATGGATGTTGAATTTTGTCGAAGGCTTTCTCTGCATCTATTGAGATAATCATATGATTTTTAGTTTTCAGTTTGTTAATGTGGAGTATTACGTTGATTGATTTGCGGATATTGAAGAATCCTTGCATTCCTGGGATAAAGCCCACTTGGTCATGATGTATGATCTTAATGTGTTGTTGGATTCTGATTGCTAGAATTTTGTTAAGGATTTTTGCATCTATGTTCATCAGTGATATTGGCCTGTAGTTTTCTTTTTTTGTGGGATCTTTACCAGGTTTTGGGATTAGGGTGATGGTGGCCTCATAGAATGAGTTTGGAAGTTTCCCTTCCTCTGCAATTATCTGGAAGGGTTTGAGTAGAATAGGTGTTAGCTCTTCTCTAAATTTTTGGTAGAATTCAGCTGTGAAGCCATCTGGACCTGGGCTTTTGTTTGCTTGAAGGTTTCTGATTACAGCCTCTAGTTCCGTGCTCGTGATGGGTCTGTTCAGATTTTCTATTTCTTCCTGGGTCAGTTTTGGAAAGTTGTACTTTTCTAGGAATTTGTCCATTTCTTCCAGGTTATTCATTTTATTGCCATATAATTGCTGATAGTATTCTGTAATAATCCTTTGTATTTCTGTGTCGTCGGTTGTGATCTCTCCATTTTCGTTTCTAATTTTATTGATTTGGTTCTTCTCCCTTTGTTTCTTGATGAGTCTGGCTAGTGGTTTGTCTATTTTATTTACCTTCTCAAAGAACCAATTTTTGACTTTGTTGATTTTTGCTATGTCTGTTTTGTTTCTTTTGCATTTATCTCTGCCCTAATTTTTACGATTTCTTTCCTTCTACTGAACTTGAGGTTCTTCATTTCTTCGTTTTCTAGTTTCTTTAGATGTAGGGTTAGGTTATTTAGTTGACTTTTTTCTTGTTTCTTGAGGTGTGCCTTTATTGCTATGAACTTCCCCCTTAGCACTGCTTTTACAGAGTCCCAGAGGTTTTGGGTTGTTGTGTTTTCATTTTCATTCACTTCTATGCATATTTTGATTTCTCTTTTGATTTCTTCTATGATTTGTTCATTATTCAGCAGCGTGTTGTTCAGCCTCCATATGTTGGCATTTTTAATAGTTTTTCTCCTGTAATGAGATCTAATCATACTGCATTGTGGTCAGAAAAGATGCTTGGAATGATTTCAATTTTTTTGAATTTACCAAGCTGCATTTATGGGCCAGGATGTGATCTATCTTGGAAAAGGGTTCCATGTGCGCTTGAGAAAAAGGTGAAATTCATTGTTTTGGGGTGAAATGTCCTATAGAGATCTATTAGGTCTAACTGGGCTATTGTATCATTTAAAGTTTGTGTTTCCTTGTTCATTTTCTGTTTAGTTGATCTGTCCATAGATGTAAGTGGGGGTATTAAAGTCTCCCACTTTGATTGTGTTATTGTTAATTTCCCCTTTCATATTGTCTTACATGTTGCGGTGCTCCTATGTTGGGTGCATAAATATTTATAATTGTTATATCTTCTTCTTGGATCGATCGTTTGATCATTATGCAGTTTCCTTCTTTGCCTCTTTTCACAGCCTTTGTTTTAAAGTCTATTTTATCTCATATGAGTATTGCTACTCTTGCTTTCTTTTGGTCTCTATTTGAGTGGAATATCTTTTTCCAGCTCTTCACTTTCAGTCTGTATGTGTCCCTCATTTTGAGGTGGGTCTCTTGTAGACAACATATATGTGGTTCTTGTTTTTGTATCCATTCAGCCAGCCTTTGTCTTTTGGTTGGGGCATTCAACACATTTACGTTTAAGGTGATTATTGATAAGTATGATCCCATCCCGTTGCCATTTTCTTTATTGCTTTGGGTTTGAGTTTATACACCCTTTCTGTGTTTCCTGTCTAGAGAAGATCCTTTAGCATTTGTTGGAGAGGTGGTTTGGTGATGCTGAATTCTCTCAGCTTTTGCTTGTCTGTAAATCTTTTGATTTCTCCTTCATATTTGAAAGAGATCCTTGCTGGGTACAGTAATCTGGTCTGTAGGTTATTTTCTTTCATCACTTTAAGGATGTCTTGCCATTCCCTCATGGCCTGAAGAGTTTCTGCTGAAAGATCAGCTGTTATCCTTATGGGGATCCCCTTGTGTGTTATTTGTTGTTTTTCCCTTGCTGCCCATAATATTTGTTCTTTGTGTTTGGTCTTTGTTAATTTGATTAATATGTGTCCTGGAGTATTTCGCCTTGGGTTTATCCTGTTGGGGTCTCTCTGGTGTCTTGGACTTGGGTGATTATTTCTTTCCCCATTTTAGGGAAGTTTTCAACTATTATCTCCTCAAGTATTCTCTCATGGTCTTTCTTTTTGTCTTCTTTTTCTGGGACTCCTATGATTCGAATGTTGGAGCGTTTAACATTGTCCCAGAGGTCTCTAATATTGTCCTCATTTCTTTTAATTCGTTTTTCTTTTTTCCTCTCTGTTTCATTTATTTCTACAATTCTATCTTCTAGCTCGCTTATCCTGTCTTCTGCCTCTGTTATTCTACTGTTTGTTCCCTCCAGAGTGTTTCTGATCTCATCTATTGCATTATTCATTGTATATTGACTCTTTTTTATTTCCTCTAAGTCCTTATTAAACCTTTCTTCCATCTTCTCAATCCTTTTCTCCAGGTTATTTATCTGTAACTCCATTTTCCTTTCAAGATTTTGAATCATTTTCACCATCAAAATTCGAAATTCTTTGTCAGGTAGATTCCCTATATCTTCCTCTTTTGTTTGTGTTGGTGGGCATTTCTCTTGTTCCTTTATTTGTTGTGTATTTCTCTCCCTCTTCATCTTGCTTATATTGCTTTGCTTGGGGTGGCCTTTCCGTCTTCTGGCAGTTTGTGGAGTTCTCTTTATTATGTAGTTTCCTCGCTGTGAGTGGATTTGGACGGGTGACTTGTCAAGGTTCCCTGGTTAGGGAAGCTTGTGTCAGTGTTCTGGTGGGTGGAATTGGATTTCTTCTCTCTGGAGTGGAATGAAGTGTCCAGTTTGAGTTATGAGATGTCAGTGGGTTTGGAGAGATTTGGGTAGCCTGTATATTGAAGCTCAGGGCCATTTTCCTGTGTTGCTGGAGAATTTGTGTGGTATGTCTTGCTTTGGAACTTGTTGACCCTTGGGTGGTGCTTGGTTTTAGTGTAGGTATGGAGGGGTTTGATGAGCTCCTATCGATTAATGTTCCCTGGAGCCAGGAGTTCTCTGGTGTTCTCAGGATTCGGGCTTAAGCCTCTTGCTTCTGGTTTTTGGTCTTATTCTTGGAGTAGTCTCTAGACTTCTGTATCTGTCATTTCCAAGGTGGTTCCCTCTGTTTTAGCTTCTGTTTGCTGGTCTCTTCAGTGTCTAATTTCCACCCTGACACTAGGGTGCGGGTGGACACTTTTTAAGGCTCAGTTGTTCAGTCCTGTTCTGGGAAGGGAGGAACACTGCAGACAAATATCTCTGGTGTCTGTGGGGAGTGCTCACAGCGTTTTGGCCACACTGGGTTTGCCCCAGCTCACAGCGCGTGTGTTGTCACAGTCTACACTGCACAGGCTGTAGGTTGCTCTGCCGGGAACTGTCCAAGGTCGGTGCTGGGTTGTATACACTTCCCAGGTCTGAGCGGCTGAAGTTCAGGTTCTTGGGTACTCCACAAAGGCGCAGAGTTGGTTGGGCCTGCGTTTTGTGCCTTCCCTGGTCCGAGCAGCTCAGGTGACCAGGTGTTTGGCGAGTGCAATCGCTGCAACTTATCGCCTCCCCAGTCCCTGCCATTCGGTTTTCTGGGTGTACAACCAGTGCACATTCTTAGGCAGATATCGACCACACCGAGCCCAAGAAGTCTTGATTAGCAACGAAACCTGCCTGCAGTTTGGTATTGGATGCCTCTCTGGGGCCGCAGTTGCCCCCTCCGGGTCTGGCTGCCCTCCCTTGCCTGTCTCGGTGGGGTTATGGGGCATGGGCCGACCGCAGCCGGCTCGCTCTGCTCTGCTCAGTTCTTTGTTCTGTGAGCGGGGCTGGCGGAGTCTTAGGTTAGAGCTTTCCTCCTTTTCCTGTGGAAGCTATCCAAGTCTGCTTTGCTATCCCCAGTTAGTTCTGTCAGATTGTTCTCGTGACATTCAAGCCCAGTCCCCTCTCTAAGCACTTCAGCTGGCTCCTCCCTTCCCAGCCCCCGCTTGCTAATGGCGTATGCAGGCATCTGCGCTGCTTCTCCCCTGGGAGTTCCCATTTGGCAGGTAACCTGTGGTTTTAATTATTTCTTTCTTTTTCCTCCGGGTTATGTGGCCCTCTGAGGTTCCAACGCTCACCACAGACTCGCCAGTGAGAGTGTTACCTGGTGTTTGGAAACTACTCTCTTTTTAAAGCTTCCCTTCCCGGGCCGGAGCTCCGTCTTTACTTCTTTTGTCTCTCTTTTTATCTTGTGTGTTTTTTCCTACCTCTTTTTGAAAAGAATGGGCTGCTTTTCTTGGTGCCTGATGTCTTCTGCCAGCATTCAGAAGTTGTTTTGTGGACTTTACTCCGTGTTCAAATGTTCTTTTGATGAATTTGTGGTGGAGAGGGTGGTTTCGCCATCCTATTCCTCCGCCATCTTGTTCCTTCCTCCCATGCTTTTATTTCCTACCTTCAGGTTCAGGTTAAAACCACTTAAAAGTTCCCCTTGAAAATATGTATTTAGAAAAACATAAATCTAGGACATGTATGTGCTCAGCCACTCAGTCGTGTCCAACTCTGTGACCCCACGGGCTGTAGCCCACAAGGCTCCTCTGTCCCTCAGATTTCCCAGGCAAGAGTACTGGAGTGGGCTGACATTTCCTTCTCCAAGGACATGTATGCTGCTGCCGCCGCCAAGTCGCTTCAGTCGTGTCCGACTCTGTACGACCCCATAGATGGCAGCCCACCAGGCTCCCCCATCCCTGGGATTCTCCAGGCAAGAACACTGGAGTGGGTTGCCATTTCCTTTTCCACAGGACATGTGTACTTGAATATAATATCACCAACAAAAGCGGCTTCCTTCAAGGTAATTCAAGAAGAGATCATAAAATATGTCTCCTTCTCCTGGGAGGTGTCCCACCCCTTGTCTTTCCTTGTGGGCGTGGCCTCTCCCCTCTCCTGCATCACTTCCCTTCTTAGTCGCCCCTCCTCTGCTGCCGGGTGGGCCTGGATTAGTGAGTTGATCACCGTGAGTGCTCCTCCATCTTCCTTGCTGTGAGGTATGGGTGGCCTTCAGAGATGATAAAATGACCACAGAAACACTAGCTGGATCTTGGAATTTCAGGGATATAATAACACAGCTGCTTCCTGTCCCCTCTTCTGCTTCTTTACCCTTTTCAAAGTGCTGCCTTGGCCACATGTAATTTCAAGCAGATGTTTCTGCAGTTTCTAAATTCTTACCACAGAGACTCAGAACCAAGGATTTCCAAAGATACCTTATATAAGGCAGTCTCCATTTCTTACTGTTGTTCTCCAACTCATGGGCCTTCTGGGATAGTACAAAAAAAGTCTAAATAATGGGCTCTTTCTGATAAGTCACTGTTAAATATTATTTTAACATAATTTTATGATGATTGTTATCTCCTGCAGTTTTATGTATTTTAATTATTAACTTGTTGATTGTACCTTGAGGCCTTTTCCATAAAGTATGAAACTTGAATAATGCTGTGGAAATGTCATTTAAACTCTGTTTACAACTGTATTATGTTTCATTTCAGCCAGTAATGAGAACTCCTTCTAGTGGAGTCTGTGGTATGCATGATTTACATGTAAATATTGTTTTAAAAGGTATACTTTTGTTAAATCTAGAAATTTACATTCAAGGTCATTCATAAAAGCTTATGTGATTTATTTTTAAAGATAATTTAAATCTGCCTGTAGGATGGGTAATTTTACTGCCTAGAGAAAGGAGAGAGATTGTACTTTCGGGTCAGGGAGAGAATTTTGAATAATCAATGACAACTGGATGGAATTAATTTCAGTACTACTGGAGATGAATTAGATTTCATTTAAGCCACTGTTGGTTGGAGCCAAAAAATCTTTCCTATTGATCCTCTAAGGCCCAACTGTTGTGTTAGCCTTTTCCTAAATATCTGAGCCAGCAGTGATTAACCCCTCAATACTTCTTTTAATGTCAACTAGATTTTAAGTGCCTTTGTAGCAGAATAACTGTCTTAAGGCTTTCATTCTCTAGCCACCCACATGGCAGGGATAGAAAGCTATCTACATAGTCTTTCCTCACTATGTCCTCCTACATCAAGCTGTTAGTTTTCCTCATTGCAAGTTACTGGATGTGCTGCTGCTGCTGCTGCTGTGTCACTTCAGTCATATCCGACTCTATGTGACCCCATAGACGGAAGCCCACCAGGCTCCCCCGTCCCTGGGATTCTCCAGGCAAGAACACTGGAGTGGGTTGCCATTTCCTTCTCCAGTGTGTGAAAGTGAGAAGTGAAAGTGAAGTCGTCCAGTCGTGTCCGACCCTTAGCGACCCCACGGACTGCAGCCTACCAGGCTCCTCCATCCATGGGATTTTCTAGGCAAGAGTACTGGAGTGGCTTGCCATTGCCTTCTCCGACTGGATGTGCTACTTTTGTTTTTTCCCCTCTCCCTTCATTTTTAGATTTAGCTTCAGTAATAAAGACCTGGTTTTACCTGGTGGCTCAGATGTTAAAGAATCTGTCTGCAGTGCAGGAGACCCAGGTTTGATCCCTGGGATCCCCTGGAGAAGAGAATGGCTACCCACTCCAGTGCTCTTGCTGGAGAATCCCGTGGACAGGGGAACCTGGCAGGCTACAGTCCCTAGGGTCACAAAAAGTTGGATATGACTGAGAGAATAACACTTCTTTTCTTTTTCACAGTAAAGACCTACTTTTCATTTAGAAGGTATAATTGGTCAGGAACAAGTTATTGTTTCAGGGAAACCCTCCAGTTGAGTGACTTAACTCTTCTGACTGTTGCTTATACGGTAGCTTCTCCTTAGACAAGTGGACCCTGAGCTAGAGTGACTGGTTTGTGGTGTTTCCTCTTTATGAAGAGATACAAAACGCTGGAAGAGAACATTTTATTTACTGAAGTTCAGTGAGTTTCCTAATAAGTGGAAGGTTCAGTGTCACAGAATCTTCCTGTCTGCTGGAGAGGCTACACCACAAACGCTCGGTCTGCTTTGATGGAATTGTCCTCCTCTTTTAAAAAGATGAAGAAAGGCAGAATATTGAAGGAAACAGAGGACTAGGCATTTCTGAACACCTGATAATTTAATTACGCTACTGAACCCTAAGTGTAGCAGAGGTGGGGAGAAAATTCCATGATCCTAATTTTTGGAAAGAAGTCGGATTTTTGTTAGACTATAAAAGCTTTTATATTCGTAATGTTTAAAATCTACATATACCAATGCTTTAAGGACTATGAGGGGAAAAACATTCTTAAGACATGACTCATAGCCTCAATGAATACAGTCTGTACCAGACTGAGAGAACTTTTATTATAATACAACTATTGAATTACCTTCTAATTAGTTATAGACTTTTTGAGGGGTGGGGACTTTTTTTTTTTTTTCTTTTTTGTGGGAGGGGCATTAAATTCAAGTAACATTTATTGGATACTTGGAAATCTTTCACATACCTTAATAAGTATAACACTAGCCTCTCAGGCAGCGTAGCTGAGCTTGTTTCAAAGACAGAGTGATTTGATAGGGAGAGCGTGTGTGCTTGTGTATGTGCGTGCTCCAGTTATCTCCGACTCTGCCAGCCCATGGACTGTAGCCAGCCAGGCTTCTCTTTCCATGGCATTTTCCCAGCCCACTAGAGTGGGCTGTCATGCCCTCTTCCAAGGGATCTTCCCTACCCAGGGACTGAACCTATGTCTTCTGCTTTGCAGGTGGATTTTTTACTGCTGAGCCCCCTGGGAAGCCCAGGGAGAGGGTAGACTTATGTAATAGTATTCTTAGCATTAGTATCTGATATATAGAAGATAATAAAATGTTTCCCCTCTAGTGTTCATTTCAGGTAAGTTAGAAAGTAATAAGTACAGCATGGAGTGAAATATTGCACCCCTCCCCAGGGACCTCGGAGAGGGCTTCATGGGGGAACTGATATTTGAATAGAACCTTGAAAGATGATAGGATTTGGACACATGAGTAGTTCATGACCCCTGAAGTATTTATATAAAGGCTGTTGGTATCATAATGGAGGTCTCTTTACTACCATGATTTGGGTAAAGACACAGATCCACTCCTCCAGGGAATGCGTCTTACACTGAACCTCCTAAAAAGCTGAGCGCCTGTTGTTAGGTCTCTGTGACAGTAAGTTCCAGGCTGGCATCACTGCTGTCTGGGGGTCTTAGTAAAGGGAGAGAGATTAGCAAATCTGAGTGGTTGCTTGATAGGTGCGTTTGGATTTTCCACCAGAATGTCACGTATCCAAAGAAAGTTGGCAGCGAGTACAGAGATGAGATCTGTGCAGAGTTCACTTTTCTAATGAATGCTGAAAGCTGACTTCCAGGTGGTCACTGAACTACCTTTCAGGCCTCAGATGATTTTGCTCAGTGCCCTCAGATTTTTCATGTTTGTCTCATGTTCGGCTGCTTGAATTTGGGCAGCACGCATCAAGGATGTGGTTGACCCTTCCTTGGCCTTGCCTATTTCTCCTGCTTGCAGCAGGTTGTTCCTTCCTCAGAATTGTATCTGAGGACCTACTTGGCTCAGGGTCTTATCTGCCTGATGTCACAGTAACCATCTTTCTTCAGTTGCAGCAAAGACAGATTTACCCTTTGATCAGAATTTAAAGGACTGGTTCAGAAGAGTTCATAGGATACTTGATGGGCGCAGTCCTGTGTCCACCAATGACATTCAGCAGCTCTAAGGCAGTATTACTCATTTTCAGTAATTCAGTGCCCCAGGAGCAAAGCCCAGTTTCTTGTTTTTAATCTATACTGAATCCCTAGATGAATTCATCCTGTCTTAAAGTTTCTGATGTGTCTCTCTAGCCTATCCTTCTGCCTGAGTTTTAGACTGTGATAGCCAAGGGTCTACTTAGGATCTAGGTTCTAGATCTTGCAAACTCAGTAATATTTGAAGCATCTCAAAGTCTCCAAAAGTGAGGCTCTTGTCCATGAGCTTGCCCAAACCAGCTCCTCCTGCAGCCTTTTCCATCTCAGATAATGTCAGTTCTATTCTTTAAGTTTCACAGGTCAAAAACCCTGCTGTACAATCTTTGACTCTTTCTCTTGTACCTGCTCTCTCAGCAGATCCTCTTGGCTCAGCCTTGAAAGCGCATCCTTCTTACTACCCCTGCTGCCGAGCGCTGGTCCCTGACGTCACCATCTCTCACCTGAATTATTGCAGCAGTTTCTTAACTGCATTTCCAGCTCTTGTTTCAGAAGATTTGATCAGTGTCAGCAGAGCAGGGAAAGAAGGGCCACTGGTTAGGCAATACTTTTTTAAAAAGTAGTTTAAAATTCCTTTGAGCCCTTGGAAAAATTTCTCTGAATACCCTGTAGGGTTAAAATTTCTCTGAATACCTTGTAGAGTTTCATGCCCCAGATTTCGAGAGGAGTGCTTTTCCCCCTTGTGTATTGTTGACCATATTGCTCAGTATGGCCCCTGTGAATGTCTGATTTGGAGTTGACCAGTCTCTTGATTGACTCTTGCCCTATATACCTTAGATATATTACTAATCTTAATGTAATGTGAATATTATGAACTATACTCACCGCCGAAAGTGTGCTGAACATAATCTCATCTTCTGTTTAATGATTTACAATGATCTTCAGGATTTGGACCTGGTACAGGCTGGTGATAGGAACATCAGTTATCATTGTGCAGTAAAGGAAGTGCTGGTTAGGAGAGATTTCCAGTAGAGTTAGCGTAGGCAAAAGCAGCTGTCTCTCTAGTATTAAAAATAGTTTGTTAAATCTTTCTGGTTATTTTTTTCCTCTGAAATTTGAGGCATAAGGGTCATCTTTGGTACAGTGGTAGTGTATTTTGGTGGGGACTCACCAGTACTGAAGGTTAGCTGGTGGGTTTTATATTTCACTCAAAAAAGAAAAGTTCAGTAATTGACTTGTGCAGGTATTTTATTTGATTTGTATGTGCCTTACTTTCTTTATATTTATTTTCCAGCCATGTAGACCTGAGGCTGTCTCTGGTTTAGTAGCAAAGTAAAAGCTACTAATGAGAATGTCTTTGGGACATAATTATGTAGATTTAAAGGAGCGATGTCGTTTTAATTATACCCTTTAGCTAGTGCACTTGCATATTAAACCATTCGGGTCTCAGTGTATTTCCCTTTGAAACTTTGCTTTTCTCCGGCCTTAAATTACTAATCAGCTCATGGGTGTACCCAAAGGTTATGTAAGCTGAGTTGAAGACTTCCAAAGAATGTGTTTAAACTATTAATCCAAAATATACAGAAGTTCATAGAAAAATTGGCCCATGGGTGTGTAATGTTCTTTGCTGGGTTATTGAGGAGAAGTTCTAACATTGTGTCTGTGAGCTTCCTCCTTCCTTCCCTCCCTAAATAAAACACACCCTTTGATGGCAGTGTGTGCAAACACGTAATGTATTGTTTCCCTTGGGTGATTTTATAAAACCCAGTGAACTTGAGAAGGAAATGGCAACCCACTCCAGTGTTCTTGCCTGGAGAATCCCAGGGACGGGGGAGCCTGGTGGGCTGCCGTCTATGGGGTCGCACAGAGTTGGACACTACTGAAGCAACTTAGCAGCAGCAGCAGCAGCAGTGAACTTGAAGTAACATTAATAATAATTAATAATGATTTTTCTTTAAGTCAGACATTTTTTTACATCTTTGCCTTTTTGGCTTGTTTACTTTCATTGTAAGTTTCTTGATTTAGCAGAAAAGTAACTACCTTGAAGCTATGAAATGATTTATTCATTTGTGCGACAAAAATATGAAGCTACCTAAACCCTACTTTGTGGGTAGTTTTCTTTTTATTTGTGAGAAATTAAAATAGAGAAAGTCCTTGTTAAATTTTAAGGAGAAAAATTCTAAAAGCCTTTGAGGTTGAATTTCCTCTTAAAGAGACAGTGAAATGATAGAATTCAGAACAGGAGTAAATAAAGTTTGTTTCCCGGGAGAGAGAGAAAATATTTTTGGGTTTGTGGACCATGTTTCTGTTGCACTTACTCTGATATATGTAGCCTACAAGCTCCTGCAGACAGTATCTAAACAGATGGATAAGATGATTTCATCATGACAAAAACAGGCGGTTTGTCTGGGTCTGTCCTGTGGGCCAGGCATACTTTTTTCTTTATTCTGTTTTCAAACTGTCATTCATCAAATGCTTGATATGTGTCTTAGCTACTTTTTAATCAATGATCATCCCAGTAGACTTATGAAAACAGGTGGAGAAAATACTTGTGAATATTTTTATATCGTAAAACATTTCAAACAAGTACAAATAAAAATCTGCATATGCCAGTTTGTAACCAGTGACTGGGACCAAGAGGAGGCTGTAGCCGCAACCAGAGGGTGTCTGACCTGGTTTAAACTCTGTTCCAGCCTGACAGGTAAATCCAGCAGGCTTGGAGTCTTAATGGGACTCCCTCTTCCCCAGGGCTAATATTAAAGAGAAATTTTTAAAATACATTATTTCTTGATGTGTCTTGAAAAAATATGTCAAACATTTATTAGTTTTTCTGTGCTATATGTGTGCTAAGTCACTTCAGTCGTGTCTGACTCTTTGCGACCCTGTGGACTGTAGCCTGCCAGGCTCCTCTGTCCATTGGATTCTCCAGGCAGGAATACTGGAGTGGGTTGCCACTTCTTCCTCCAGGGGAATCTTCCTGACCTAGGGATCAAACCTGCATCTCTTATATCTCCTCCATTGGCAGGTGTGTTCTTTATCACTAGTGCCACCTGGGAAGAAGTCCAGTTTTTCCACATTTCATTTATTTATTTATATTCTTTATAGTTTCTCTGAAGTATCTTAAGGCAAGTTCTTGACCATGTCATATGATGGCTACATACTTTAATATGTCTCTCTAGCAAAAATTTCCTTACATAATTGTAATATGATTATCTTACTACTTGGCAAAAGTAACTAACTTTTGACAACATCTAATATCTAGGTCATGTTGAAATTTCTCCAATTGCCTATATATATATATATATATGTTAATGTATTTAACATCTGATTTCTTTGAACTGGAATCTACATATGTTACATTTGGCTCTTGTCTCACAATATCTTTTAGAGATCCATTATTTTTTTCTTTTGGCTCTTTTGTCAGTCTATAACTTACTGAAGAAATGAACAAGTTGTTCTGTGGAATTTCACATTCTGGATTTATTTGTTTGCTTCCTCTGGTATTGTTTAATTTTTTACCATTTTTCCTGTAAATGGAATTAGCTGTAAAGACTTTTTAAATTCAGATTCAGCCTTTTTGGTAGGAATCTTTCCTAAATGGTACTTTCTTTTTCATATTGTGTCCCAGTAGGAGGCATATAGGTAGCCAGAAGCTTCCATTGTAAAATTCCCTTTAGCTTTTCATGTAATGGTTTTATAAATTGAGTATCTGTTGATTTTCCAAATCAATTATCTTGTTTTCATTTACACATTTATTAGTTAGAATTCTTCTGTAAAGAATGTTAACACACTGTCTTGGATATTTGTCTTGTAAGGAAGGCACTATTTTTGAATTTCAGTGTGTAATTTGGCATTGAGTCCTAAAAAGGTTAAATGAATTGTCTCAGGTCACTAACCCACTAACCTAAGTAGCTCAGAATTAAACTGAAGTTTTTGATACCTGTTCTGATTAATCTGCTTTCTTCAAGTTAAGTCTGAATTTTGCAATAAGCAGTTAATAATAACTCACACTTAAATTGAAGTAGGTAGTGAAAACCACTAGACCATTCAGATATAACCTAAATCAAATCCCTTACGATTAAACAGTGGAAGTGACAAATCGAATCAAGGGATTAGATCTGATAGAGTACCTGAAGAATTATGGATGGAGGTTCATGACATTGTACAGGAGGCAGTGATCAAGATCATCCCCAAGAAAAAGAAATGCAAAAAGGAAGAATGATTGTCTGAGGAGGCCTTACAAATAGCTGAGAAAAGAAGAGAAGCTAAAGGCAAAGGAGAAAAGGAAAGATATACTCATTTGAATGCAGAGTTCCAAAGAATAGTGTGGAGAGATAAGAAAGCCTTCTTCTGTGATCGATGCAAAGAGATAGAGGAAAACAATGGAATAGGAAGGACTAGAGATCTCTTCAAGAAAATTAAAGATACCAAGGGAACATTTCGTGCCAAGATGGGCACAATAAAGGACAGAAATTGTATGGACCTAACAGAAGCAGAAGATATTAAGAAGAGGTGGCAAGGATACACAGAAGAACTATACAAAAAAGATCTTCATGACCCAGATATCCATGATGATGTGGTCACTCACCTAGAACCAGATATCCTGGAAGGTGAAGTCAAGTGGGCCAAGGAAGCATCACTACCAACAAAGCTAGTGGAGGTGATGGAATTCTAGTTGAGCTATTTCATATCCTGAAAGGTGATGCTGTTAAAGTGCTGTACTCAATATGCCAGTAAATTTAGAAAACTCAACTGTGGCCACAGGACTGGAAAAGGTCAGTTTTCATTCCAATCCCAAAGAAAGGCAATGCCAAAGAATGTTCAAACTACCCCACAGTTGCACTCATCTCACACGCTAGCAAAGTAATGCTCAAAATTCTCCAAGCCAGGCTGTAATAGTACGTGAACTGTGAACTTCCAGATGTTCAAGCTAGATTTAGAAAAGGCACAGGAACCAGAGATCGAATTGCCAAACATCCGCTGGATCATCAATAAAGCAAAAGAGTTCCAGAAAAGCTTCTGCTTTTTCTTTATAGACTATGTCAAAGGCTTTGACTGCGTGGATCAAAACAAAAACTGTGGAAAATTCCTCAGGAGATGAGAATACCAGAGCACCTGACCTACCTCCTGAGAAATCTGTATGCAGGTTAAGAAGCAACAGTTAGAACTGGACATGGAACAACAGACTGATTCTAATTTGGGAAAGGAGTATATCAAGGCTGTATATTGTCACCCTGCTTATTTAACTTGTATGCAGAGTACATCATGAGAAACTCTGGGCTGGAGGAAGCACAAGCTGGAATCAAGATTGCCAGGAGAAATATCAGTAACCTCAGATACGCAGATGACCACCCTTATGGCAGAAAGTGAAGAAGAACTAAAGAGCCTCTTGATGAAAGTAAAAGAGGAGAGTGAAAAAGTTGGCTTAAAACTCAACATAAGATCATGGCATCCGGACCCATCACTTCATGGCAAATAGATGGGGAAACAATGGAAACAGTGACAGACTTAATTTTCTTGGGGTCCAAAATCACTGCAGATGGTGACTGCATCCATGCAATTAAAAGATGCTTGCTCCTTGGACGAAATGTTATGACCAACCTAGATAGCATATTAGAAAGCTGAGACATTACCAACAAAGGTCCGTCTAGTCAAGGCCATGGTTTTTCCAGCAGTCATGTATGGATGTGAGAGTTGGACTGTGAAGAAGGCTGATCGCCGAAGAATTGATGCTTTTGAACTGTGGTGTTGGAGAAGACTCTTGAGAGTCCCGTGGACTGCAAGGAAATCCAACCAGTCCATCCTAAAGGAGATCAATCCTGGGTGTTCATTGGAAGGACTGATGTTGAAGCTTAAACGCCAATATTTTGGCTACCTGATGGAAGAGCTGACTCATTTGACAAGACCCTGATGCTGGGAAAGATGGAAAGATGGAAGGCGGGAGGAGAGGGGGATGACCGAGGATGAGATGGATGGCATCACCAACTTGATAGACATGAGTTTGAGCAAGCTCTGAGAGGTTTTGATGGACAGGGAAGCCCGGCTTGCTACAGTCTGTGGGGTTGCAAAAAGTTGGATGCACCTGAGCTACTGAACTGGTTAACCGGTTCTGGTTACCTCGGATGCACACCAGTGGGAACCGGTGGATCAACATTGTACAAGTTCTTCTTGGGTCAGAAGGTAAAAAGTGAGAAATTGAGATAGTGATTTCATATAATTTCTCTTAACTCTCTTCGTCACTCCCCTCCTCCCCAGATAAATCAGAAAAGAGCAGGTAGTTTTATCTGATAAACTCTGGAGATATTTACATTGCTTGGGTTCTTGTTCCCGCTCTACCTCTTAGCAGCTATCATCTGACTTTGGGCCGTTTACTTACCAGGCTCTGGTTTTCTTGTCTGTAAATGAGTATCCTAATAGCATGTGCCTTAAAGGGTAGTTGTAAGGGTTAAGTGAACTTGATCCAAAATAAAGGCTAGAACAATACCTTGCAAATAATCAGTACTCAGTGCCATTCAGCTTTTCAGAAGTAAAACTCACCCGTAATTACGTTTTTAATTTTGCTGGCCATCCAAATCAAACATTTGAAAAATATAGTAATTGTTAGGAAAGCAGTGTTATGTTGCGCTGTTGATGCTTAAACGTGATGGTGGGTAAGGATCGAGGTGGTCTTGTTTTGTAGACCTAAGAATTGTGTGAACCTGAGGGACAGAGCCTATGGCTGCTGTGTGACCTGTGACGGCTGTTAGATGTGGAGAAAGACGATTGTTATAGCTTGAGTTAGCATGCATGGGGCTGTTTGGAGAACTTGTGGACAGTGATTGCAGACATTATGTTATCTGAATGCTGTTCATTTTAGATGTTTTAGGATTGAATTCCTTAATGTGAAAAATAGTTCTTTTTGCCAGCTTAAAGCTTTCCTCTGAGAACAGTAGAAAAAGCTGTAACTTGTATTTTCAACAGGATGTAAAATACTTTATTGTGCAGAGTGTGGAAAAAGCAAAATACACTCTTTACCCCTTCTTCCATTACCTACATTTCTACTTACTAGAGTTACAGATGGTGTCACTATATTTAAGTTGCGTTTAGAATTATGCCTTAGTTGCACTGGGGGGGATCTTTAAAGATGAGTTTTTAAAGATTCTTTTAACAGAGTATTTTAAATCATTTTGTAAAGGAATGGAAATTGTCATTCTGTTTTTCAAGATGTACTGCAGTGCTTATGAGTTTATCATTTTGCATTATTTTCTCATGGTTGACATTTTAAGGCTGGACTGAAGGTATGTGTATGCATTTGGTTTAATCGTAGACTATTCTTGTTTGTTCATAGCCATTTCTTCTCTGATTCGTGCAGTATTACAAAAGGTTTTTCCATGTTTTTTTCTTGAGTTGTCAAGTACCTGTTGAGTCATATTCAAAAGGTCAGTTATACTGTAGATATGTGCTATATATACCTCACTTAAAATTTTCCCGAGTGTTTAAAAGTGTTTGACCATGTGAATCAGATGGATATAGGGGTCCAATTTTCTAGATGGATAGTAAGCAGATATGTTTATCCATAACTGATAATGTGATTTGTTAGGATGTGACCCAAATGCAGTGAGTGCTTTCTTTAGTTTTTATCAGTCTCCCTCATTATTTATGTGAGATTGCATCACCTAGCCTGAAGTAGGGACAGACAACACATGCAGAGCTGCAGGTTTTCAGGCCAGTGTTACTATTCCCTAAGCCGGTTTTCTAGTATTATTTGCTTACTACATGCCCCAGAATTTCTGTTTTTGTGAATGAAATGTCATTATATTAAGTTCTGACTGAATAGAATTTCATTACGAACAGTAATCATAGTTTCTTAATTAACTCTTGACTTTCAAATAAAGGGAAATGTATATAAATTTCTGTTCTTACACAGCTGTTAAGGGAATGATAGAAATGATGAGCACGTATGTGACTAAATGTGCAGATCAGAGAGCTCTGTCTCCAAGGGGCCACGCCAGCCCGGGGCCTCTGGTGCAAACACAGCTCTTTCTAGCTTCTGGTGAGGCCTGAGAATCTAAAGGAGCTCTGGCTGAAGGCTACAGCACAGAACAGCCCCTGGCCTCTGCCTCGGGAGCTCTACTCCTCTGCTTTTTCTTCTACAAAAGTAGGAAAGAATATCTGTTTTTATGGGTAAGTATTAAAGGTTAGGTTTCTTGAAATGAGAATTTTAAACTGCAAATTGCTAAAGCATCAGAGATGGGCTGGATGGGCTGTACCCGTTGTGAAGGAGGGTTGTGATCATTGTTAAGGTCTGTTAAGGTTTGACTTGGTTTATTTTGTGATCTCGGTTGAAAGAGCTGCCTTCCTCAAGGCCTGCCCTGTGGCCTCGTCTGTGTGTGGAAACAGCAGTCCCTAGTTTGCCTTGTCTCTTGTGAGGTGCAGAGATCTTGTCCACCAGGTGCCCAGCACGTGGCCAGGCACACACAGATGCTCTGTGTTTGTCACTGCTGCTGGTGTTTGCTTTAAAAGACTGTCATTTCATGCCTGTTACTATGAAAGTAACTGAACCCTTTTGGTAGAAGGAGGAAGCTGTATATATTAACTAATAGCGTGTGTCATTTGGGGAAAGTGTCTGTTTCTAGTAATTTTATTTTTTAAGTTAATCGTATTATTTAAAAAGCAACTTTGCAAAATTAAGTGAACAATGTTGACTTTTCTTGAAAACAAAACATTGATGATGAAAATAGTTAAGGAATTTTGAAGCTTAGATTTCATTTATTCTAGATCTTTCTTTCCTGAATGATGTCATATACTTTGTTCATTACTCAGGCTTTTTAAAAAATTAGAATTTGAACATAAGGCTGTGGAAATAAAGTATAATTAAATGAGAAAAACTTTTTTGTTAAAGTTCAGCTCTGTTTGTGAATTCTAAGATGAATTCATAACCTCCCACCTTGCATTCGTTCTCACACGTGGTGTTGGTTAGCTCAGTGAGTGGCCCTTGCCTGTTTTTTTCTCGTGGACGTGGACATGAGCGATGTGTGCATGAGAAACCTTCTTTTTAGTTCATTGATTCCATCATGGCAGCTGCCCACCCACCCAGCCGTGGCATCATCTGCAAGAAAGGTAGTATTGATAGAAACACTTATATAGGAAAATGTGAGGAATTGAAGTTAACTGATATGAAGGAGCCTTTTAAAATTCTGGTTTATGTAGGTTTATAGTTCAAGCCAGATGTTTTTCTTTCAGCTTTTTGGTTTGCTCCCTTATCAGTATTGTGGAGTGGAAAATGATTCCTTACCTTTTTTTTGCTGATCATTTAACAGATGTCCTCAGTTTTCTTCTAGAGTCCACGGACTTGATCGTGTTTCCTCACTCTGTCAGTAATCTTGTCTATCACAGCTCTCTGTATTCTGAGGGCTTTCTCTTGGTACCTATAAACAGCGTTGTTTTTTAACATTCAGATCGTTTTCTGATTGTTGTAAAAACACTTTTGATACTTAACATTGAAAAGATTGATTCCTTTCTGTGAATTCTAATGAAAAGGTATTATGTGGCTTTCCAGGATATCCTAGATAAACTGTGATGATTCTTGTCAACTTTTTGCCTATAAAAACACAGTTTATTAGGAGAAAAATAAGCCATGCCATTCAACATATATTTAATAATTGATATAATTGTATGATTGTCAGTAAAGCATTGAGACTTTTGTTCAGAAACTAAAATATCTTGTGCTCCATGATAATTAAGAGGTGGGTGTACCACTGTGACTGTTTCACATTCTGTAATTCATCGCAGCCGCTTGGTATACTATCAGAATGTCAAATATCATGACAGTTTTTGAAATTTGTAAAAATGTTGTTTGTGTTTCTGTTAGCAAATTGATTAAATACACCTAATCTTTTAAATAAACAGATAACTCTTGGTATAATTATTCATGCTGTATATATTGTATGAATAGTATGATCTAGAAAAAATAATTGAATATGATGTCTACTTTTCAATCTAGGAAAATTGGAGGAATAATCATACTTTGAAAATATTGTTACATGCTGGTTAATTGTTTTTAAGTTGAACTTTAGTTGATGTACAGTATTATTTAAGTTACAGGTATATAATGTAGTGATTTACAGTAATTTGTACCTCTTAATCCCCTGCCCCTGTCTTGCCTTCTCTCTTTCCCTCTCTCTGCTGGTAACCACTAGCTTGTTCTCTGTCTGTGTGAGTCTCCTTCTTTTTTATTACATTCACTCGTTTATTTTATTTTTTTAGATTCCATATATGTAAGTGTTGTCATATGTGCTGGTTAAATTTTGTATTTCAGATTTGAAACATTAATTTGATTAAAAAACAAAACAAAAGATACTTTTAGAGTAAGTGCTTTAGAGTTAGACCTGATTTCAGATCTGAGTTCCACTTCTGACCAGCTGTACAGGCTTTGTGAAGCAGGTTGCTTTATTTTTCTAAACTTCAGTCCCCTTATTTATAAAATGGGACTGAAGCCTTTTTCTGAGTGGTGTTAGGGCTTAAGCAAAGTAATATGTAAAAAAGTACCTGGAATGGAGCAGGAAGATAACTTTTCTCTATCAGAAAGTAAAGCACAAATGTTGGAATGTGAATTCAAGGTTATTGTTTAATTTGAGTTTTAGAGTCACTATTTCACAAGTTGTGAGAAGATATAGTTCACAATGGTTGATATTACTGAGACACTAAGAAAGTCTGTAAAGTTTCTTAGTCTTCAGGTTGTAAAGCTGAAGAGCATTTTTTATTCAAATTACCGTCGAAATGGCATCATTCCTATAATTTTTTTGCCTGCAAGAGACTCACATTGGCAATTTATGCATAGAATTTTATTGGAAAAGAAAGTCCATTTGATTTATATAATGATAAAACAATAAAGGATGCCAGAGTTCCTCTAGTTCTCTTGTATTGAGGTATCAGAACCCCAGATCAAAAATATATAAAAAGCATTTTCATATTTTTTTTTAAAGTTTTAATCACTCCCTTTAGAGAACACCTATCATTTCTGTCAGGTTTTGTACAAACTTAGAATTTTATGGCATTATTGAGTTTTAAGATGCCAAAAGTGGAAATGACATATTCTCTTAAAATTGTCATCCAAGTAAAAGTTCCTGCATACCATATTTGTTTAGTCTCTAAGTTGTATCTGACTCTTTGCAACCCCATAGACTGCAGCATGCCAGGTTTCCATGTCCTTCACTATCTCCTGGAGTTTGCTCAAACTCATGTCTATTGAATCAGTGATGCCATTCAACCATCTCATCCTCTCTTGCCCCCTTCTCCTCCTGCCCTTAATCTTTGCCAGCATCAGGGTCTTTTCCAATATCTTCTCTTTGCATCAGGTGAGCCAAAGTATTAGAGCTTCAGCTTCAGTCCTTCCAATGAATATTCAGGGTTAATTTCCTTTAGGATTGACTGGTTTGATCTCCTTGTTGTCCAAGGGACTCTTGTGAGTCTTCTCCAGCACCACAATTTGTTTTTTGTTTTTGTTTTTGGTAATTAATTTATTTTTTATTGGAGGCAAATTATTTTACAATATTATATTGGTTGGTTTTGCCATACATTGACATGAATTCGCCCCGGGTTTACATAAGTTTCCCCTCCTGAACCCCCTCCCACCTCCCTCCTCCCTTTATCCTCCCTCTGGGTCATCCCCGCATGCCAGCCCCAAGCATCCTATAACATGCATTGACCCTGAACTAGTGATTCGTTTCACATATGACAACATACGTGTTTCAATGCCATTCTCCCAAATCAACCCACCCTCACCGTCTCCCATAGAGTCCCAAAGACTGTTCTATACATCTGTGTCTCTTTTGCTGTCTCGTATACAAGGTTATCATTTGCATCTTTCTAAATTCCATATATATGCGTTAGTATACTGTATTGGTGTTTTTCTTTCTGGCTTACTTCACTCTGTATAATAGGCTCCAGTTTCATCCACATCATTAGAACTGATTCAAATGTATTCTTTTTAATGGCTGAATAATACTCCATTGTGTATATGTACCAAAGCTTTCTTATCCATTCGTCTGCAGATGGACATCTAGGTTGCTTCCATGTCCTGGCTATTATAAACAGTGCTGCGATGAACATTGGAGTACATGTGTCTCTTTCAATTCTGGTTTCCTCGGTGTGTATGCCCAGGAGTGCGATTGCTGGATCATATGGCAGTTCTATTTCCAGTTTTCTGAGGAATCTCCACACTGTTCTCCATAGTGGCTGTACTAGTTTGCATTCCCACCAACAGTGTAAGAGGGTTCCTTTCTCTCCACATCCTCTCCAGCATTTATTCCATGTAGACTTTTGGATAGCAGCCATTCTGACTGGTGTGAAATGGTATCTCATTGTGGTTTTGATTTGCATTTCACTGATTATGAGGGATGTTGAGCATTTTTTCATGTGATTGTTAGCCATCTTGATCTTCTTTGGAGAAATGTCTGTTTAGTTCTTTGGCCCATTTTTTGATTGGGTCATTTATTTTTCTGGAATGGAGCTGCAGGAGCTGCTTGTATATTTTGGAGATTAATCCTTTATCCGTTGCTTCATTTGCTATGATTTTTTCCCATTCTGAAGGCTGTTGAAAGCATTAATTCTTTGGTGCTTAGCTTTCTTTATGGTCCAACTATCACATCCATGCATGACTGCTGGAAAAACCATAGTTTTGACTATGTCGACCTTTGTCAGCGAAGTGATATCTCTGCCTTTTTCGTACGCTAAGTTTGTCATAACTTTTCTTCCGAGGAGCAAGTTCTTTTAATTTCATGGCTGCAGTCACTGTCTGCAGTGGTTTTGGAGCCCAGGAAGATAAAATCAGTCACTGTTTCCACTTTTTCCCCATCTATTTGCCACGAAGTGATGGAACTGGATGCCATGCTCTTAATTTTTTGAATGTTGAGTGTTTAGCCAGCTTTTTCACTCTCCTCTTTCACCCTCTTCAAGAAGTTCTTGAGTTCCTTTTCACTTTCTGCCATTAGAGTGGTATCATCTGCATATCAGAGGTTGTTGGTATTTCTCCTGACAGTTGTGATTCCATCCTGTGGTTCATCCAGCCCAGAATTTCTCATGGTGTGCTTTGCGTATAAGTTAAATAAGCAGAGGGACAGTACACAGCCTTGATGCCCTTCCTAGTCTTGAACCAGTCCATTGTTTCATGTCCGGTTGTAACTGTTGTTTCTTGATCTGCATACAGGTTTCTCAGGAGACAAGTAAGGTGGTCTGATATTCTCATCTCTTTAAGAATTTTCCACTTCCCTGGTGGCTCAGATGGTAAAGAATCAGCCTGTGATGTTGGAGAGTTCAGTCCTGGAGATCCCCTGGAGAAGGGAATGCAACCCACTCCAGTATTCTTGCCTAAAGATTTTCATGGACAGAGGAGCCTGGAGGGCTGCAGTCTGTGGGGTCGCAAAGAGTCGCATATGAATGAGCGACCAGTGTATCAATGAGATGAATAAGAGTTGTGGGTTTTCCCCTCCAAGATGTTTCTACTCTGACTGTTCTTAGACAGAACAAAGATGAGTGAATACCAGTAAGAAATACAGTGAGAGTCAGGCTCACAAAACCAAAACTTATCTGTGAGCTATCCAGCAAGTTTGGCTAATTATAGTTGTTACAAACTGGGTTCATGGTTTCCACTTGTAATCATAACCTGCCTTCTTACTGGATGAGTGTAAATGGCAGTGCAGGTCACGTCTGGTCACCAGAATGGAGCCCTCCTAATTTCCTGCATTGTTTGAGTGCCTGACTTCCAGCCAGCCCTAGTTCTGCTGTGAATGTTAAATTCTTAAATTCTTTCTCACTCTATATTTGTTGAAATAGTTCTCTATGTTTCTATTATCATTTATGAATATTTTGCATCTCTACCTAGAATTTTAAAACCCTCTGTTTTCTTTTAAACTATGCCTTTTATTTCCTGCCTTTTCTTTTGTCCAAGATAGCATTCTCCAGTATGTTTCTTTAAGGAAAAAAGTTTAATTAATGAACAAGATGCTGTCAGTGTATTGTAGCAAAAAGAGAAGAAAAGACAGATTAAAGTTTCTTTCTGTTTTTCTTTGTTTAATCCGCAGTTGAATGGCATGTTGTTAAGCAGCAGCCAAAATCTTGGAGTTTGAGATACTTGTTTCAATAGTGAATGAAGGTTCAGCTGAGAAAGATGGGTTTTAGTGCATTTTTTTCCCCTTAGTGAAACTAAGGTACTTTCTGTTGTACACGGTGTCACCTCAGTTTAGGCACTAAACAACTTTTGCTTGTTGGTCATGTGGCTTAATTCTGTGGCTTTTTGGATACAGTATTTTCATAATAGAAGGGAAGGGTAGATAGCCATCCTTTGAACCTTTAGGAAATTCTTATGTTTATTACAAATAACATTCATTACATTTTTGCATGCCATTTTATGTGCATACCTATTGAATTTAATTTGTAATTGTTGAAGACCCTCACTATCAAGAGTAGAGAGCATCTGTAGAGAGACTGAAAGAAACAGAAACCCCTGCCATCACAGTTCATTCTTCGGCGACCAGCTTTCTTCACAGTCCAACTCTCACATCCATACATGACCACGGGAAAAACCATAGCCTTGACTAGACGGACCTTGGTGGGCAAAATAATGTTTCTGCTTTTTAATATACTATCAAGGTTGGTCATAACTTTTCTTCCAAGGAGTAAGCGTCTTTTAATTTCATGGCTGCAATCGGCATCTGCAGTGATTTTGGAGCCCAAAAAAATAAAGTCTGACACTGTTTCCACTGTTTTTCCATCTATTTCCCATGAAGTGATGGGACCAGATGCCATGATCTTTGTTTTCTGAATGTTGAGCTTCAAGCCAACCTTTTCACTCTCCTCTTTCACTTTCAACAAGAGGCTTTTGAGTTCCTCTTCACTTTCTGCCATAAGGGTAGTGTCATCTGCATATCTGAGGTTATTGATATTTCTCCCACCATCTTGATTCCAGCTTGTGCTTCTTCCAGCCCAGCGTTCCTCATGATGTACTCTGCATATAAGTTAAATAAGCAAGGTGACAATATACAGCCTTGACACACTCCTTTTCCTATTTGGAACCAGTCTGTTGTTCCATGTATAGTTCTGACTGTTGCTTCCTGACCTGCATACAGGTTTCTCAAGAGGCAGGTCAGGTGGTCTGGTATTCCCATCTCTTTCAGAATGTTCCACAGTTTATTGTGATCCACACAGTCAAAGGCTTTGGCATAGTCAATGAAGCAGAAATAGATGTTTTTCTGGAACTCTCTTGCTTTCTCCATGATCCAGCGGATGTTGGCCATTTGATCTCTGGTGCCTCTGCCTTTTCTAAAACCTGCTTGAACATCTGGGAGTTCACAGGTCACATATTGCTGAAGCCTGGCTTGGACTTCAAAATCTCATTTTGAACAAAACCCGAACACTTTGTTTTGAACTGTATCAAACTGCTTGATTTCATCTTAGCTCAACAGACAGGTTGTCCTTTCAGCTCTTTTGTTGACTGTGTCCATTGTAACGTATCATTCATAGATTAATTTTCAAATTAAACCCCTATGAATGGAGGAGATTTGTTGGGCTGTTTAAAGCATCTTCTAACATTGAAAAATACATGCTTTAAATTTTTTAAGTTGACAAAATTGAAAAAAATGTATTTTCCTGGTTTGTCTTGTTCTCTCCTGTTGTCTTGTCCCAATGGGCAGAATAAATTCAGTCTTTTAATGAGATGCCTCATCAAAGTTAGAGGCGAGCAGATGACCTGGAACTGCATAGTGGGTTTCTGTAGACTTCCCTTGGTTGAGCCACCTCCCTGCATTGCAGGACACCATCCTCAGTAATTCAGGTTAGTTACATTGGGTTATGAGAAAGCAGCCTCTCTGGTTTGAAACTTTAATTCTGATTCTTTATTCACAAGGTAAAGTAACTAACCATTACTGTAGTGCCTGTAACATCATAAGGGAAAGAGGGAAGTTTCTCTTGCATCAAGAATATTTTATTATTTCTCTAATATTTCCCTGGAGTTTGATGCTTCTTTTCTGTATTAAATAATTTTTTATGGTTTTATAAATAAGTGGTATAATGTTACCTGGCAAAAAAAATCCACTGAAATAAAGATAGAAATTCACTTGAGTTTTCCTTGCTAGACACCTATGAACTAGTTAAGAAAACACCTTAAAGTTGTTTTAGTGCCTCTTAAACTTGAAGGACCCTTACAACCAACCAACCTTTCTTATACTTTATGTCACAAAGCATAGCAGTGTGGTGCAGTTTGTAGAGTTCTGTGAGACTTGCTGGGTGTTACAGGAGATTAAAGTGGCTTTACTTAAGTATGTATTTGCCTTTTAGTATTATGACAGAAAAGCTTTTTTGTTTCCCTGTAGTGTTAGTTGCTTGGTCCTGTTCGACTCTTTGTGATCCCATGGACTGTAGCCCACCAGGCTTCTCTGCCCATGGGATTCTCCAGACAAGAATACTGGAGTGGGTTGCCATTCCTGTCTCCAGGGGATCTTCCGGACTTGGGAATCGAACCCAGCCACTTGTTTATCATAACATGATGGAAAGAGCACAGATACTGAGCAACTCCTAAAGTAGTTTCAGTTCTGACAACATTTTACTGTCTGCATCTGAACATTTTGTTTAATTGTTTCAAATCTCAATTTTCCAGGCTATAAAACAGAGATAATCACACTAATTTTGCAGAGTTGTTAGGAGAATCAAATGAGATAATCTGTTATGCCTAGTCCATTGCCTGGTATATAAACCTCTATTTTGAAAAAATTTTAGACAAACAGAAAAATTACTGAAATGGTACCAAGAGGTCCATGTGGCACCCAGCAAGTTAACCTTGGTGTAATGCCATTAGCTGGAGATTTTGTTTAGATGACAGTAGTATTTTCACTAATGTCTCTCTGCTATTCGAGGTTCCACCCGGCATTGCATCTGGGACAGTTTCTCTCTTTTGCGACCTTGATGTTTTTGTCGGGAACTGTATAGTTTCTCTCTCACTTTGGGTTTATATGTTTAGATCGAGTTTATCCATTTTTGGCAAGAATCTCACAGGAGCGATGCTTCCTCCTGATTGCATTGTATCAGAGGATATGATATCATCATAGTTTATTAATCTTGATCACTTGGGTCAGGGGCTCTCTGCTGGGCTTCTCCACTGTAGAGTTGCTGTGTTCTCTTCAAAATGTCTTGGGGGAGACATTTTAGACCATGTAAATATCCTGTCCCCTCACTCAGTTTTGCATCCCTTGGTGGATCTGTTAGCAGCTGTTACTAGTATGACGCTCTAAGGGTTATTTTCTTTTTCCTTGTCCTTCTGCGTTTATCAGTTTGAATTCTTCTGTAAGGAAAAGCTGTTCCTTCTTCCCCCGTTTCTTTGTTTATTCGATTGTTTATGTCAGTGCATGTCCGTGGATGCTCTGTGAGTTGTATGCTTCACTGTGCGGGCTGTAATTCCGGGCTGTTGGTGTTCACTTTGTTGCTAGCATTGTCCCCGCTCTGTTCCTCTGGCTCCCCCAGACTAGTCCTGATGCCCTTTCTACAGGCCCCCGCCTCCCTGAGCACATCCTCTCGGTACTGCAAGATGCTCTGGGCTCATGTTGTTTTTCCTGTCTCGGTCTTAGAATTAGCCAATTCTTCAAAATGCCTTGTAATTCCCTTGAAAAATAAAGTACCCATCTGTCACTCAAGATACCTTTGTCTCACTCTTGATAGAATATGTTGTGTATTTCTCTTTTGATCCTCAGATGCAGCCTTAGGGAATTCAGTCTTGCCCAGTGGGAATTACTGGTTCCTGACCTTTAGAAGACAAAGAAAACACTTGCCTACAATAGGAGGCAACAGATCCATATTTATCTTCTTTTTGTCCCTGAAATTGTAAAGGAACAATGTGACGTCCCACTGTAAATTAAATCTTTATCTCATGCTCTTTGTCATTTCAGGGCATGATATATTCCATCTGTATTTATTTCCTGTAAAAATGCAATGTAATTTTTTCCTTTGGTCATCTGCTATGTAGCCAAGATGGTTAGAAGATGGTTAGAAGATGAAGTGAAATATCTAAATGTATTATTGTGACTCTGGGAAAATCATTTGATCCTCAGTTATCCTGAATCTAATTTTATAATTATGATGGAAGTAAAAGTGTGTTAAAGATCTTGTCTTTTTTGTAGAGAATCTGATTTATTTTTGATATGGATAGAAAAATGTGTATTTTCATGAGCTCTGAGTAACCACTAGAGGGGGGTCATGGGTAGCTAGTTTCCCATTTGCTATTTATTTGAGACTTTGTGATGCAGAAAGATTGACAGTAAAGCTGGAGAGAGGAGTACCAGCGAGTGGACTCAAAAAGGACAGCTGGAGTGAAGATACTGATTTGCACAAAACGGTGTACAAGAGAAAAGTATTAAACAGAAAAATACTTCTATTTCTCTATGTTGATAAAAGGTGTACTCCACCAGGAATACATGACAGTTCTGAAACTTTATGCACCCAGAACGATATCATTGAAATATATCAATATATATGTAAATATTTAAGCATTTATTCTAAAAACGTTTAGATATTTCTTAACATTTGTAAGATTAGGGAGTTATATTTTTGCAGTCATCCTGGTAGCTCTTCAAAACCTTAGATCTATTGCACTTAATGTGTATAATAGGTTATAAAGCAATATCTTGAGACACCTTTTTAATGATAAAGCTAGATCTTTAAAATTCTGTAATAATAGAAATTCAGTTCTAGACAATACAAACACTGTGGATTGGGCTTCCCTGGTGGCTCAGAGGTTAAAGCATCTGCCTCCAATACGGGAGACCCAGGTTTGATCCCTGGGTAGGGAAGATCCCCTGGAGAAGGAAATGGCAACCCACTCCAGTATTCTTGCCTGGAGAATCCCATGGACAGAGAAGCCTGGAAGGCTTCAGTCCACAGGGTCGCAGAGAGTCGGACACGACTGAGCGACTTCACTTTCTTTTAGATAAGGTAATCTAGCGAAACAAAGTAGTAAAAAAATGATAATTTGACAAAAACTCAATCTGGGGAAATCAGTGAATAGGATGAAACTAATCTATATTTACTTTGACCTCAAAATGTAAGTAAAAAGCAATACTGTGTCTGTGAAGAGGGCACCTTTCCCAGGCCGGTGAGACATTCTTGTCAGCTCACTTCTGTATAGTCTCAGGTTGCAGGCTTCAGCATTGTTTTCAGTTTGCTACTCCTGTTTCCAGTGAGTGTAAAGACCAGTTTATGCAGGCTGAGCCAGCTGGGCTTGGACCCAGAGCATCAAGCAGCCTGCTCCTCTGCTTCTCTATGGTATTTGTTTGTTGTTGGCTCTTAGGCTGCCAACAAGATAGAGATGAAATTGGCCACCTTTTTAAGGGCTACTGAATTTAGTCTTTTATACTATGTGTGTGTGATTCAGTAAATGCTTTTAGTTTAGTGAATGAAGGTTTGTCTGTGGTTTCTGTCTTCAAATTTTTAGAAATTTTGTTTAGCATCTTATAAGTTTTCATTCACGATTATGTCAGTGGCATCCATACCAGTGAAAAAGCAGGCTTTCTAAAACAAGTATTCCATGTAGGATGCTGAAAATTCCACCATTGACCTGTGCCTTCTTAGTATTCAGGCAAACTAGATGAACAGTTGGTGATTTTTTATTCTATTAAAATTTTTTTTAAAACATTGAAATATAATTGTATTAGTTTCAAGTGTACAGCAAAGTGAGTTGGTGCAAAAGTAATTGTAGTTTTGCATTGTTGAAATTTGCCATTTGATATAGGAATACATTCCAAGTAAATGTGCTTATGTCATACATCATTTTAATGCACATTTCTCACTTTATGTTCTTTTGCTAATATTACTTGCTATTTATTTTATATTTATTTTATACTATGGAAATGATGTTAGACAAAAAGCAAATTCAAATGATTTTTTTATTTAAGTTCAAAATGGGTTGTAAAGTAGCAGAGACAACTTGCAACATCAACAACACATTTGGCCCAGGAACTGCTAACAAATGTACAGTGCAGGGGTGGTTCAAGAAGTTTTGTGAAGGAGACGAGTCTTGAAGATGAGGAGTGTAGTGACCAGCCAGAAGTTGACAATGACCATTTGAGAGCCATCATTGAAACTGATCCTCTTATGATTACATGAGAAGTTTTTGAAGAACTCAGTGTTGACCATTCTACAGTTGTTTGGCTTTTGAAACAAATTGGAAAGATGAAAAAGCTCAATAACATGGGTACCTCACGAACTGACTTAAAATAAAAAATACTGTCACTTTCAAGTGTCATCTTCTCTAGTTGTACGCAACAACAACAAACCGTTTCTCAATCAGATTGTGACGTGTGATGAAAAGTGGATTGTATATGAGAACTGGCAATGACCAGCTTAGTGGCTGAACTGAGAAGAAGCTCTAGAGCACTTCCAGAGCCAGACTTGGACCGAAAAAGGTCATGGTCACTGTTTGGTGGTCTGCTGCTGGTCTCATCCAGTACAGCTTTCTGAATCCCAGTGAAACCGTTACATCTGAGAAGTATGCTCAGCAAATCGATGAGAAACACTGAAAACTGCAACACCTGCCTCTGGTGTTGGTGAACAGAAGGGGGCCAGTTCCTCTCTACAGCAGCGCCTAACTGCATGTCATACAACCAGCACTTCAGAAGTTGAATGAATTGGGCTATGAAGTTTTGCCTTATCTACCATATTCACCTGCCATTTTGCCAACTGACTACCACTTCTTCAAGCATCTTGACAACTTTTTGCAGAGAAAACGCTTCCACAAACCAGCAGGAGGCAGAAAATGCTTTCCAGGAGTTCACTGAATCCTGAAGGATAGATTTTTATGTTACAGGGATAAGCAAACTTATTTCTGGTTGGCAAAAATGTGTTGATCGTAATGGTTCCTATTTTGATTATTAAAGATGTGTTAGAGTCTAGTTACAATGATTTAAAATTCACAGTCCGAAACCGTAATTATGTTTGCACCAACCTAGTATTCTTTTCAGATTATTTTCTTTTATGGTTTATTACAAGATGCTGAATGTAGTTCCCTGTTCTCTACAGTTGGGCCTTGTTGTTTAAGGTGATTAAAAGTCGAATTGTTGAGACTTCTTTTAAAATCATGTTAAGTATTTGGCAGTGGGAAGTTGCTAACTCTCCTTTGTCACTGAGAGCTAATGGAGTGATCAGTGTAAGGCTCGCTTTCAGTTCCCTGGTGGGGGATGGATCCAGTGAGCATACATACAAGAAAGATGCTCAGTGGTTCAGCCTTGTGAACGTGGAGTGAATAACTGCAGTTTGCTAGGCTTTGTGCTGGCCTGGGGTTCAGCCTGTACCACAAGGGGCACCGAGTAGGCACTGCAGAGACCACGGTTCTTTCCCTGTCGCCCTGCGGTTGAGAACTAGACCCCTTGCTCCGTGCTTTCGTACATGGGCAGGGCTGCACTCGATGTTGGCTGACACCTGCTCCAGGTCTTGAAATTCCAGCTGATGAGGAAGCTGCATTCACTGAAGTTCGGGTCCAGACCCCAGGGAGGAGAGGGGTAGGTACTGTGTCCTGCATCCTCGCTGTCTTCTTTCACACACCCTTTCTCCTGATTTTGTCCGAGTTCCTTGTCACATCTCACCTAAAATGGTAGAGTGCCTGGTTCAAGAGTGCCTGGTAATTTGAAAGCAGGAGGAAACACTCTTTAATATCTATTTTATTTTTTCATTTTAGATGGATAATTTCAAATTTCCCAGTTTTAATGATTCTAAAATCATGATAAATTAGAAACTAATGCTATGTAAGTGACTTGTTAGTTACCATTTCTTTGAGAGTCGACACTTTTTCCTGGTATTCAGTAGAATCAGAAGCATTGTGTTTAGCTGTGTGGTGCAGTGTGACTTTCAGATGTCCATGAATCGACTGAGTTGCAGCAGGGAAGCAGCCTACAGTTGCATGTTTGCCATGGATAACTGACAGTTTTCTCTATTTATTCTTTGGAGTAGTTTCTAGAAAGTGAGAGTAAAATTGTAAACTCCATCTCTTCTCTACTAAATAATTGAAATAGTTATTCACTTGACCTCTTGAAAGTTGGCTCATTTATAAAATAGGGATACCTGACTTTCATACATTACAAGTAGTAAGGGATCTGAGAAGAATCATTTTGTCATCACTAAAGATCTGTGGAAATGTAAACTGTTAATTATTGAAGTATCATAAGCATGACTTTGATTTGATTGCTGGTAGATAACAGTAGTTATCTAATTGTACTAAATCTAAATCCTCCATTAGGAATGTAGAAACGATGTTCTTTAATATCTGACTGAATAGATACAGTTAAAGTGATGGAGACTGCACAGCCCCAGGTCACAGAAGACTCTCAAATCTAATTTTTTGAGTCTATATCAATACAGACCTTGTAGCAGAGTATGAAAGACAAACCAACCCACTAACACCACACCCTACTTTCCTGAACACATAGCAAAGTGGGGAATCAAAATTTTTAAATTGTAGCTTGATCTTGTCTCAGGTAAATTTGAAGGAAAGAAAATCCACACATTTGGGGATCTAGAACTGAAAACGTTCTTCACGAAAAGGATGTGAACATGAAAAACATACATCCTGCTTTTCCCATGTCCATCAAGTCAGTTATGCCATACAACCATCTCATCCTCTGTCATCCCCTTCTCCTCCTGCCTTCAGTCTTTCCCAGCATCAGGGTCTTTTCCAGTGAGTCAGTTCTTCGCATCAGGTGGCCAAACCATTGGAGTGTTAGCTTCAGTTTCAGTCCTTCCAAAGAATATCCAGGACTGATTTCCTTTGGGATGGACTGGTTGGATCTCCTTGCAGTCCAAGGGACTTTCAAGAGTCTTCTCTAACATCACAGTTCAAAAGAATCAATTCTTCTTCACTCAGCTTTCTTTATGGTCCAACTCTCACATCCTACATTGCTAATGGAAAAACCATAGCTTTGACTAGACGGACATTTGTTGGCAAAGTGAAGTCTCTGCTTTTTAATATGCTGTCTAGTTTGGTCATAGCTTTTCTTCCGAGAAGCAAGCATCTTTTAATTTCATGGCTGCAGTCACCATCTACAGTGATTTTAGAGCCCAAGAAAATAAAGTCTGTCACTGTTTCCATTTTTTCCCCATCTGTTTGCATGAAGTGATGGGACTGGATGCCATGATCTTAGTTTTCTGAATGTTGAGTTTTAAGCCAACCTTTTCACTCTCTTTCATGTTCATCAAGAGGCTCTTTAGTTCTTCTTCACTTTCTACCATAAGGGTAGTGTCCTCTATGTATCTGAGGTTATTCATATTTCTCCTGGAAATCTTGATTCCAGTTTGTGCTTCATCCAGCCCAGCATTTCTCATGATGTACTCTGCATATAAGTTAAATAAGCAGGGTGACAGTATACAGCCTTGACTTACTCCTTTTCCTATTTGGAACCAGTCTGTTGTTCCATATCCAGTTCTAACTGTTGGTTTGTGACCTACATACCAATTTCTCAGGAGGCAGGTAAAGCCCTTCCCAATGCCAGACTTGCACAAAGCAAAGTCATGGTCACTGTTTGGTGGTCTGCTGCCAGTCTGATCCACTACAGCTTTTTGAACCCTGACAAAACCAGTACATCTGAGAAGTATACTCAGCAAATAGGTGAGATGCACCAAAAACTGCAATGCCAGTAGCTGGCCTTGGTCAATAGAAAGAACCCAGTTCTTCTCCATGACAGCGCCTGCCACACAGCACAGCCAGTGTTTCAAAAGTTGAATGAATTGGGCTACAAAGAATCACCTCACCCGCCATATTTAGTTGACCTCTTGCCAACTGATTACCACTTCTTGAATAATTTTGATGACTTTTTGCAGGGAAAATGCTTCTGCAACCAGCAGGTTACTGAAAATGCTTGCGAAGTTCATCACAGTCCTGAAGCACAGATTTTTACATTTCAGGGATAAACAAACTTATTTCTGGTTGGCAAAAATGTGTTGATTATAATGGTTCCTATTTTGATTTATAAAGGTGTGTCTGAGCCTACTTATAATGACTTAAAATTCACAGCCTGAAACTGCAATTACTTTTGCACCAACCTAATACTTGACCATTAAGTAAAACCTCTTTTTAAAATTTCACCTTTCAAACAGACACAAACTTGTTTTATGCAAGTTTTGTGCAAATTATTGTAGCAAATAATTATAGTGTATACTTAGTAGCTTACAGTTTACAAAGTGTTTTTGCACAGAGTGAAGGACAGGTCTCATTGTTCCAATATAAAAATGAAAAAAAAAGGAGAGACTGAGATAATTCCCTAACATTCAGCTTGTAGGTGTCAGAGCTAGAACCCAAATCTGTGTTCTCTCTCTGACTTCTGCTGCCTCTCCACCTGGTGAAAATTTCTTGCCAGGGAGAAATGAATTAACACCTATAGAGCAGAAGAAATATTCAGTATCCATTTGAGGAAATTGATTGAATTAAAGTAATAGCAGCAGCGCCTTCCAGCTGAGTTACAGACCTCAAATTGCTCACCTGACTGAAGGTCTCATGAAAATTAGAATAATGAGATTTCAGGTTTTCTGATGAGGAAGCTGGAGACAGAACATACAAGTAATTTAATATTAAACACCACACCACATCTGACTCACTACTTAATAACGCCAGCTAAGAACTGTCACTTGTCATCTGCCTCTATAAGGAGGAAATCCCTGGCCACTGCAGTCACTGACCTTCAACACCCCTTGAAAGGAGTTTAGGGTTGAGAGCAGGAGAGGCCCTGTGTGCTCTGGGATGCCTGGCAGAACAGGCTTCAAATAGTTAGATACTTTCAGGTAAAGATTTTATGAGCCCAAATTCTTGCATCTTCTCACACCCGGTCTAAAATCATTAATGGAAACATCTACTCTTGACCAGTAGCAACCTTCTGCCAAAGTGTGTGCTTGATTGCATGTGTGCCTTGTTACTAAAATCACATGTATACTGACCTCCCCTCTAACTCTTTGGGGCAGTTCCTCAGAGCTTTCTGAGAGCTGTCTCCTGGGCTGTAGTTCTCATTTCAGATAAAACTTGACTCACAGCTCTCACATTGTGCTTTTTTTTTTTTTCCACTTGAAAATAGTAAATAGGTAGTGATTACCCTACAGTTTTGTGGGGTTTTTTTTGAAAATTGGAGTATAGTTGATTTACAATGTTGTGTTAGTTTTGGGTGTACAGCAAAGTGATTCAGATTTTTATACACACACACACATATGTGTATGCACACACACACACATATATATCCATTCTTTTTCACATTATTTTCCATTACAGGTTATCACAAGGTATTGACTATAATTCCCTCTACTATAAGTAGGTTCTTGTTGTTTATGACTCACTGGAAAAGACTCTGAAGCTGGAAAAGGTTGGGGGTGGGAGGAGAAGGGGACGATGGAGAATGAGATGGCTGGATGGCATCACCGACTCTGTGGACATGAGTTTGAGTGTACTCCGGGAGTTGGTGATGGACAGGGAGGCCTGGCGTGCTGTGATTCATGGGGTCTCGGAGAGTCGGACATGACTGAGCGACTGAACTGAACTGAACTGAATGCGTATATGTTGGGTTTCCCACGTGGCTCAGTGGTAAAGAATTCACCTGTCAAGCAGAAGATTCAAGTTCAATCCCTGAGTCAGCAAGATCACCTGAAGAAGAAAATGGCAACCCACTCTAGTATTCTTGCCTGGGAAATCCCATGGACAGAGGAGCCTGGTGGGCTACATTCCATGGGGTTGCTAAGAGTTGGATATGAATTAGCTAGTACATGGCAGCAGCAGTGTATATGTTAATACCAAAATCCTAATTTATCCCTTCCTCACTTTCCTCTTTGGTAACTCTAAAATTTTTCTCTGTCTGTGAATTGGTTTTTGATTTGTAAATAAGTTCTTTTGTATTATTTTTTTTTCTTTCTTTTTTATTTTTTCAAAAACAATTTTAGGAATCTTTACTTAAAAACAACCATATCTTAAAATGGAGTAACTTTGGTTTTACGAGCAGCAAACAAAGTACAGAAGCAAAAATGCATTACAGGAGCATTAAGTTCTACATTAGGTCACAGTGTCTAATCTGAAATCACACCCATAACATAATTTTTCAGGATATCTGGGAAATAGTTATTTCCTAGGATGTCTGAACCATAGCTACTCTATTTTGACTTTTAATTGTAAAAAAAAAAAAAAATTTTTAATAGCCAAAGCAGATTTCACCATTAATGACGTCAGTGTTTTTCTAGGTATGAGAAAATGCAAGAATTGGAACTCATAAAACCTTTTTCTGAAAAGATCTAACTATCTGAAGGCCTGTTCTGCCAGTTTTTTTTTTTTTTCAGAGCACAGAGTGCCTCATTCCTGATTTTCACCCTGAACTTCTTTCAGGGGGTGTTGAAGGTCAGCAGCTTGCAATGGTCATGATGTAATCTTTGTAGAGGCAGCTGGCAAGTACCAACTTCCAGTCAGCAGGGTCCCTTCATAGCCACATATCTGACTATGTGACACCATTTCATGGCCATTGTGTCCTGCGGTGCTGGTAAGGCTCATTCCCAGGTCTAGGGAAGTGATGGGCCACTCAGTGTGCTAAAATTGGACCAGGCCTTGCAAGTAGCAAAAGTCTCTGGACCACTGTCTTACTAGCCTCCTGGTCCAGGAAAATATTCCCTCTTGTTGCTTTTTCCCATACCCAGAGTCACGTTATTACAATTATTGATCTCATAGGGAACTGTCAGTTCAGCATTATATCACAGGCTCAGTGAAACAAGTGACATAGAAAATAATATAGCCATAGCTGGCAGTTATTAGTAAAATAAGAATTATAAGTCAAGAACTTTCATTAGATAAAGCCTGGTATACCCCAAGTCACCTGACTTCATTTGTTAAATGATTATAGTCTGGTGTTAATCTCCTGGTTGTACATTATGGAGCATCCGACCTTTATCTGAAGATTGGTTACTGAGATAAGCCTTAGAAACTAACCTAGAGTGTCCTTTTTAATAACTGAATTAAATCTTTTAGCAGTATCACGTAACAAGGAACTGTCTCAGCAGTGAGTCTTAATAAACACTAGACATTAACAAAACTAGAAACTTAATTTAACAATTTACAAAACTTAATAGTCCGTGATTTTTCATTATGGGGACCCTGTAGCCAGGGAGGCTTTAACCCATCAAATAAAAAATGAGGTTTGTCAGGGAGCTGGGAAAAGCCAAGCAGCCATCTTGGATTTCCCATAGCCCTGACTCTGATTTCCAGCTATTGTTTTTAATTTTCCAATTTAGAAGCAGACTGTTGCCATGGTTTAAGGACATTAGGATGGCACAAGTCTAACAGAGTTTTTGTATAAGCAGAATGAGCTTTTACATGTCTACAAACCTGACAATTGGATTAATTTCTAAAATTAGCATAGGATCAAGCCTATGGTAGAAAAGCATTTGATTTATATGCAGAGGGCTAAGAAGTCAAGAAAACATTAGAAATGATCATACGAATCAGGTCCAGAATCTTGGGCAAGCTGTCTACCTCTGATGTCGTCATCTTCTCATCCTGGTGTAGTGTAGTTTCTTCTGAAAAAAGTTCTTCCATCCAGGTTGGAGACAGTCCTTTAAATTATGTCCTTTTTTTTTTTTTATTTTAGACCTGTTTGCAGGTCATGAGGCATCTGATCTTCATCCAAAGATAGATCACTGAGATAAGCTTCAGAAATAAACTGAGGGTGTTCTTTAAGAATTCAATTAAATTTTACATTAATATCATATAACAGCAAGGAACTATCCAAGAAATGAGTCTTACTACCTCCACTGGTAGACCGCCATTAACAAACTGGGATTTAACATTTATTGAAACATCCTTTTCTCCCTAAAATCACCCTCATTTTTACCAAATATAACCAAATCAAGACTTGTTTAAAAAATAGATCTGTTCTCAAAAAACTTGACCTGATTATTTATATAACCATAGACCCTTTTTTTTTTTTGCTGAGACTTTTATGGAGTCTCAAACATAACTATATATTTTTATTATTTATTTTTTTTATTGGAGGCTAATTATTTTACAATATTATGTTGGTTGGTTTTGCCATACATTGACATGAATCTGCCCCGGGTGTACATGAGTTCCCCCTCCTGAACCCCCCTCCCACCTCCCTCCTCCCTTTATCCTCCCTCTGGGTCATCCCCAAACACCAGCCCTGAGCATCCTGTAACATGCATCGACCCTGAACTGGTGATTCGTTTCACATATGACAACATACATGTTTCAATGCCATTCTCCCAAATCATCCCACCCTCACCCTCTCCCACAGAGTCCCAAAAACTATTCAATACATCTGTGTCTCTATTGCTGTCTCGTATACAGGGTTATCATTTGCAACTTTCTAAATTCCATATATATGTGTTAGTATACTGTATTGATATTTTTCTTTCTGGCTTACTTCACTCTGTATAATAGGCTCCAATTTCATCCACCTCATTAAAATTGATTCAAATGCATTCTTTTTAATGGCTGAATAATACTCCATTGTGTGTATGTACCAAAGCTTTCTTATCCATTCGTCTGCAGATGGACATCTAGGTTGCTTCCATGTCCTGGCTATTATAAACAGTGCTGCGATGAACATTGGAGTACATGTGTCTCTTTCAATTCTGGTTTCCTCGGTGTGTATGCCCAGGAGTGCGATTGCTGGGTCATATGGCAGTTCTATTTCCAGTTTTTTGAGCAATCTCCACACTGCTCTCCATAGTGGCTGTACTAGTTTGCATTCCCACCAACAGTGTAAGAGGGTTCCCTTCTCTCCACACCCTCTCCAGCATTTATTGCATGTAGACTTTTGGATAGCAGCCATACTGACTGGTGTGAAATGGTACCTCATTGTGGTTTTGATTTGCATCTCTCTGATTATGAGGGATGTTGAGCATTTTTTCATGTGTTTGTTAGCCATCTTTATGTCTTCTTTGGAGAAATGTCTGTTTAGTTCTTTGGCCCATTTTTTGATTGGGTCGTTTATTTTTCTGGAATTGAGCTGCAGGAGCTGCTTGTATATTTTGGAGATTAATCCTTTATCAGTTGCTTCATTTGCTATTATTTTCTCCCATTCTGAAGGCTGTCTTTTCACCTTACTTATAGTTTCCTTGGCTGTGCAGAAGCTTTTGATTTTAAGTAGGTTGCATTTGTTAATTTTTGCTTTTATTTCCAATATTCTGGGAGGTGGGTCTTGGAGGATCCTGCTGTGATTTATGTCAGAGAGTGTTTTGCCTATGTTCTCCTCTAGGAGTTTTATAGAATCTGGTCTTACATTTAGCTCTCTAATCCATTTTGAGTTTATTTTGGTGTATGGTGTTAGGTAGTGTTCTAGTTTTATTCTTTTACAAGTAGCTGACCAGTTTTCCCAACATCACTTGTTAAAGAGACTGTCTTTTCTCCATTTTATATTCTTGCCTACTTTGTCAAAGATAAGGTGTCCATTTATTTTTTAAGATTCCATGTATAAATGATAATGTGATATTTGTCTTTGTCTGACATACTTTGCTAGGTATGATAATGTCTAGGTCAATTTGTATTGCTGCAGATAGCATTACTTCGTTCTCTTTTATGGCTGCGTAGTAGGCCATGTGTGCCTGTACCACATCTTCTCTGTCCATTCGTCTGCAGGTGGCATTTAGGTTGTCTCCATGTCTTGTCTGTTGTGCATAGTGCTGCTTTGGACTTGGGGTGTGTGTATCAGTTTGAATTAGTTTTCCTTCTTGTGGATATATACCCAGGAATGGGATTGCACGATCTTATGGTAGCTCTATTTTTCATTTTTAAACTAAAACTACTTTCCATACTACTTTCCATAGTGGTTGCACCAGCTTACATTCCCACCAGCAGTAGCAATGTAGAGGGGTTCCCTTTTCTTCATATCCTCTCCAGCATTTGTTATTTGTAGACTTTTAATGATGGTCATTCTGACCAGTGTGAAGGGATACCTTGCTGTAGTTTTGATTTGCATTTCTCTGATGATTAGTAATGTTGAGCATCTTTCCATGTTGCCTGTTGGCCATCTTTATGTCTTCTTTGGAGAAATGTCTAGTTATGTATTCTGGCGATATTTTGATTGGATTGGTTTTTTTTAATATTGATTGAGAATATATTCAGTGCAGAGCTAATTCTGTGCTTGATGGTACGCCAAATGCTTTATTCAGATGAGCTATTAGCTAATTGTCATACCAAACCTGTGAGTGAAATGTTACTCCTTTGTTTTTATATACTATGTAAGGGAATTGTTACAAAGAAGTTGAGTCACTTGCCCGAGGTCACACAGTTAACACATAGTAGAGAGGATTTCAATTCGAGTGTTTGATTTAAAGCACTTGTCTTAACTACTAATCTTCAGTTTCCAAGCCTGCTTCAATGTGTTGTTTGGTTAGAGTGTGTGATGTTTCAGTGATCTTTCAAAGAGTTAAACTGTGGCTAAAGTTAAGAGTTGAAGAGAAGTACTTGGAATCTGTAGGTGAACAATAACAAGATTAGTTGTACAGATAATTGAGTAATTTAGTAAGTAAGCATTTAATGGGGGCGCTGTGTATTAAATGCTTATGGTATGTGTTCTGGTTATGAACACTGTAAGCAAAGCTTTAGAGAAGTGGCAGGAAGAGTGAGAATCAACAGGTCACCAGCTGCAGGAGAGCTGGCAAGAATGGGTGTCATAGCGAGCCTATGGTGGCTTCACGCCCTTCCCCAGGGCAGCTGTTTCGACACATGGCTCTGCTGTTGAGCTGTGCCTTCCTTTTAGCTTTCGGGTCCCTCATGATGATGTGTGGGATGCTGGATCTGGGCAGTGAAGGACTGGCCTCTGTAGTTGGTAGATCTACCCTCTGTGTGTTTCTCAATATGTAAACCAGAGTTCCAGATTCTTGTGAGTAGGAAACAACCCACAAAAAGGGATCGACTATGTCTTTGTTAGAATTGCCATATCCTTACTCTCTTCTCTGCTCGTACATTTATGGTTGTTTTGCCTCACTGAGGTCAAGAAGATTTTCCTTTTTGAATATAAATCTCTCTCTGAAGAATACTTGTTTTTCAACTATTCTCACTTAACTGTGCAAGGCAGGCTTGACTTATGAAAGGCAGGTGTTGACGTCCTGCCAGTAGGAATAATACTTGATCTGGGGGCTTTTCTTGGCAGGGAATACTTTCTTCTAAGGAAGACCATGCATGACTCTTGGCAATTAGAGGTTTATATATACTTATGGCTTCTGAGTAGATTTGGTTGGGTGTAAATACTATAAAAATATATAATAAAATGCAGTCTCTGAGCTGTGGGTGGGGCTGGGGTAGGAGGCAGACTTGTGAGGGACTCTGAAATAGTCCAGCAGGAGAGGATTAAGATGCACCTGCTTTATCGCATTTCTTGAATTCCATTGGTGACACAGTGGCTCTGAAAATAACTTATTGCTAACTTAGGAAGAAATCAGATTGCAGTGCCACAGCTGGAATGTTAGGACTAATTTGGAAGGGTGCCAGCTTCTGCTTGACCACCTTCAGGCTGTTGATTTTCTGGTGTCTCCTATTGCTGGCTGGGGTGGGTTGGAGGAGCCAAGACAGAAAAGAGCGCTTCCACCTTGTTCTCACGCCCCTTCCCATATAAGTACTTAGAGATGTTCCTTTGAGTTGTGGATGTGGACACCTGAAAAGTATTCCCTAAAACATCACCCAATAAATGTACCTTCTGCACAATATTTCCAGAGTGTGCCAGTTTGAAAACTGAAGAAGACAATTTGTATGATAAATATGTGAATAGCTTGGAGACTTCAGTTCAGTTCAGTCACTCAGTCGTGTCTGACTCTGTGTGACTCCATGAATCACAGCATGCCAGGCCTCCCTGTCCATCACCAACTCCCGGAGTTCACTCAAACTCATGTCCATTGAGTCGGTGATGCCATCCAGCCATTTCATTCTCTGTCGTCCCCGTCTTCTCCCACCCCCAGTCCCTCCCAGCATCAGAGTCTTTTCCAGTGAGTCAACTCGTCGCATGAGGTGGCCAAAGTATTGGAGTTTCAGCTTTAGCATCAGTCCTTCCAATGAACACCCAGGATTGATCTCCTTTAGAATGGACTGGTTGGATCTCCTTGCAGTCCAAGGGACTCTCAAGAGTCTTCTCCAGCACCACAGTTCAGAAGCATCAATTCTTCGGCACTCAGCTTTCTTCACAGTCTAACTCTCACATCCATACATGACCATGGGAAAAACCATAGCCTTGACTAGACGGACAGTTTGTATGATAAATATGTGAATAGCCTGGAGAATTAGTAAGGTCCAAATTTAGATATACATACATATAAATGGTAAATAAACTGGAAGGAAAAGGGAAGGGGAAGATACTAATGTTAGCTTTTTTTCCTTCGAGAGAGTAGCTTTTCATTAAATAGAATGGCTGACTGAAAAGTTCTTTCAGTGTTTTCTGAGGAACGTAGAGAAATATTTTGTCTAATTAAATTCAGTTCATACCTAAAAGTTTGCACAAACAGATTGATTATAGTTAAATGCTTATGACTAACTAAACAGAAGTTGTCCATAAAAGATATTTGCTGAAACTTTTAACATTCTTGTTTTCACCAGTGAAATGTAATGATAATTGGAAAGATTTTTTTATTTCTTGAAAGTTTTCTTTCAGTTGAAATGCCATTTGTTTTCCTGGCTGTAGATTGCTTGGGGGCACATCAGTAGTTATGAAACCATAAGCTACTGACTGCTGAAAATTCCAGCAATCTTTTTCTTTTTTTTAAAGTAGAAATTGATAAACTGATTTTAAAGTTTATAAGGAAAAGCAAGGACATAAAATAGCCTAAATAATATTGAGAAAGAGCAAAGCAAGAGGATTTACATTACCTGAAATTGAGACATGCTTAAAAGATGTAACAAGGACAGTAAGACATTGGCAAAAGAATGGACCTATAGAGCAATGGAGTACAGAATGAAGCAGGGCAAAGGCTAATAGAGTTTTGCCAAGAGAACTCACTGGTCGTAGCAAACACCCTCTTCTAAACACAAGAGAAGACTACACATGGACATCACCAGATGGTTGACATCGAAATCAGATTGATTATATTCTTTGCAGCCAAAGATGGAGAAACTCTATACACTCAGGAAAAAAAAAGACCAGGAGCTGACTGTGGCTCAGATAATGAACTCCTTATTGCCAAATTCAGACTGAAATTGAAGAAAGTGGGGAAAACTGCTAGACCATTCAGGTATGACCTAAATCAGATCCCTTATGATTATACAGTGGAAGTGAGAAATACATTTAAGGGACTAGATTTGATAAGAGTGCCTGATGAACTATGGACAGAGGATTGTGACATTGTACAGGAGACAGGGATCAAAACCATCCCTAAGAAAAAGAAATGCAAAAAGCAAAATGGATATCTGAGGAGGCCTTACAAATAGCTGTGAAAAGAAGAGAAGCAAAAAACAAAGAGAAGGAACGATATACCCAATTGAATGCAGAGTTCCTAAGAATAGCAAGGAGAGATAAGAAAGCCTTCCTCAGTGATCAATGCAAAGAAATAGAGGAAAACAATAGAATGGGAAAGACTAGAGATGTCTTCAAGAATATTAGAGATACCAAGGGAACATTTCCTGCAAAGATGGGCTCAATAAAGGACAGAAATGATAGGGAACTAACAGAAGCAGAGGATATTAAGAAGAGGTGGCAAGAATACACAGAAGAACAATACAAAAAAGATCTTCATGACCCAGATAATCACAATGGTGTGATCACTCACCTAGAGCCAGACATCCTGGAATGTGAAGTCTAGTGGGCCTTTGAAAGCATCACTACTAACAAAGCTAGTGAAGGTGATGGAATTCCTGTTGAGCTATTTCAAATCCTAAAAGATGATGCTGTGAAAGTGCCGCACTGCATATGCCAGCAAATTTGGAAAACTCATCAGTGGCCACTGGAGAAGGCAATGGCAACCCACTCCAGTACTCTTGCCTGGAAAATCCCATGGACAGAGGAGCCTGGTAGGGTGCAGTCCATGGGGTCGCTGAGAGTCGGACATGACTGAGTGACTTCACTTTCACTTTTCACTTTCTTGCATTGGAGAAGAAAATGGCAACCCACTCCAGTGTTCTTGCCTGGAGAATCCCAGGGATGGGCGAGCCTGGTTGGCTGCCGTCTGTGGCGTCACATAGAGTTGGACATGACTGAAGCGACTTAGCAGGAGCAGCAGCGTCAGTGGCCACAGGACTGGAAAAGGTCAGTTTTCATTCCAATCTCAAAGAAAGGCAATGCCAGAGAATGTTCAAACTACCACACAATTGCACCCGTCCCACACGCTAGTAAAGTAATGCTCAAAATTTTCCAAGCCAGGCTTCAGCAATACGTGAACTGTGAACTTCCAGATGTTCAGGCTGGTTTTAGAAAAGACAGAGGACCCAGAGATCAAATTGCCAACATTCTCTGGATCATCGAAAAAACAAGAGTTCCAGAGAAACATCTTTTCTGCTTTATTGACTGTGCGAAAGCCTTTGACTGTGTGGATCACAATAAATTGTGGAACATTCTTCAAGAATGTTCAGGTCTGGAATACCAGACCATCTGACCTGTCTCTTGAGAAACCTGTATGCAGGTCAGGAAGCAAGTTAGAACTGGACATGGAACAACAGACTGGTTCCAAATAGGAAATGGAGTACGTCAAGGCTGTATATTGTCACCCTCTTATTTAACTTATATGCAGAGTACATCATGAGGAACGCTGGACTGGAGGAAGCACAAGCTGGAATCAAGATTGCCAGGAGAAATATCAATATCTTCAGATATGCAGATGACACCACCCTTATGGCAGAAAGTAAAGAAGAACTAAAGAGCCTCTTGATGAAAGTGAAAACAAAGAGTGAAAAAGTTGGCTTAAAGGTCAGCATTCAGAAAACTAAGATCATGGCATCTGGTCCCATCACTTCATGGCAGATAGATGGGGAAACAGTGGAAACAGTGTCAGACTTTATTTTTTGGGCTCCAAAAAATAATCACTGCAGATGGTGATTGTGGCCATGAAATTAAAAGGCGCTTACTCCTTGAAAGTTATGAGCAACCTAGACAGCATATTAAAAAGCAGAGACAATTAAAATAAATTAATAAAAATAATAAAAAGCAGAGACATTACTTTGTCAACTAAGGTCCGTCTAGTCAAGGCTATGGTTTTTCCAGTAGTCATGTATGAATGTGAGAGCTGGACTGTAAAGAAAGCTGAGTGCCAAAGAATTGATGCTTTTGAGCTGTGGTGCTGGAGAAGACTCTTGAGAGTCCCTTGGACTGCAAGGAGATCCAACCAGTCCATCCTAAGGAGATCAATCCTGGGTGTTCATTGGAAGGACTGATGTTGAAACTGAAACTTCAATACTTTGGCCACCTGATGCGAAGAGCTGACTCAATTTAAAAGACCCTGATGTTGGAAAAGTTTGACGGCAGGAAGAGAAGGGGATGACAGGGGATGAGATGGTTGGATGGCATCACCGACTCAATGGACATGAGTTTGATGAAACTCCGGGAGTTGGTAATGGACAGGGAGGCCTGGTGTGCTGTGGTTGCGAAGAGTCCGACATGACCGAGCGACTGAACTGAACTTGTAGAACAATGGAATAAGTTATCTTCAGTAAATGGTGTTGGAAAATGTGTTTTCCAGTTCACTTGTGGGTACCAGATATACCATCCCATAATATGCTACTTTGGCGTGTTGACCAAACAAAAAGCACAATGTGAGAGTTGTGAGTTAAGTTTTATTTGGGGCAAATTGAGGACTATAGCTCAGGAGACAGCATCTCAGATTCCTCTCAGAAAGTGCTCTGAAGAACTAGCAGGGAGGTCAGTATATTTCTCAGTTTGGGGAAGGGGAAGTACCCAAAATCAATCCCATATTTTTTGCACAGGTTTCTGCTAGTCTTGTGAGGCTTACTGCTCATTACAAGGAAGAGACATCACCATGAAGGATTTTAGTACTTTCATAGATACAAGGAGATGCAAGAATTAGGCTCATAAAATCTTATCCTGAAAATATCTAACTCTCTGAAGACCTCTTCTGCCATTTTTTCCCAGAGCACAGTGCGCTTCATTCCTAATCTCCAAATTGAACTCCTTTCAGGGGAGTCTGAAGGTCAACAGCTGAAGCAGCTCATAATTTGATCCTTGTAGAGGTAGAAGGCAAGTTCCAAGTTGTAGGTGATACCATTTATGTGAAGTTGTAGAACATTTAAAGACATGGTGATATAAGTGAAACCAGTGGATGCTTCTGGGTGTGTAGGTTGGGTTAGATGCTGTGAAGGGGCTTGAGGGAGCTCTGTGAATGATGGAAACATGCCGTTTCTTGATGGTGGTGTGTGTTTCATCAAACTGGAGGCTTGATATCTTCGCGTGTCGCTCAATGTGGATTATAGCCTCAAAATAAAAAATCTCCTTTCTAGACAGCAAGGTCCTACTGTATAGCACAGGGAACTATATTCAATGTCTTATAATAACCTATACTGGAAAATAATCTGAAAAAGAATATATGTATGTATATGCGTACCTGAATCACTTTGCTGTACACCAGAAATTGACACAGCATTGTACATCAGCTGTATTCCTCAGTGAAAAAAGTCTCATCTGTAGAAACCCACAGTGCTTTCTCATCTCTTGATTCTTCTTCCTGCGCTCTTTAAAGTATTGGACAGCTTAGACCTACTATACTGAGCCTTTCAATAAAGATGAGTTCCTTTTTATCCCACCGGTGCAGAGTCCTGCCTGTGTAGTTACCTTGCTTGTTGAACATGAGTCGGGAATTCCTGGCAGGAGGCCGTCACAGTATTCTTTCATTCTTGAAGCATTTGCTGATGGCTTGCTTTTGTGTAGTGAAAATGCAGGGGAGGCATTAATTATACCAGGAGGCCCTTCAGAAGTAGATTGGGCAAGATGGAGAATTCAGGGAAGACTAGTATAAGGTGGATAGAGAAGATGATTCTTGCATGATCTTTGGAATCAAGCCAAGAAAAGGCAAATTGATTATTCTTCTCAGGAAAGAATTATCATCATTTTTAAACATATAAACATTAACTGTCTCTAACCTGATAAATTTATTTCCTTTAAGTTTTGCACCTTTAAAAACCTATAAAGGACCCAAATGTTGTGTCTGATATAGACGTACATCTGCCGTGAATGCTGAATTTATTTTAGAAAATGTTACTTTGTACGCTTTGATTCCAGCTGGTACTGCTGACACCATCAGTTCAATGCTGGCTTAATTTGTCTCTTCTCTCTTTTTCCTCCGATCAGTTTGATAAAGGCTACTCTTACAACATCCGTCACAGCTACGGAAAGGAAGGCAAGAGGACAGACTACACACCTTACAGCTGCATGAAGATCATCCTCACCAATACGCCAGGCCAAGGGGATTATCACGGTAAGTGCTTTCTCTGATGTGTCTGTAATGCACAGAAACCCAGGAGCTCTGCAGGGAACAGTGCAGCAGACTTTGCATTACTAAAGGGAGCGGGCTTGTGGCTTCCCTTGTCAGTCATCAGGTCAAGCCAGAGGTCCACTGGCTCTTATAGTTTGTTTTATTACTGAGCTGGGCCAGTAAGAGAATGTAGTCCCGCTGTGTTCTGCTTTGTGCTGAGCCAGGCTCTTCAGGCCTCCAGCTTCTTCACCTGCTGTTCTCTTTCTTCTGCATGTGGCTTAGACAGCTCATCAAAACTTTTTAAAGTTGAGTGCCTCAGATTTTAGAAGGGTAGATTAATTAATTTTCTATCTGATTAACAAACAAAGGCAAAGTGAGGAATTTAACAAGTCATGACTTCACATATCTATCAATTTGCCTAAGTTGTAGGTTTAAAAAAAGTTAATCTGTTTTCTGTAGATTGCTGAATTTAACACCTTTTTTTCTAAAATAATTATTTGAGCATACCCTGAAGAGCTCCCCCATTTGTCTGATGTGTGACAGAAAGATTTAATAGTTCATATTCATTAAATTTTCTAGATTACCAGGGCTGACTACAGTATGTGTGCCTAACTTTGTTTTAGCATCTTAAATGAAATTCTGTTTTAGAAGATCATACAGTTGCAAGCTGTTAAAGATCTAAAGAAAATGCCAAGTGGAATTTTAAGGAAGATGCTTTATGTGTCCAGAGCATTTGTTTAGTAGACACAGGGGTGGCCAGGCCTGGAACATTCAGTGAGTGGTTCTCACCTCTCATGTCCAGCACTTATGAAACTTTTAGAAATGCAGACTTGCAGACTCCACCCTCAGATGCATAAAATCAGATTTATTTTCAAATTCCTGGATGATTTTTATGTCTTCTAAATGTTGAAAGCAACTGACCAGACACCTGTGGTGAGAAAGTCTGTAGCCCAGTGGCTACACCAGGGAGTAATTTGCTGCTGCTGCTGCTAAGTCACTTCAGTCGTGTCTGACTGTGCGATCCCAGAGACGGCAGCCCACCAGGCTCCCCCGTCCCTGGGATTCTCCAGGCAAGAACACGGGAGTGGGTTGCCATTTCCTTCTCCAATGTGTGAAAATGAAAAGTGAAAGTGAAGTCGCTCAGTCCTGTCTGACTTGTAGCGACCCCATGGACTGCAGCCTACCAGGCTTCTCCATCCATGGGATTTTCTAGGCAAGAGTATTGGAGTGGCTTGCCATTGCCTTCTCTAGGGAGTAATTTACACCCTGGTAATTATACCCAAGGAATTTACGTGGCCAAGTGCACCTCTCGAAGAGAGGGTTCTGTCTGTTTCCAGGTCCTCAACACATTGCTTATTTACTTCAGTTTCAGCTCAGTCACTCAGTTGTGTCCGAATTATTGCAACTCCATGGACTGCAGCACGTCAGGCTTCCCTGTCCTTCACCAACTTCCAGTGCTTACTCAAACTCATGTCCATCGAGTTGGTGATGCCATCCCACCATCTCATCCTCTGTCATCCCATTTGCCTCCTGCCTTCCATCTGCCAGCATCAGGGTCTTTTCAAATGAGTCAGTGCTTCGCATTATGTGGCCAAAGTACTGGACTTTCAGCTTCAGCATCAGTCCTTGCAATGAATATTCAGGACTGATTTCCTTTAGGATGGACTGGTTACATCTCCTTGCAGTCGAAGGGACTCTCAAGAGTCTTCTGCAATGCCACAGTTCAAAAGCATCAGTTCTTTGGTGCTTCAGTTCAGTTCAGTTTAGTCGCTCAGTTGTGTGTGACTCTTTGCGACCCAATGAATCACAGCACGCCAGGCTGCCCTGTCCATCACTAACTCCCAGAGTTTACTCAAACTCTTGTCCATCGAGTCGGTGATGCCATCCAGTCATCTCATCCTCTGTCATCCCCTTCTCCTCCTGCCCCCAGTCCCTCCCAGCATCAGGGTCTTTTCCAATGAGTCAACTCTTCTCATGAGGTGGCCAAAGTATTGGAGTTTCAGCTTCAGCATCAGTCCTTCCAATGAACACCCACGACTGATCTCCTTTAAGATGGACTGGTTGGATCTCCTTGCAGTCGAAGAGACTCTCGAGAGTCTTCTCCAGCACCACAGTTCAAAAGCATCAATTCTTTGCCACTCAGCTTTCTTCACAGTCCAACTCTCACATCCATACATGACCACTGGAAAATCCATAGCCTTGACTAGACGGACCTTTGTTCGTATAGTAATGTCTTTGCTTTTTAATATGCTATCTAGGTTGGTCATAACTTTCCTTCTAAGGAGTAAACATCTTTTAATTTCATGGGTGCAGTCACCATCTTCAGTGATTTTGGAGCCCCCAAAAATAAAGTCTGACACTAGCTTTCTTTATAGTCCAACTCTCATATCTATACATGACTGCTGGAAAAGCCATAGATTTGACTAGATGGACCATTGTTGGCAAAGTAATGTCTCTACATTTTTAACATGCTGTCTAGGTCATTGCTTTTCTTCCAGGGAACAAGAGTCTTTTAACTTCATGGCTGCAATCCCCATCTATGTGCCATGATATAGTTTGACCACATGACATGATCTTAGTTTCCTGAATGTTGAGTTTTAAGCCAACTTTTTCACTCTCCTCTTTCACTTTCATCAAGAGGCTCTTTAGTTTTTTTTTCACTTTCTGCCATAAGGGTGGTGTCATCTGTGTATCTGAGGTTACTTCATCCAGCCCAGCATTTCTCATGATGTACTCTGCATATAAGTTAAATAAGCTGGGTAACAATACACAGTACTCCTTTCCCGACTACTTGATATACTCCATTCCTGATTTTGAACCAGTGTGTTGTTCCAAGTCCAGTTCTAACTGTTGCTTCTTGACCTGCATGCAGATTTCTTAGGAGGCAGATAAAGTGGTCTGGTATTCCTATCCCTTTAAGAATTTTCCACAGTTTATTGTGATCCACACAGTCAAAGGCTCTGGTGTAGTCAGTTAAGCAGAAGTAGATGTTTTTCTGGAACTCTGTTGCTTTTTCAATGATCCAGCAGATGTTGGCAATTTGATCTCTGGTTCCTCAACTTTTTCCAAATCCATCTTGAACATCTGGAAGTTCATGGTTCATGTACTGCTGAAGCCTGGCTTGAAGAATTGTGAGCATTACTTTACTAGCATGTGAGACGAGTGCAATTGTGTGGTAGTTTGAGCATTCTTTGGCATTGCCTTTCTTTGGGATTGGAATGAAAACTGACCTTTTCCAGTCCTGTGGCCACTGATGACTTTTCCAAATTTGCTGGCATATGGAGTGCAGCACTTTCATAGCATCATCTTTCAGGATTTGAAATAGCTCAATTGGAATTCCATCACCTCCACTAGCTTTTTTCCTGGTGATGTGTTCTAAGGCCCACTTGACTTCACATTCCAAGATGTCTGGCTCTAGGTGAGTGATTATCTGGGTCGTGAAGATCCTTTTTGTACAGTTCTTCTGTGTATTCTTGCCACCTCTTCTTAATATCTTCTGCTTCTGTTAGGTCCCTACCATTTCTGTCCTTTATTGAGCCCATCTTTCCATGAAATATTCTCTTGGTATCTCTAATTTTCTTGAAGAGATCTTTAGTCTTTCTCATTCTATTGTTTTCCTCTATTTCTTTGCACTGGTTACTGAGAAAGGCTTTCTTATCTCTCCTTACTGTTCTTTGGAACTCTTCATTCAAATGGGAATATCTTTCCTTCTTTCCTTAGCTTTTTGTTTCTTTTCTTTTCACAGCTATTTGTAAGGCCTCCTCAGGCAACCATTTTTCCTTTTTCTTGGGGATGATCTTAATCACTGCCTCCTATACAAGGACACAAATCTCCATCCATAGTTCTTCAGGCAGTCTGTCTATCAGATGTAATCCCTTGAATCTATTTGTCACTTCTACTGTATAATTGTAAGTGATTTGATTTAGGTCATATCTGAATGGTCTAGTGCTTTTCCCTACTTTATTCAATTTAAGTCTGAATTTTGCCATAAGGAGTTCATTATCTGAGCCACAGTCAACTCCCAGTCATTTTTTTGCTGAGTGTATAGAACTTCTTCATCTTTGGTTGCAAAGAATATAATCAATCTGATTTTGGTATTGACCATTTGGTGATGTCCGTGTGTAGAGTCTTCTCTTGTGTTGTTGGAAGAGGGTGTTTGCCTGACCAATGCGTTGTCTTGGCAAAACTCTATTAACCTTTGCCCTGCTTTATTCTGTACTCCACGGCCAAATTTGCCTGTTACTCCAGGTATCTCTTGACTTTGTACTTTTGCTTTCCAGTTCCCTATAATGAAAAGGACATCTTTTTTGGGTGTTAGTTCTAGAAGGTCTTGTAGGTCTTTCTAGAACCTTTCAGCCTCAGCTTCTTCAGCGTTACTGGTTGGAGCATAGACTTGAATTACTATAATATTGATTTTTGACATTTGTTACCTTAAAAGCAGGATTTTGTATTTCTTCTCTCTGTTATTTTTTCTAATTTATTCCTGTCCATTCTCCTTTTTAAAATTTTGTTTTTAGTTTATACTCTATCAGCTAGAAAATAATACACAGCTGACTCTTAAACAGCAAGGATATGAACTCAAAGGGTCCATCTTGCATGTGGATTTTTTTCCAACAAATATATACAGTACTATAGGATCTGAGGTTGGTTGAGTATGAGGATGTGGAATCTTGGATATGGAAGCCCAGCCAATGGACTTGGATACCTGCAGACTTTGGTATCCTGGGCAGGTCCTGGAACCAGTCCCCACGGATGCTGAGGGACTGCTGTACTTAGCAAACATTCAGGAAGCTCATATTGCTTATTAGATACACTGATCTACTCTCTCTTTTTTTTAATGAATAATCTTTGTTTTTTTTGAGCAGTTTTTGGTCCACAGCAATACTGAGCAAGAGATAGAGTTCCTAGGTGAACTCTGCCCTCCATGTGCTCAGCTGTCCCCATATTGACATGGCCTGCGGCAGAGCTTGTCGCAGTGAGCTGAAGATGTGCTGTCTGCAGCTGTTGGATGTAGCTGGTTGTGGGTATCATTTCTATCTCTGGTGAGTGCTAAGGCGCTCTCCTGTGTTTGACTCTCCTGCAGGACCCATCCAGCTTGATAGAGGTGTGGAGGTCGCCAGCAGTGGGGCCAGGACTTCTCTTTGCAGTTCTGTCGGGTGTTTCCTTGTGTGTTTTGCTGCTGTGTTGTTAAGTGCATGCGCATTACAGATGGGATGTCTTCTTGGAGTGTTCACCCCTTATTGTTATGTAAAGACCCTTTTTATCTTGCATAAAAGTACACTCTGAGGTGTACTCTGTGTGAAAGTAATATATACTCCCACTTGCTTTGGTTTGTGTTAGCATGGTGTATCTTGCTCTTCAGTTCCTTTCAATCCATGTGTGTCTTTAAAGTGGCTTTCTTGTATATAACATACAGTGGGGTCTTGATTTTGATCTACTCTGACAGTCTGCTTTTAATGGGTGACCGTGGAGAAGGAAATGGCAACCTACTCCAGTATTCTTGCCTGGAGAATCCCGTGGACAGAGGAGCCTGGTGGGCTGCTGTCCATAGGGTTGCACAAAGTTGGACACGACTGACGTGACTTAGCACGCATGCATGCTTTGGAGAAGGAAATGGCAACCCACTCCAGTGTTCTTGCCTGGAGAATCCCAGGGACAGGGGAGCCTGGTGGGCTGCCATGTATGGGGTCGCACAGAGGTGGACATGACTGAAGCGACTTAGCAGCAGCATCACGTTTAAAGTAATGATTGATGCGTTTGGGTTAATGCAGCTGTATTTGTTACTGTTTTTTATTTGTTGTCCTTATTCTTTGTTTCTGTTTTTGTCTTCCACACTTTTTCTGCCTTTTGTGGTTTTAACTGAGTATTTTATATGATTCCATTTTTTTTCTTCTTAACATATCTGTTATTTTATTACTTTCTAAATTGGTTTTACTTTTAAGGAGTTTTCATATCTATGTACAACTAATCTGTCTCTTTTATGGTCACCATGTCAGGCACAAGTAATGCAGGTGCCTTATAATAACAAATATTTCTACTTCCCTTGTATCCTTCTGTCATTCATTTCATTTATAATAAGAATATATAAACACATGCAGATAGATACATAAGCCTACATAATAGAATACATTGTTCCCATTGCTTTGAACAAACTGTTATCTATTAGATTAGTTATGGATAAGAAAAGCAAAGGTTTGTATATTACCTTTCCTGTTCTCTGATGTTCAGATCTTCTTCGGGTAGATCTGTATTTCTGGTTTATATCATTTTACTTGTCTTTGAAGAACTTCTTTTAAAGTTTCTTGCCTTGGAGATCTGGAAACATATTACTTCAATTTTTGTTTGTCAGAGAAACTCCTTGTTTCTCTGTCTCTTTTGATGGAGAATTTTGTAGGGTACACAATCCTGGTTTTGAGGGAGTTTTTTCTCTCAACAGTTTAACTGTTTCATTCCACTCTCTTCTTGCATAGTTTCTGAGGATAAGTTCAAAGTTTTTTCTTTGTGGGTAAGATGTTTCTTCTTTAGCTTCTTTCAAGATTTTCCTTTGTCACTGATTTTCTAAATTATTACTATACTATACTATAATAATATAATGTAATATAATATGCTTCACTATCTTCTTTTGGCATTTATCCTGCTTGGGCTTGGTGTTCTCTGAGCTTCCTGGGTCTGCGGTTTGGTATCTAACATTAATTTGGAGAAAATTCTCTGTTATTATTGCTTCTGTTCATTTTTCTCTCCTCCTTCTGGGATTCAAATTGTCATATGTGACACCTTTGTTATTCACAGTTCTTGGCTATTTTGTTCTTGTTTTTTTGTTTTGTTTTTCCCCCCCAGTTTTCCTTTTTTTTTTTTCCTTTGGAAATTTCTATTGACATATCCTGAAGCATAGAGGTTTTTTCCACAGCTGTGTCTGCTATTAAGTCCAAAAGGGCATTCTTCATTTCTGTTAGTGTTTTGATTCCTGATATCTCTCGTTTTGATTCTTCCTTAGAATTTCCATCTGTCTGCTTATGCTACACATCTGTTCTTGCATGTTGTCTACTTTTTCCATTAAAGCCCTCAGCATGTTGATCATGGTTAATTTAAATTTCCAGTCTGATAATGCCAGCAAACTGCCATATCTGGCTTTGGTTCTGACATGTGTTCAGTCTCTTCATATTGTAATTTTTTGTTGAAAGGTAGATGTGACATGCATGGTGTACAGAAATCTAGTACATTCGCCTATAGTGATGTGCTGGTGAGCAGGAGGGGGATGGCTCTAGACAGTGTTTAGTGTGGCTGTGGCTGTGGCTGTGAACTTCATGAGTGATTCTCAGCTTCCCTGCTTCCAAGGGGACAGAGTGGTCAGAGGAGGCTGGAACTGGGCATTTCCATTCCTCCAGACAGGTGAAACTCAGGTAAGATGGTTTCTCCTGAGGGCAGCCTTGCTAAATAGAACAGAGTGCTCCAGAATGTTTTTGGATGGTGCCTTGGCTTATCCCCATGCTGGAACATGAGTGGGTTTCTCTGTTAGAAAGAGCACATCATGGGGCCCCTGATGTTCAGCTGCACAGTGTGGCCTCCTCTGGCTGGTTGCCCTGGTGTTTCCGTCTCTCAGGGTCATCCACACAGAGACCAGAAATCTGTCTGTTCTAGGGTGGGAGTTCCTCCACCGGTGCCGGTTCCTGCAGAGGCTTCTGCTCCTGGTGTCTTGTGTCTGCCTCTCTCTCTGATTTTGGCAGCAGTGCTTTGCCCTGTGACCTCATTTCTCTGATGGATCTGAGTGGAGTTGTTGATTTCCAGTCTGTTCAGCTTTTTACTTGTTGGGATGAAGTGAAAACCTCTATGCTCTTTCTGTGCCAGGCGGGAAACCTGAAGTCTCCGTCCTTTCAGGTTTGGGTAGTGTGCACCGCTCTGTAGTCCCCTCGGTTGACAGCGTTTCATTAACCAGTGCTGCCGGGAACGGTTGGTTGTTCAGCCAATCTTGACTCAATGTAGGTAGAACTGTACTCCAGACTGTTTATCCATCCCTTCCCCAAATGTGTGCTGGGCAGTTTTCTTCAACACTTGGCTGGAACAGTGTGAGTTGTATCTATACTCCCTTTACCTTCAGTTACCTTGTGAGTTCAGCCCTTTCCAGTTTGGAAGGTTGTTAGAAGATAGAAGCAAAGTTCGGAATTGCTGAATTCTGTTTTCTTTCTGTCATTTGTCAAAAATAACACCAGCTTCCCTACTCCCGAGGTGGATTGTTTCTTCTGTTTTCTTATTGTGAGCAAAGCTTTGAAAGGATTTTTGTGATCTGTGACTTTTTGTCAATCTTTGGTTTCTTCTTGGCTTTGCCCTTTCTGACCTTTTCATACAGGCACGGACAGTATTTCAAGTGCAATTTGGACAATTCAGTTAATTTGTCTCTTGTTGGTGTCTTTTAATAATTCTAGTGGCTCACACAGCAAAGAATCTCCCTGCAGTGTGGGAGACCTGGGTTGGGAAGATCCCTTGGAGAAGGGAACGGCTGCACACTCCAGTATTCTGACCTGGAGAATTCCATGGACTATATAGTCCATGGGGTCACAAAGAGTTGGACATGACTGAGCGACTTTCACTTTTAATAATTCTGGACTTAACTAAGCCTCATTTCCTTCTCATTGGGATCTTTTGCAATTTCATTATATGACATATTTTTTTAGAATAATACTGTTGGCTCATCCATGTTGAGGTGTGTTTCCTGTACGCTGGGAGTGTGAAAGGGCTTTATATACCATTCTCACAGGAGCTCTTCTACGTATTTCCCACGCTGACAGAGAGTGAAGCTGAGTCAACAACAAGATGCAGACATACACACAGCCCCCCAGTCCTTAGCTGGTAAACCGAGATTCAGATGCAGGAAGGGCAGCTCCAGACTCTTAGCCACATGCTGTGCACCTGCTTATCACACTTCCTGGTACTAAACGAGTTACAGTGTTGATCTTAATAAAATATATACTACTGTGAATTTGGTGACTTTCATATTTGTAGGACTCCACTGTTACCATGTGTGCTTTTATTCGTAGTTAAGGCTCTTGAACCACATTTGTTTAGCTTCTGGGCTCTTTTCCATTGTTTTTGTTGCAGCCAATTTCCCATTGATTTCATTAATAATGCACAATTGTTTCTAATTAACTTACAGGTCCATCAGCTATGACTGAAAAAAAATTGCTCTGGCTTCCTGTGTTAATTTTAAATAAAATATGTTGACTTATCATTGTAGTTTCTTATTAAAATATCTAAAATTTTCCGGATTTTGGATATACAGCTTTTAGATATTTTCTGTGTTCTTGTTTATGCCAGTGGTTTTAGTAGTCTGTCTTTATTTTTCTTATGAAATAATATAGAGATTCTGTATACCTCCTATAAGTCATTTTTCTATGAAGTATCTTCCTATTTGTTCACCTCATTTCCATCTGGGATTCCTCTAAATTTGTATTGATTCTGCACTTTGGGTTCAGTTCAGTTCAGTCGCTCAGTCAGGTCCGACTCTTTGCGATCCCATGAACCACAGCATGCCAGGCCTCCCTGTCCATCACCAACTCCCGGAGTTCACCCAAACCCATGTCCATTGAGTTGGTGATGCCATCCAACTATCTCATCCTCTGTCGTCCCCTTCTCTTCCTGCCCTCAGTCTTTCCCAGCATCAGAGTCTTTCCAAATGAGTCAGCTCTTCACATCGGTGGCCAAAGTATTGGAGTTTCAGCTTCAGCATCAGTCCTTCCAATGAATATTCAGGACTGATTTCCTTTAGGATGGACTGGTTGGATCTCTTTGCAGTCGAAGGGACTCTTAAGAGTCTTCTCCAACACCACAGTTCAAAAGCATCAATTCTTTGGCACTCAGGTTTCTTTATAGTCCAACTCTCACATCCATGCATGACTACTGGGAAAACCATAGCCTTGACTAGACGGACCTTTGTTGACAAAGTAATGTCTCTGCTTTTCAATAGACTGTCTAGGTTGGTCACTTTCCTTCCAAGGAGTAAGCATCTTTTAATTTCATGGCTGCAGTCACCATCTGCAGTGATTTTGGAGCCCAGAAAAATAAAGTCAGCCACTGTTTCCACTGTTTCACAATCTATTTGCCATGAAGTGATAGGACCAGATGCCATGAGCTTAGTTTTTTGAATGTTGAGCTTTAAGCCAACTTTTTCACTCTTTGCTCTCACTTTCATCAAGAGGCTCTTTAGTTCTTCTTCACTTTCAGCCATAAGGGTGGTATCATCTGCATATCTGAGGTTATTGGTATTTCTCCTGGCAGTCTTGATTCCAGCTTGTGCTTCATCCAGCCCAGCGTTTCTCATGATGTACTATGCATGTAAGTTAAATAAGCAGGGTGACAATATACACGCTTGATGTACTCCTTTTCCTATTTGGAACCAGTCTGTTTTTCCATGTCCAGATCTAGCTGTTGCTTCCTGACCTGCATGCAGGTTTCTCAAGAGGCAGGTCAGGTGGTCTGGGATTCCCATTTCTTTCAGAATTGTCCACTGTTTATTGTGATCCACACAGTCAAAGGCTTTGGTATAGTCAGTAAAGCAGAAATAGATGTTTTTCTGAAACTCTTGCTTTTTCGCTGATCCATTGGATGTTGGCAATTTGATCTCTGGTTCCTCTGTCTTTTCTAAAACCAGTTTGAACATTTGGAAGTTCATCGTTCATGTATTGCTGAAGCCTGGCTTGGAGAATTTTAAGCATTTCTTTACTGGCATGTGAGATGAGTGCAACTGTGTGGTAGTTTGAGCATTCTTAAAAACAGACTTCCTGGTGGCTCAGACAGTAAAGCGTCTGCCTGCAATGCGGGAGACCTGGGTTCGAGCCCTAGGTCAGGAAGATCCCCTGGAGAAGCAAATGGCAACCCACTCCAGTATTCTTGCCTGGAGAATCCTATGAATGGCGGAGCCTGGTGGGCTACTGTCCAAGGGGTCCCAAAGAGGTGGACACGACTGAGCGACTTCACTTTCACTTTTGAGCATTCTTTGCACTGCCTTTCTTTGGGATTGGAATGAAAACTGAACTTTTCCAGTCCTGTGGCCACTGATTGAGTTTTCCAAATTTGCTGGCATATTGAGTACAGCACTTTCATAGCATTATCTTTCAGAATTTGAAATAGCTCAACTGGAGTTCCATCATTTCCACTAGCTTTGTTCGTGGTGATGCTTCTAAGGCCTATTTGACTTCACATTCCAGGATGTCTGGCTCTAGGTGAGTGATAACACCATTGTGATTATCTGGGTGGTGAAGATCTTTTTTGTACAGTTCTTCTGTGTACTCTTGCCACGTCTTCTTAATATCTTCTGCTTCTGTCAGGTCCCTTCTATTTCTGTCCTTTATTGAGCCCATCTTTACAGGAAATGTTCCCTTGATATCTCTAATTTTCTTGAAGAGAAATTTCCCATTCTGTTGTTTTCCTCTATTTTTTTTGCATTGATCACTGAGGAAGGCATTCTTGTTTCTCCTTGCTATTCTTTGGTACTCTGCATTCAAATGAGTATATCTTTCCTTTTCTCCTTTGCTTTTCGCTTTTCTTCTTTTCACAGCTATTTGTAAGACCTCCTCAGACAGCCATTTTGCTTTTTTGCATTTCTTTTCCATGGGGATGGTCTTGATCCCTGTCTCATGTACAGTGTCACGAATCTCCGTCCATAGTTCATCAGGCACTCTGTCTGTCAGAGCTAGTCCCTTAAATCTATTTCTCACTTCCACTGTATAGTCATAAGGGATTTGATTTAGGTCATACCTGAATGTACTAGTGGTTTTCTCCACTTTCTTCAATTTTAGTCTGTATTTGTCAATAAGGAGTTCATGATGTGAGCCACAGTCAGCTCCTGGTCTTGTTTTCCCTGACTGTATAGAGCTTCTCCATCTTTGGCTGCAAGGAATATAATCCATCTGATTTTGGTGTTGACCATCTGGTGATGTCCATGTGTAGAGTCTTCTCTTGTCTTGTTGAAAGAGGGTGTTTGCTATGACCAATGTGTTCTCTTGGCAGTACTCTATTATTAGCCTTTGCCCTGCTTCATTCCGTGCTCCAAGGCCAAATTTGCTGTTACTCCAGGTGTTTCTTGACTTCCTACTTTTGCATTCCATTCCCCTGTAATGAAAAGGACATCTTTTTTGGGTGTTATTTCTAGAAGGCCCTGTAGTTCTTCATAGAACTGTTCAACTTCAGCTTCTTCAGCATTACTGGTTAGGGCATAAACTTGGATTACTGTGATATTGAATGGTTTGCCTTGGAAACGAACAGAGATCATTCTGTCATTTTTGAGATTGTATCCAGGTACTGCATTTTGGACTATTTTGTTCACCATTATGGCTACTCCGTTTCTTCTAAGGGATTCCTGCCCACAGTAGTAGATATAATGGTCATCTGAGTTAAATTTTCCCATTCAAGTCCATTTTAGTTTGCTGATTCCTAAAGTGTCGACGTTCACTCTTGCCATCTCCTGTTTGACCACTTCCAATTTGCCTTGATTCATGGACCTAACATTCCAGGTTCCTATGCAATATTGTTCTTTACAGCATCGGACCTTGCTTCTATCACCAGTCACATCCACAGCTGGGTGTTGTTCTTGTTTTGGCTCCATGCCTTCATTCTTTCTGGAGTTATTTCCCCACTGATCTCCTGTAGCATATTGGACACCTATGGACCTGGGTAGTTCACCTTTCAGTGTCCTATCTTTTTGCCTTTTCATGCTGTTCATGGGGTTCTCAAGGCAAGAATACTGAAGTGGTTTGCCATTCCCTTTTCCAGTGGACCACATTCTGTCAGACCTCTCCACCATGACTTATCCGTCTTGGGTGGCCCCACACGGCATGGCTTAGTTTCATTGAGTTAGACAGGCTGTGGTCCGTGTGATCAGATTGGCTAGTTGTCTGTTCAGTCTGTCTGCTCTCTGATGCCCTCTCTCAGTGCCTACTGTCTTACTTGGGTTTCTCTTACCTTGGTCGTGGGGTCTATCTTCATGGCTGCTCCAGCAAAGCGCAGCCACTGCTCCTTACCTTGGACGTGGGGAAGCTCCTTTCGGCCGCTGCCCCTGACCTTAGATGTGGGGAAGTAGGTGTAAAATTAACATCTGTAAATGATGTGAGATTTTTATATTTTGTAGAGTTTTCACATTTTTTCTTTTCGTTTATGCCATCTATTTGCCTTTATGCCTTTATGTATTTTTTAAAACTGGATTAAAAAATGTGAGATTGAATGAAATTTTTAGGTAAACTGCTTCATAGCTACTTGGTGATTATTTCAGGTTGTTAGCAAGTAGCATGATTAAAGCTGTTCCCCCTTCCTAGTGAGTGGCAGTCTCTCCTGAGAATGCTGGAAGCTTTGTGTCACTCTCAAGCCTGTAGTGCCCTGATAACACACAGCTCAGCTATCACTTAGACAGAGAGAGGAAAGCAGCTGCACCCATGGGCAGTTAACCCTTTCATTAATAGGCTGTTGGACAATCGAGGGGTGCTCAGGAGCCTCTCGAGCGTGCTGTTGTGTTGAGTCTGGGTGGATAACCTGCTGTTGTGCTGCTTGTCGTTGCCAGGTTGCCCGTTCCGACACAGCGACCCCGAGCTGCTGAGGCAGAAACTGCAGGCCTACAAGATCCCTCCCACAGGGATCAGCCAGGTAAGTCGGACCCTTTTCGCAGTCTCAGCAACTAGACAGTGGATAGGCTCTCGGTTTCATGTCTTGTTCTAGCAGGGATGCTGTGTACTCCCTGCTTGGCCTCAGTCCAAACAGCCCCTGTTCTAAGTGAATTAAGCCAAAGCTTTGGCTTCTCTGGTTTAGACTCCTTGGATATTCTAGTTCTTCTGTCTGCTAGGCAACATTTTTGTGTAATAAAGCTGAAACAGCCCCCCCCCCTTTTTTTTCCCTCTCTATTTGCTTTACTATCTCAGTGGGGGGCATTTTAGAAAATAAGGTTTTAGAGGAATGCATTGAAGCTTATTAATGAAGCTGAAAATCAATGACATCATGTTGCATTTTGGAGACTTTCTGTGCTGTGGGAGGTTGAAGCAAAAGGTAACACAGTGTGTGCTGCCTGCGTGTTCTGATTTACTAATCAGATCCACACTTAGGAGGATAGTTCATCAGGTCCAATGGTTTATCAGATGCTTTGTCTCAGAAACCACTTAGGTAAAAAAGAAAATACTTGAAGGTAACAGCAAATGTTTAAGAGTGTGTCTTTTAATAAACATGCTTTTTAAAAAAAACCTGTGAGCTCACAAAGATGTGCTCTCTTTGTGAGTTGGCTTGGGATTTGAAGGCATTTAAAAGGAGTTTCTACTTTCTTAGCTTAAGAAGAACACTATTTTAGAGCCAGAACATCTAATTCATTATATATCAGTTTTTCTTGAAAAAAATAATAATTTTAGAAAATTCTGTTTCTACTGTGTCCAGAGTTTATATTGAGTTTAATCAATTGAATTCGTATCTTGGTTTTTCCATCCTCTGGAAAAGGCAGTGTCCAAGGTGCCCAGCTATTTGCAGATGCTAAGAAGAATTGGATATAAATCCATCTTCCTATAAAACCTAAGTCTTATATATAAATCCATCTTCCTATAAAACCTAAGTCTTGTGAGAGAGGCACACATAGAGTGTCTTGGTTCTTCTGCATACAGGAATTGGTAACCAGATTGGGAGGCTGAGGATCACTTCTTGCAAGGGATGCTCTCTGAAATAGACCATGAGTGTATGGGAGGTGGCTAGGAAGAGAGAAAGTATGAATAAAAGGCAATAAGTGTATAGGATTGCTAGCATTTCAAGCTTGAGGTATTGGTGGCACCAGTATATCAACATTAGTAGGTCACTTGAAAGGAGTTTTTGTTGGTTTGAGAGATTAGGTTTGGAGCTAGGACAGTTAAATGACAGATTTGTAGTGTGTTAGAGAAGTTCCCGGAGAAGGCAATGGCAAGCCACTCTAGTACTCTTGCCTAGAAAATCCCATGGACAGAGGAGCCTGGTAGGCTGCAGTCCATGGGGTCGCTCCGAGTCAGACATGACTGAGCGACTTCACTTTCACTTTTCACTTTCACACGTTGGAGAAGGAAATGGCAACCCACTCCAGTGTTCTTGCCTGGAGAATCCCAGGGACGGGGGAGCCTGGTGGGCTGCCGTCTATGGGGTCGCACAGAGTCGGACACGACTGAAGTGACTTAGCAGCAGCAGCAGAGAAGTTCCAGCTGGAATCTGGTGTTCTTTTGGGTTAGATTTGTAGGTCTAACAATAAATTGGATTGGAATGAACACTAGAGGAGAGTGCTTCTTTTGTGGAGTTGGGGGGGTTGTAATATGGCTGCACAGCTCCTGAGTCATTGGTGCCAGAGATGGAAGTAAGGCCTCTGACTCCATGGTGTTTTCTCAACCCCAGTCTGCTTTAGAGCTGATTGTCATGAGTTTTCTCTGGGAGAGGGGAGCAGATAATGAAAGAGGGGGAGGGAGTCAAAGCCAGGACTCAGGATGCAGTCTTGGCTCACACTTCCCTTTGTCAGATAGTAGAAGGAAGTAAAATCAGAGAGGACAGAGCAGAAATGGGGGGAGAGGAAAGAAATGCATTAGGAAGTGCTGGGTACAAAAGTCAGCAGAGAACTGTGAGAGGAGGGTATGGTCCTTCGTAGTGGAGAGACTGGCTGGGATTAGGACTGAGGAGAGGCAGCTGGATTCGGTGAGAAGTGTCAGCATCACAGGGAAAGCAGAGCAAGACCACAGACACATAGAGGAAAGAGTGAGGCAGTGGCTTGGACCCACAGGCCGCGAGCACATCTCACAGAAAGTGTTGGCTCTGTCAGCATGAGCCTCTTGGGTGGTTTGCCTGCACGTTTGGGGCTACTGTGGACCTGAGCCTGTTTGTAGGAAACGAACCTGTCAGAGAGGCTGGGCTTGATAAAGACAGAAGCAAAGACAACCCCTCTCTAACCAAGCAGTATTAGCTTTTCTCCGTTACATCATGATCACGCTGTACATGCCCATGGTCTTTTTTCATCCAGTGTTCTTGAGACCAGAGTGACATACAGCACTGTGTAAGGTGCAGCACAGTGCTCTGATTTACAGATGCTGTGAAGTGATGACCACAGTAAAGTCAGCAAACGTACGTCATCATACACATACGAAAGTAAAGAAATAGACAAAAAATGTTTCCTTGTAATGAAAACTCTTAGAGCTTACTCTCTTTGCTTTCGTATATAATGTATATTTATCATGCTGTACATTACATCCTTAGTAATTACTTTTCTTACAACTGGAAGTTCCCTCCTTTTGATTGCCTTCACCAGTTCCCCTTCCCACAACCCCGCCTCTGAAAATCATAAGTCTGATCCTTTTTTCCTTGGTTGGTTGGTTTTCAAAGTGACCTTCAACACCATGTTAGTCCCTGGTATACAACACAGTGATTTGCTATTTCTGTTTCAGTATTTCACCTCCTCCATTTTAGTAGTCATCTGTTTTTCTTTGTATCTTTGACTCTGTTTATTTATATTTGTTCGTTTTGTTTTTTAGATTCCACATACAGGTGAAATCATACAGTATTTGTCTTTCTCTGACTGACTTACTAAGTATGATAATCTCTAGGTCTGTCCATATTAGCGGCAATATTTCATTCTTTTTATGGCTGAATAACATTCCATTGTATATGTGTACTATATGTCTTCACTATCCATTCGTCTACTGATGGGTACTTCATGAACAATCACTTTTTTAAAAAATATAGGCTATTAACATGTTTATTGAAAAGAGTGATGCTTTTATTTAACAGTAGTGACTGTGTTTGTGCATTCTTTTTTTTGAAAAAGATATGTAGTGCTTCATGAATTTGTGTGTCATTCTTATGCAGGGGCCATGCTAATATTCTCTGTATTGTTCCCATTTTAGTATACGTGCTGTCAAAGCGAGCACATGTTTGTACATTCTTAGCTCTGACTCCATTGCATTCCTCCATTTATGCTTGGTTTGCAAGTAGATCCCTTAGTTAGTTGAAGCTTGATCCTTTGGACCCGCCTTGGATCCTTTTTCAAGATGCACAGGGCATGTGGATGGGCTGTAGATAATGTTGTACTGTAATTCAGTGCCTTTATTGAGTGGTCCTCAGTAGAGTAAAGCAGCTTAGGGCTGTGTTCTAAAAGGAATAAAGTTGATGGATGAAAAATCATGTAAAACATTTGCATGGATACTTAGTTGCAGCTTGGCATAAGAGGAAATTAAATCTTAAAAAAGAAGCAGAAAGTCAAGAAAAATATCATTTAAATGCATTTAAGGTAAAACTCAGAGCTATTTTTATTTCAAAGAAAAACTACTTGAAAAAGATACCATCAACATTAAGAAGTGCTTGTATCTTATAAGTTTTGTAATATTATTATTAAAATAATCAGAATTTTATTGGTCAGAAGAGCGATCATTATGATTTAACAGGCATCACCTACTTGCATAAAAGCATATTTATAGGATCACATATTATCATCCTTTTTGAATGAGCTTGGTATTCAGCTTAGGAAGACCAGAATTGAAAAATACAATAAAGCCAAAGATGATAGGTAGTCTTGCATTTGTTCTCAGCCCTCCCCCAGAACAGAAAAGTGTGGAAGTCAGGTCACCCGCAAGACATCAGAATCCTAAGTGTTCATACCACAATAGCATAGCTTAAAAACACATGAAGTTAGAAGAGAGAAACCTGAGTGGAGAGCTGGACAGATGCACAAGTGACATCTGGAGACTTGAGCACTGCTTTCTCAGGAATGACTGAAATGGGCAGACAGAATGAGTAGGGGTGTAGATAACTTGAGCTGCGCTGACATCTGGACGAGCCACCCCATAGCGGGTGAGGAGACTCACCCAGATAGGTCACAGTCTGGGTCTTCAAAAGTTCATTACAAATTTAAATGAATTGAAATCAGACAGTGTTGTCTGACTGTAACCATTATAATAAGACAAGAAAAAGAAATCAAAGGCAGATTAGAAGGGGAGAAAGAAAACCTTCCTCTATTCTGAATGTGTTTATCTATGAAAAAAAATCTCCAAGAACCCACCAGAATGTAAAAAGTTTCATATGCAGTCATACCAAAAAGACATAAATGTTTTTAAATGAATTTATTTACAAAATGTGTGCAAGACCTTTATGCTGAGACACTAATGAAAGCAAAGAACAGAGTTGGAGGTCCACACTGCCTGGTTTCAAGGCTTAATGTCGAGCTGCCGTAGCTCTAACCACACCAAAACAGTGTGGTTCTAGGGAAATGACAATAGGCAAAGATAGTTTTTTCAACAAGTAGTTCTAGAACAACTGTTCTAGCTCTAGTCCATATTCCCCACCGCCTCTGTTGCCCCCAAAAAACCTAGGCACCTACCCCACACTTCTAAAAGACTTCATTAAAAGTGGATCATAGATCTAAATGTCAACTTTCCAGGAGAAAACAAGAAAATCTGAATAACCTTGCACTTGGTATGTTCAGTGAAAGAAATTGTTGGTAAATTAGACTTTATGAAAATTAAAACTTTTGTCTTTCACAAATATTGTTAAGAGAATGATAAAATAGCCATAGACTGGAAGGAAAATATTTGCAAATCACATCTTTCTTAAAGTCCTTATCTTCAGAATTATAAAGATATAAAGACCTCTCAAAGCTCAATAATAAGAAAACAGTTTTTTAAGTAAGTAAAAAGTTTGAGCAGACATTTCACCAAGTATTTGAATAACAAGTAAATGCTTGAAAAAATGTTTATCATTAGATTTTAGGGAAATGTGATTTTAAAACTATATGTCAGTTTGGATTGGTCTAATTATAAAAAAAAAAAAAACAAACAACAACCCTGACAATACCAAGTGTTGGTAAGAATGCAGAGTGACTGGAAGTCTGATGCCTGTGGACTGGGGTTTTCATGGTAGAGCCATTGTGAAGGCAGCTGGCAGTTTCTTATAAAGTCAAGTTTGTGCATGCTGTTTGACCTAGTTATAGCACTTCTAGGTAATTATACCATTGAAATAGAAGCCTAAGTCCCCACAGAAAGCTAGAAACAGCCCAGTGTTCTTTGTATGTGATTGGATGAACAAACTGTGTTATACCTCATTTTATTGTGCTTTACTGTTTTGTGCTTCACAGATAGTGTGTTTTCTTACAAAATGAAGGTTTGTGGCTCGCAAGTCTGTCAGCACTATTTTTGCAATAGCATTTGCTCAGTTCATATCTCTGTGTCAGCCTTTGGTAGTTCTTGCAATATTTGTTATGGTGACCTATGAGCTGTGACCTTTGATGTTGCTGCTATAATGTTGAAGGGCAGCACCATAGGCTGCGTCCGTGTAAGGTGGCAGTCAGTGAATGTTGGGTGTGTTCTGACTGTGCCACTAACATGCCAGTCCCTTATCTTTCTCCCTTTCCTTGGGCCCCCCTTCTCCCTGGAACACAGCAATATTGAAATTGGGCCAGTTAATAACTCTACATTGGCCTCCAAGTGTTCAAGTAAGAGTCATATGTCTCTCACTTTAAATCAAAAGATCAAACTCGGTGAGGAAAGCATGTCAAAAACCAAGACAGGATGAAAGCTAGGCCTCTTGTACCAAACAGTTAGCCAGGCTGTGAAAGCAAAGGAAAAGTTCTTAAAGGAGATTGAAGTGCTCCTCCAATGAACACCTGAATAGTAAGAAAGTGAAGTGACCTTATTGCTGGTATGGTGAGACTTTCAGTCTCTGGATAGAAGATCAAACCAACCATAACATTCCCTTAAGCCAAAGCTTAATCCAGAGCAAGGACCTAACTCCCTTCAGTTCTGTGAAGGCTGAGAGAGGTGAGGAAACTGCCGAAGAAAAGTCTGAAGCCAGCAGAGGTTCGTTCATGTGGTTTAAGGAAAGAAGCCATCTCCATAACTTAAAATTGCGAGGTGAAGCAGCAGTTGTAGGAGCTGCAGCAAGTTCTCTGTAAGATCTAGCTAAAATAATTCATGAAGGAGGCTCTACTAGACCACAGTGTAGCCACCAAACAGAAGATGCCATCTAGGATTTTCATAGCTGGGAGGGAGAAGTCTGACATGCCTGGCTTCCAAGCTTCAAAGGACAGGCTGACTCTCTTAGAGGCTGACGCAGCTGGTCTTTAAATTGAAGCCTGTGCGTGCATGCATGTGTGCTCAGTCGTGTCTGACTCTTTGCAACCCCATGGACTATACCCTGCCAGGCTTCTTTGTCCATGGGATTTTCCTGGCAAGAATGCTGGAATGGTTACCATTTCTTCCTCTAGGGTATCTTCCTGACCAAGAGACTGAACCTGAGTCTCCTGTGTATCCTGCGTTGGCAGGCAGATTCTTTATCGCCAAGGGCTTCCCAGGTGGCTCAGTAGTAAAGAATTCATTTGCCAAGCAGGAGATGCAAGTTTGATCAATGGGTTGGCAAGATCCCCTGGAGAAGGAAATGGCAACCCACTCCAGTATTCTTGCCTGGGAGATCCCATGGATGGGATTTACAATCCATGGGGTTGCAAAGAGTTGGACACGACTTAGTGACTGGACAGCAACAACTCTGCCTGTGCTCTGTAAATGGAACAACACAGTCTAGATGACAGAACATCTGTTTACAGCATGGTTTACTGAATATTTTAAGCCCACTGTTGAGACCTACCGCTCAGAAAAAAAGATACCTTTCAAATTATTACTGCTCATTGAACATCCACTTGGACAATCAAGAGTTCCGATGGAGATACACAACATTTATGTTGTTTTCCTGCCTGCTAATCAATGCCCACTCTGCAACCCACTGGTCAAGGAATAATTTCAACTTCCAAGTCTTATTATTTAAGAAATGTTTTGTAAGGTTATAACTGTATAGGATCTGGGCAAAGTCAATTGAAAACCTTCTGGAAAGGATTCACCATCCTAGATGCCATTAAGAATGTTTATGATTCATGGGAAGAGGTCAAAATATTAACATTAACAGGAGTTTGATTTATTCCAACTCTCATGGATGACTGAGGGGTTCAAGACATCACTGGAGGAAGTAATTGCAGATATGGTGAATGTAGCAAGAACTGGAATTAGAAGTAGAGCCCAGAGGTGTGACTGAATTGCTATAATCTTAGAGTAAATCTTGAATGAATGAGTTGTTTCTTATGAATCAGCAGAGAAAGTGTTTTTTTGAGATTAAATGTAATCCTGGTAAAGATTCTATGAAAACTACTGAAATGACAACAAAGGATTTAGAATATTCTATAATCTTATTTTATAGAGCAGCAGCAGGATTGGAGGAGACTGACTCCAGTTTTGAAAAAAGCTCTCCTGTGGGTACAATGCCATCATACAGCATTGTGTCCTGCAGAGAAGTCATTTGCAAAAGGAAGAGTCAGTTAACATTGCAAGTTTCATTGTCATACTTTTAGGAAATGCCCCAGCTTTTAGCAACCACCACCTTGATCAGTCATCAGCCATCAACACTGAGGCAAGACCCTCCTGCAGCAAAAAGATTATGACTGGCTGAAAGCTCAGATGATGGTTAGTGTCATTTTGCAGTAAAGGATTTTTAAATTGAGATATGTACATTGGGAGTTCAGTGGTTAGGAGTCCACCTGCCAGTGAGGGGACAGGTTTGATCCATGGTCCTAGAAGATTCCATACGCCACGGAGTGACTGAGCCCATGCACAACTACTAATCCCATGCTGCAGAGCTCATGCTCTGCAACAAGAAGCCAGTGCAGTGAGAGCCTGCATGCCACAACTTCAGAGAGCTCAGGCACCTCAAGGAAGACCCAGCCCAGCCAAAAAAAAGAAACAATTAAAATATTTCTTAAAAGCTGCATGCATTTCTTTAGGACGTACTGCAGTTACACACTAGGAAACCAAAACGTCTGTGGCTCGCTCTGCTTCAGTACTCGCTTGAGTGTGATGGTCTGGAACTGAACCCACAATGTCTCTAATATTCCATTGCCTGTAGTCACGCAACGGGATACAACTCAGTAAAACAGTGACAAACTTCTGGTATATCCAGCAGTAGGCACCATGCTAGTTGAGACATCAGATATGATTCCTTCTGTGTACAAAAATCAGAGTGATTGTTGGGAATGGAGGGAGGTATTGGTTACAAAGGGTTGGGGGATGACTGGGTGATGCAGATGTTCTGTCTGACTGTAGACGTGATGCCATGACTGAGTTTGTCCAAATTAAACTATACACTGCTGCTGCTGCGTCACTTCAGTCGTGTCCAACTCTGTGCGACCCCAGAAACGGCAGCCTACCAGACTCCCGCGTCCCTGGGATTCTCCAGGCAAGAACACTGGAGTGGGTTGCCATTTCCTTCTCCCATGCGTGAAAGTGAAAGTGAAGTCACTCAGTCGTGTCCGACTCCTAGTGATCCCATGGACTGCAGCCTACCAGGCTCCTCCGTCCATGGGATTTTCCAGGCAAGAGTATTGGAGTGGGTTGCCATTTCCTTCTCCAAACTATACACTAAAGGGGGGTATATTTTACTGCATGAAAATGTATACCTTAATTTTTTTAATGGAAAGAAAGAGAGAATGGGTGGATAGTAGCATGAAAGAAAAGTGAAGTCGCTCAGTCGTGTCCAACTCTGTGCAACCCCAAGGACTCTAGCCTACCAGCTTCCTCCACCAATGGAATTTTCCAGGCAGGAATACTGGAGTGGGTTGCCATTACCTTCTCCAGGAGATCTTCCCGACCCAGGGATTGAACCCGGGTCTCCTGCATTGTAGGCAGACACTTTACCGTCTGAGCCACCAGGGAAGTCCAAGTAACATAAAGAGCCAAATAACCATCTTTCATGGCAGGATTTCTATAGATTAAGTTAATAAATAAAGAACCCAAAGTATCAGCATGTAACTTAGAGGCATGCTAAGTTATATATAGTTATAACTAAGTTATTATATAGACAACAATCTGTATGGCCCCAAAGTGGAAATGGTTAAAGAAACTGCATCTTGAGAATAGACCAGGCAGGGAAGAAGTGTGTTATGGGAGCTTTTGATGTTAATAATTAGCCACACTGTATACTTAAAAATTTATTTCCACTGTCACAAGCAGTCGCCACAGAACAGTCTCACGTTTTGTATGAGTTTAAATTAAGTGGTCGTGCGCCTGACGGGAAGGTGCTAATAGCAGTAGTGAGAGCTGACGTGTTATCTTTAGCTGTGAGGGTTTCAGCCTTTACCCACTATCCTCCCAGCACTGTAGTGTCTGGCCCATGTTAAAAGCTGTGAATTGTCTGAAGTTTTGTTCTCTTTGCTAACGAAGAAACTAGCTGCCGCAATTTCATAGATAATGGCAGAAAGATGATAGTAGCAGTAGCCGTCGGAGAAGGCAATGGCAAGCCACTCCAGTATTGTTGCCTAGAAAATCCTATGGATGGAGGAGCCTGGTAGGCTGCAGTCCGTGGGGTCACTAAGGGTCGCACACGACTGAGCGACTTCACTTTCACTTTTCACTTTCACACATTGGAGAAGGAAATGGCAACCCACTCCAGTGTTCTTGCCTGAAGAATCCCAGGGACGGGGGAGCCTGGTGGGCTTCTGTCTATGGGGTCACACAGAGTCGTACACGACTGAAGTGATGCAGCAGCAGCAGCAGCAGTAGCAGTTCATCGACCTTCTCTTGTGTCAGCTCCCTGAGCCCCAGTTCCCTCAGAGCGGGGTGAGAAAGGCAGGCACTGCTGCCTGTGCAGGGGGTTCCGTCAGAATGGGGGTCTGGGTCCTCCCCCTGAGCAGTGAGCATGGCTCCAGGAAGGTTGTGTGTATTCTAAGCTGTTGGTTACAGGAACACCCTTGAAACACCTGAGGCAAAGGCCATTGTTTTCTCTGCTTGTAAAATGTTCAGGGATTTGAAAACCTGGAAAATTCTCTCAGCTGTCCACGCTGGTGACCAAATGAATAAGTATGTTTATAATCTATATTGGCCAGTTTTTTGCCAACACTGTCCATTCATTCTTCTTCACTGAGCGACTGAACTGAACTGAACTGAACTGCAGAGTACATCACGAGGAACGCTGGGCTGGAAGAAGCACAAGCTGGAATCAAGATTGCCGGGAGAAATATCAATAACCTCAGATATGCAGATGACACCACCCTTATGGCAGAACTGCCTAATTTATATGTCTTGAGTTTCGGTTTTTAGTTTTCATTTTGCCTTCACCTCTTGTATAAAAAATTGCAGTTTTATGATGAAATGTTAGTATTTTATAGTATGATACAAAAATTTAAGAAGAATCTACATTCAAAATATTGAGAATAAAATCTCTAAATGATCTTAAATAGTTTCATTTCTCTGAAGAGTTTTTTTTTTTCTATTGTGAAAAGATACACATGAAATTTTCACATTGCAGTTGTTTCACTGGCACTTGGAACAGTGTGCTGCATCCTTTTCAAGTTGTAAAGTGGTCTTTTTACTGTGCTGAGTCATGCGTGTATATCGTTAATTCTTATGGAGTTTAATAAAGAACAGCAATTGCTTCATACAGGATAACTTAAAGGTGATAGTTCTTTGTAATATTTGTCAAGGCAGAGTTAACACCTTTTATTGTAGCCTGAATGTGTACTCTTTAGTGTTTTTTCTCTCTTATTAATGTAGAAACAAGTGATGTGCTTGGTCTGTCACTGGACACAGGACCTCTTCTCTGGTTTTATATTTTGGCCTGCTCTGCACGACTGTGCCAGGCCCTGTGATGGGGGTTTATGCAGTGGGCTGTACCTCATTGGGCTCTTGCTGCCTTGTCACCTGTGTGAGAAGAGAAAGCGAGGCTGGGAAGGTGAGCGAAGTCCAGACCTCAGAGCCAATATGGGAGGAGGTGGGACCCACATGCCCGTGTCTTGGTTTTCATTTTACTTTAAATTCAGTTGAAATTCTTTTTGGTTTCTTTCAGGGAAAGCCTTGGCTGTGAGGTGAATAGTGATTTTTATGTACCTAGATTTAGGAATATGTTTAATACATTATTTAAACCCTGGCAAATAATATGAAATAAAGATGAGAATAACTCCACTTACCGGTGGAAACAGGGTTTCAAAAGTCCTAGTTACTTTTCTTCTTATTGAGGTAAAATTCACATGATATGAAATAAACCATTTAAAGGCGTGTGATTCAGGACATTTTGCACATTCGTAGTGTTGTGCAGCCGGCACCAGCCAGCTTGTCACCCAGTGAAGCCCAGTCCCTGGGGGCAGCCCTCCCCGCCCTGGCAGCCAGCCAGCTCCATGGGTCTGTCTGTGCCGGGGCCACCTGTGAATGGAGTCACACCATAGGGGGCCTTCTGTATTTGCCTTCTTTCACTGAGCATGTTTTCAAAGTTCCTCCTTGTAGCATCTGTCAATACTTCATCCCTCTTCATGGCAGAATAATATTCCAGTGTGTGTGTATCCGTTCACCCCTCGATGGACAGTTAGTTGTTTCCCCTTTTGACTGTGTAGTCTGATAGCATCACTGTGAGCATTCACATGCAAGTATTTGTCTGAGTGCCTGCTTTCGGTTCTTTTGGGTATACACCTAAAAGCAGCATTGCTGGGTTATAGGATCACTCTGTTTAACTTCTTGAGGAACTACCAGGCCGTTTTCCACTGCAACAATACAGGTTCACACCTCACCAGCTGTGCTGTGAGGGGTTCTGAGTTCTCCACTTCCTTGCCAACACCTGTCAGCCTGCCCCCTTTTGTTTCAGTTATAACCATCTGTGTCTGACATCTCTGGCTCTGTAGATGCATCGCCGTAGTCTCCTCCTTTTCATGGGACATTCTCCCTGTGTGTCTTCACATCGCATCTTCCCTCTGTGTATTCTTTGTTTCCTTTTTTTATAAGGACACCAATCATGTTGGATTCAGACTGACCCTGATGACCCATTTTAGTTTCATTTCCTCTGTAAAGACCTATTCTTCAAATAGGGTCCTGTTCTGAGGCAGGAGGGATTAGCTTTTTGAAGGAACACAGTTCAGCCCCTAACACCTTGTGAAGTGGTGCCTTGTTGGGGATTTGACCTACATTTATCTGATGACTAGTGATGCTGAGCATCTCTTGTGTTGATGGCTTCTCTCTCTTCTTTGGAGAAATGTCTGTACAAATCTTTTGCCCATTTTGAATTGGGATGTCTTTTTTTTATTGAGTTTAAGTGTTCCTTATATATTTTGGATACTAGACTCTTATCAGATATCTGATTTCTAGGTCTGTGTGAGCTGCTATAACAAGTTACCATAGGCTGGATGGCTTCTAACTGCAGAAATTTACCCTCATGGTTCTGGAGGCTGAGAAGTCCAAGGTAGATTCAGTGCCCGGTGAAGCCCCACCTTCTGACTCATGGATGGTTGTCTTCATCTTCTCATTGTGTTCTCATGAGGCAGAAAGTGGCAAGAACTCTCTGGGGTCTCTCTTATAGAGCACTGATCACCTCCCAAAGGCCCTGCCTCCTCATTCCATTGCACTGGGGCTTAGGATTTCAGCATACAAACTTTGGTGGCAGGGGGGAAGGCACAAACATTCAGTCTCTAACAGCAATTTTTTTTTTCCCATTCTGTAGATTGTCTTATCAATACTTTTTTGATAGTGTCCTTTGGGCTTCCCTTGTGGCCCAGCTGGTAAGGAATCCGCCTGCAATGCAGATTCAATCCCTGGGTTATGAAGATGCCCTGGAGAAGGGAAAGGCTACCCACTCCAGTATTCTGGCCTGGAGAATTCCATGAAGTGTATAGTCCATGGGTTTGCAAAGAGTCAGACACAACTGAGTGGCTTTCACTTCACTTGAGGGACAAAAGTTTTTAATTTTGATGAAATCCAGTATGTTTTTGTTGTTGTTGTTACTTACAGTTTACTGTCATATTTGAAAGTCCATTGCCAAAGTCAAGGTTATTGAAAATTGACACATGTAGGAGTCTTAAAAGTTTTAACTCTTATATTTAAGTCATCAGTCCACTTTGAGTTAATTTTTGTATGTGATGTGATATACAGGAGTCCATCTTCATTCTTTTTCATGTAGATGGCCAGTTGTCCCAGCATCATTTACTGAAAAGACCATTTTTCCCATCATAATCATCTTAAGACCCTTGTCAAAATTTCATTGGATGTAATTATATGGCTTTATTTCAATACTCTCTAGAATCAAGGTTCCCAAAAATTTTATAGTGTTGGTCAGTATGTTTGTCTTTTTGCCATATAACACTTTTTTTGATTACTAAAATTGTAGTAGATTTTGAAATCAGGAGGTTTGAATTTTCCAACTTCATCTTTTTCAATATTGTTTTGACTGTTTGGAGTTCATTGCAATTCCATGTGAATTTAAGGACTGGCTTTTTCATTTCTGCAGAAAAGGCCATTAGAACTTTCATAGGGATTGCACTGAATCTGTAGTTTGCTTTGGGTAGTATCGATATCCTCTCAATATTATGATTTTATCTGTGGACAAGGGATTTTTTTCTGTTTGTTTAGGTCTTTAATTTCTTTCAGCAGTGTTTTGCAGTTTTCAGTGTACGTGTCTTAGTCATTTTATTTTTTGCATGCTGTTGTAAATGGAACTTTTACTTTGGTCCTTTTCTGATACTTGATTGCTAGTGTTAGAACTACGAGTGGTTTCTACAAAGAAATGTTGTTCTTGTATCCAGCAATTTTGCTGAGTTTATTTATTAGCTTTAATAGTTTTTTAATGGATTTTTTAGAATTTTTCTGTATATGAGATCAGGTCATCTGTGGATATATATTATAGTTTTGCCTTTTTCATCTGCATTTGAATGCTTTTTATTTCTTGCCTATTTGCTCTGACTCGGACTTCAGTGTACTTTTGAATAGCAGTGGTGAAAGCAGGCAGCCTTGTCTTGCTTATTCTTGATCTCAGGGCTAAGACTTCCATCTTTCACCGTGAATATGGTACTAGCCATAGGTTTTTCATAAATGCGCTTCATTATGTTAAGGAAGTACTTTCTATTCTGTGTGTGTGTTTAAACATGAAAGTGTGTTGGATATTTTCAGAAGCCTTTTCAGCATCTGAAGTGACGGTGTTTTTTTGTCTGTGGTTTATACGTTGATCAGTTTTCATGCGTGAGCCACCCTGGCATCAGAGGGATAAATCCCGCTTGGACATGGTTTATAATACTTTTAATGTGCTACTAGATTTGGTTTGCTAGATATTTTGTATCTTGGATTCATAAGGTTTATTGGTCTGTAATTTTCTTTTTTTTTTTTTCCAGTAGCAGTTTGTTTATTTTTTTTGTTTGTTTTAATTTTATTTATTTATTTTTTTGCATTACAATAGTTTAATATGAACAATCAGAACTAATTAACAGTATAACAATATTTTACAACTGAAATAATTAAAATAAACTATAAAATTACTACATAAAACAGGTCTGATCTAGCTTATTTACTTTCTATAATCTCTTCAGTGCTGCAAAACCATTTATTTCTTTTTTTTTTTTTCATGTTTTAATAAACACTTCGTCTTTTTGTATTGCTTTTTTTTTCATCACAATAATAGAAATATAACATCATATATCACTGTAAAACACATTTCCACATAAATGCTGATAAGCACAAAATATTTTTCATCATTTACATTTTAACTGTAATAATATATGGCAGAATTAAAGCTGCATCCATCATGTGTCTAACTCACCTTGCTGTAATGAATTTTTAAATGTAATGGTTTCTGTCGCAAAGTAAAATCGTACATAATGTCTAGTGACACAGTACGCTGGTGGATGGGTGGATTTGGAAAATGGAAATGCAACTTCATTTTTAATTAGATTTATAAACTTCACCACCTCTACCTCCAGCCAGCTTCCCAACCCTCCCTCCCACCACCATTATTTATTTATTTATTTAAAATGAGGCTTTTAATTAATGTTTGACAGAGCTGATTCAGGTTGAATAGACTAAATTTCTTTAAACAAACTTACTTATACTCCAGAGTCCTTTAAAAACTTAATAGCATTTATACATTGAAGGTATTTGATTTTCTTGTAACTAGCACTTCAAATGCAACAAGCATTTGAAGCAACAAGCATTTGACCCAACAAGTAAAACTTTCTACAGTTCATAACTTTTATAAATAAAATAAATTAAATGTACAGTGAATAAGTTCTCTGAAATATTTCACTATTTCTGCAGGTTTAGTAACATCGTAAAATACATTTCAACTAAAATTCACAAATCTAAAAACCTGTTAGGCATTTTTAGGCGTTTGGCAACCCACTCCAGTGTTCTTGCCTGGAGAATCCCAGGGATGGGGCAGCCTGGTGGGCTTCTGTCTATGGGGTCACACAGAGTCGGACACGACTGAAGTGACTTAGCAGCAGCAGCAGCAAGTTGGAAATGAAGACCAATGTTACATCGTAATATGCCAATTACAAATAGTACTTCAAATAGCAAATACTACAGTTTGTCCCAAACTTTAAAAACTATTCATGAACTCAACACTGAACTATTGATGGCTATGAGAATTGTTTCCTAGCCTTTTTGAAAATTTCAACCCATTTACGTTTAAGGTAATTATTGATAACTACGATCCCGTAGCCATTTTCTTTATTACTTTGGGTTCAAGTTTATACACTCCATCTGTGTTTCCTGTCTAGAGAAGATCCTTTAGCATTTGTTGGAGAGCTGGTTTGGTGATGCTGAATTCCCTCAGCTTTTGCTTGTCTGTAAAGCTTTTGATTTCTCCTTCATATTTGAATGAGATCCTTGCTGGGTATAATAATCTGGGCTGTAGGGTATTTTCTTTCATCACTTTAAGTATGTCTTGCCACTCCCTTCTGGCCTGAAGAGTTTCTGTTGAAAGATCAGCTGTTATCCTTATGGGAATCCCCTTATGTGTTATTTGCTGCTTTTCCCTTGCTGCTTTTAATATTTGTTCTTTGTGTTTGATCTTTGTTAATTTGATTAATATGTGTCTTGGAGTATTTCGCCTTGGGTTTATCCTGTTGGGGACTCTCTGGGTTTCTTAGACTTGGGTGATTATTTCTTTCCCTATTTTAGGGAAGTTTTCAACTATTATCTCCTCAAGTATTCTCTCATGGTCTTTCTTTTTGTCTTCTTCTTCTGGGACTCCTATGATTCGAATGTTGGAGCGTTTAACATTGTCCCAGAGATCTCTAATATTGTCCTCATTTCTTTTAATTCGTTTTTCTTTTTTCCTCTCTGTTTCATTTATTTCTACAATTTTATCTTCTAGTTCGCTAATCCTGTCTTCTGCCTCTGTTATTCTATTGTTTGTTCCCTCCAGAGTGTTTCTGATCTCATCTATTGCATTATTCATTGTATATTGAATCTTTTTTATTTCTTCTAAGTCCTTATTAAATCTTTCTTCCATCTTCTCAATCCTTTTCTCCAGGTTATTTATCTGTAACTCCATTTTGCTTTCAAGATTTTGAATCATTTTCACCATCAAAATTTGAAATTCTTTATCAGGTAGATTCCCTATATCTTCTTCTTTTGTTTGTGTTGGTGGGCAATTATCTTGTTCCTTTACTTGCTGGGTATTTCTCTGCCTCTTCATCTTGCTTATATTGCTTTGCTTGGGGTGGCCTTTCCCTCTTCTTGCAGTTTGTGGAGTTCTCTTTATTATGTAGTTTCTTCGCTGTGTGTGGGGTTGGACGGGTGACTTGTCCGGGTTCCCTGGTTAGGGAGGCATGTGTCAGTGTTCTGGTGGGTGGAGCTTGATTTCTTCTCTCTCCTTTAGAAGACAATGGCTGCTTTTCTGGGAGCCTGATGTCCTCTGCCAATATTCAGAAGTTGTTTTGTGGTCTTTACTCCGCATTCAAATGTTCTTTTGATGAATTTGTGGGGAAGAAAGTGGTCTCGCCGTCTTATCCCTCCGCCATCTTGTTCCTTCCTCCCCAGAACACTGGATTCTTATATTCCACTTGGTCGTGGAGTACCTCTTCCCAGCTGCTCCAGCAAGGCGCAGCCGCTGTACCTTACCTCGGACGAGGGGTATCTCCTCAAGGCCGCCCCTCCTGCTTTGAATGTGGATCAGCTCCTCTCGGCCCTCCGGTGCCCAAGCAGCCACCGCCTCCTGGACGTGGTACAGCTCCTCTCGACCACCGCCCTAACCCTGGGTGCGGGGCAGCTCCTCTCAGCCACGATTCTGCACGTGGTCGGTTGCGCCGGGAGCCGGGCGTCTCTTGCGTCTGCGCCGCCGGGAGCCGGGCGTCTCTCGCGTCTGCGCCGCTGGGAGCCGGGCGTCTCTCGCGTCTGCGCCGCCGGGAGCTGGGCGTCTCTCCTGTAATTTTCTTAATGAGACCTTTCTTTGGCTTTGCTGTCAGGGTAATGCTGGCCTCATGAGTAAGAAAGTGTTGACTCCTTTTTGGAGAAGGGCTTGAGAAGCATTGGGCTTTCCTAGTGGCTCAGACAGTAAAGAATTTACCTGAGGTGCGCAAGACTACTGGATTCAGTCCCTGGGTTGGGAAGATCCCTGGAGAAGGAAATGGCAACCCACTCTAGTATCCTTGCCTGGAGAATTCCACGTGCAGAGGAGCCTGGCGGGCTACAGTCCATGGGGTCGCAGAGTCGAACAGCTTTCATTCACTCACTTGCAAAGCATTGGTATTCTTTAAATGTTTGATAGTCACCTGGTCTTGGGCTTTTCTTTGTTGGGAACTTTTTAAACACTCAGTCTCTTTGACTATTATAGGTTTGTTCAGATTTTCTGTCTTCTTAGGTCAGGTTTGGTAATTTGTGTGTTTCTAGCAATTTGGCCATTTTATCATGGCTACCTAATTTATTGGTATGAAGTTGTTTGTAGTATTCCCTTATGAGCTCTCTCAGTTTGGTGAGGTCATTAGTAATGTCCCCGCTTTCATTGCTGGTTTTAGTCTTGGTGTCTTGTCTCATTTTTTTTTTTCCTTATTCAGTCTTTGTCAAATTTTGTTGATCCTTTCAAAGTAACAAGTTGTTTTTTAAATTTCTCTATTGTATTTCTCTTCTCTACTTTGTTTCAGTTCAGTTCAGTCACTCAGTCGTGTCCGACTCTTTGCGACCCCATGAATCACAGCACGCCAGGCCTCCCTGTCCATCACCAACTCCCGGAGTTCACTCAAACTCATGTCCATCGAGCTGGTGATGCCGTGCAGCCATCTCTGTCGTCTCTGTCTCCAACTCTAATCTTTATTTCCTTCTTTTTGTTGGTTTTGGGTTTAGTTTGCTCTTTTTCTAGTATAAAAGTTAGGTTATTGATTTGAGCTTTTTCTTCTTTTTTATTGTAGTGTTTATAGCTGGAGATTTCCCCGTGAGCGTTGCTTTCTGTATATTCTGTATAAAGCTCGGATGTTGTATTTTTGTTTTCATGTGTTTCAAAGTATTTTCCAGTTACCCTTATGATTTTCTTCATTCCTTGACCTTGGTTCTGTTCAGTTCAGTCGCTCAGTCGTGTCCGACTGTTCGCGACCCCATGAATCACAGCACGCCAGGCCTCACTGTCCATCACCAACTCCCGGAGTTCACTCAAACTCATGTCCACAGAGTCGGTGATGCCATCCAGCCGTCTCATTCTCTGTCGTCCCCTTCTCCTCCCGCCCCCAACCTTTCCCAGCATCAGAGTCTTTTCCAGTGAGTCAACTCATCGCATGAGGTGGCCAAAGTATTGGAGTTTCAGCTTTAGCATCAGTCCTTCCAGTGAACACCCAGGATTGATCTCCTTTAGAATGGACTGGTTGGATCTCCTTGCAGTCGAAGGGACTCTCAAGAGTCTTCTCCAGCACCACAGTTCAAAAGCATCAGTTCTTCGGATATCAGCTTTCTTCACAGTCCAACTCTCACATCCATACATGACCACGGGAAAAACCATAGCCTTGACTAGACAGACCTTTGTTGGCAAAGTAATGTCTCTGCTTTTTAATATACTATCAAGGTTGGTCATAACTTTCCTTCCAAGGAGTAAGCGTCTTTTAATTTCATGGCTGCAGGCAGCATCCGCAGTGATTTTGGAGCCCAAAAGAATAAAGTCTGACACTGTTCCCACTGTTTTTCCATCTCTTTCCCATGAAGTGATGGGACCAGATGCCCTGATCTTTGTTTTCTGAATGTTGAGCTTCAAGCCAACCTTTTCACTCTCCTCTTTCACTTTCAACAAGAGGCTTTTGAGTTCCTCTTCACTTTCTGCCATTAGGGTGGTGTCATCTGCATATCTGAGGTTATTGATATTTCTCCCAGCAATCTTGATTCCAGCTTTTGATTCTTCCAGCCCAGTGTTTCTCATGATGTACTCTGCATATAAGTTAAATAAGCAAGGTGACAATATACAGCCTTGACGTACTCCTTTTCCTATTTGGAGCCAGTCTGTTGTTCCATGTACAGTTCTGACTGTTGCTTCCTGACCTGCATACAGGTTTCTCCAGAGGCAGGTCAGGTGGTCTGGTATATCTCTTTCAGAATGTTCAACAGTTTATTATGATCCACACAGTCAAAGGCTTTGGCATAGTCAATGAAGCAGAAATAGATGTTTTTCTGGAACTCTATTGCTTTCTCCATGATCCAGCAGATGTTGGCAATTTGATCTCTGGTGCCTCTGCCTTTTCTAAAACCTGCTTGAACATCTGGGAGTTCACAGTTCACATATTGCTGAAGCCTGGCTTGGAGAATTTTGAGCATGACTTTACTAGCGTGTGAGATGAGTGCAGTTGTGCGGTAGTTTGAGCATTCTTTGGCATTGCCTTTCTTTGGGATTGGAATAAAAACTGACCTTTTCCAGTCCTGTGGCCACTGCTGAGTTTTCCAAATTTGCTGGCATATTGAGTGCAGCACTTTCATAGCATCATCTTTCAAGATTTGAAATAGCTCAACTGTAATTCCATCAGCTCCACTAGCTTTGTTCGTAGGGATGCTTTCTAAGGCCCACTTGACTTCACATTCCAAGATGTCTGGCTCTAGGTCAGTGATCACGTTATCGTGACTATCTTTGTCGTGAAGACCTTTTTTTGTACAGTTCTTCTGTGTATTCTTGCCACCTCTTCTTAATATCTTCTGCTTCTGTTAGGACCATACCATTTCTGTCCTTTATTGAGCCGATCTTTGCATGAAATGTTCCCTTGGAATCGCTAATTTTCTTGAAGAGATCTCTTGTTTTTCCTATTCTGTTGTTTTCCTCTGTTTCTTTGCATTGATTGCTGAGGAAGGGTTTCTTATCTCTCCTTGCTATTTTTTGGAACTCTGCATTCAGATGCTTATATCTTTCCTATTCTCCTTTGCTTTTCACTTCTCTTCTTTTCACAGCTATTTGTAAGGTCTCCTCAGACAGCCATTTTGCTTTTTTGCATTTCTTTTCCATGGGGATGGTCTTGGTCCCTGTCTCCTATACAATGTCATGAACCTCCGTCCAGAGTTCATCAGGCACTCTGTCTATCAGATCTAGTCCCTTAAATCTATTTCTCACTTCCACTGTATAATCATAAGGGATTTGATTTAGGTCATATCTGAATGGTCTAGTGGTTTTCCCTACTTTCTTCAATTTAAGTCTGAATTTGGCAATAAGGAGTTCATGATCTGAGCCACAGTCAGCTCCCGGTCTTGTTTTTGCTAACTGTATAGAGCTTGTCCGTCTTTGGCTGCAAAGAATATAATCGATCTGATTTTGGTGTTGACCATCTGGTGATGTCCATGTGTAGAGTCTTCTCTTGTGTTGTTGGAAGAGGGTGTTTGCTATGACCAGTGCATTCTCTTGACCAAACTCTTATTAGCCTTTGCTCTGCTTCATTCCGTGCTCCGAGGCCAAATTTGCCTGTTACTCCAGGTGTTTCTTGACTTCCTACTTTTGCATTCCAGTCCCCTATAATGAAAAGGACATCTTTTTGGGTATTAGTTCTAAAAGGTCTTGTAGGTCTTCGTAGAACCGTTCAACTTTGGCTTCTTCAGCGTTACTGGTTGGGGCATAGGCCTGGATTACTGTAATATTGAATGGTTTGCCTTGGAAACGAACAGAAATCATTCTGTCGTTTTTAAGATTGCATCCAAGTACTGCATTTTGGACTCTTTTGTTGACCATGACGGCTACTTCATTTCTTCAAGGGTTTCCTGCCCACAGTAGTAGATATAATTATGGTCATCTGAGTTAAATTCACCCATTCCAGTCCATTTTAATTCACTGATTCCTAGAATGTCAACGTTCACTCTTGCCATCTCCTGTTTGACCATTTCCAGTTTGCCTTGATTCATGGACCTAACATTCCAGGTTCCTATGCAATATTGCTCTTTACAGCATCTGACCTTGCTTCTATCACCAGTCACATCCACAACTGGGTATTGGTTTCACTTTGGCTCCATCCCTTCATTCCTTCTAGAGTTATTTCTCCACTGATCTCCAGTAGCATACTGGGCACCTACCGACCTGGGGAATTCCTCATTCAGTATCCTATCATTTTGTCCTTTGATACTGTTTATGGGTTCTCAAGGCAAGTATACTGAAGTGGTTTTCCATGACCTTGGTTATGAATGTGTTTAATTTTTACATATTTTTAATTTTGCAGTTTTCTTTGTGTAATTGATTTCATCCCACTTTGATCACAGAAGATGTTTTCTATAATTTCAGTATTTTTAAAATTATTAAGTCTTGTTTGGCCACCTAACAGATGGTCTATCCTGGAGAATGTTCCCTGTGCACTTGAAAAGAATGTGTATTTTGCTGTTTGGGGTGGAGTGTTCTGTATTGTCTGTTATTGGTTATAGTGTTGTTCAGGTTCTCTTTCCTTGTAAATTGTCTATCTAGTTATTCTACCCATTTATGAAAGAGTTTCCAACTGTTATTGTAGAACTGTCAATTGCTACCTTCAGTTCTTTTGATTTTTGCTTCATGTATTCTGGGTCTCAGTTTTTCGGTGTGTTTGATTGTTCCATCCTCCCAATGGATTAACCCTTTTATCAGTGTATAATGTCCTTTTTGTCTCTTGTAACATCTAAAAAACATTTCACTGCTGCATTGGGTCTCAGTTGCAGCACATGGGGTCTTATTGTGTCATACAGGGTCTTTCTTTGTAGCATATGGACTGTCTAGTCGTGCCATGCAGGTTGCAGAGCCCCAGACTCAGTAGCTGCGGCACAGAAGCCTAGTGGCTCGGCAGCATGTGGGTTCTTGGTTCCCCAACCAGGGGTTGAACCCATGTTCCCTTCATTGCAAGGTGAATTCTTAGCCACTGGATCACCAGGGAAGTCCCTCTTGTAACATTTTTTGACTTAAAATCTGTTTTGCCTGATGTTAGTATGGCCATTCCAGCTCTCTTCTGGTTACTGTTTTCATTGGATATCTTTTTCCATCCTTTTACTTTCAACCTGTTTTGTCTTTGGATCTAAAGTGAGTCTCTTGTAGAGAGCAGATAGTTTAATTCCGTAATTTTAGCCACTTTTCCCTTGTCTGAGACTGGAGAGTTAATCTATTTAAAGATAAAACAATTACCGATAAGAAAGAATTCACTTTTGTCGTTTTGCCCTCAGTTCCTTCATTACTGCCTGCTTTTGCGATTCGTATTTTTGCAGTGTACTGTTTCAGTTCTCTTCATTTCCTTTTCTATATATTATTTTAGTTATTTTCTTAGTGGTTACCCTGGGGATTGCTGTTACCCTCTTACAGTAATGACAGTTAGTGCCAGCCTCACCTCCGTAGTGTACTGACTTCCACGTCTGTGTGACTCTGTCCGCTTTATGTTGTTGTCACAAGTTATATCTTTACATTGTGTGTCCATTACCACTGATTTATAGTGATTGTTTTATGCATTTGTCTTTTACTTCAATGAAAGAAAAAGAGGACTTACTGCATCGAAAATGCAGTAATACTGGCCTGATACATGATGTCGGTAACCTTTCTCAGTGTCCTTTATTTTCATGTGACTTCAGCCGTCTAGTGGCCTTTCCTTTCTGTCTGAAGGACTCCCTCTAGTATTTCCTGCAGTGCAGGTCTACTAGCAGCACACTGCCTCAACTTTTCTGTGTCTGGCAGTTTTTTAATTTCTCTGTTGTTAAGGACAGTTTTGCCGGACATACACATTTTGGTTGACAGCTTTATTCTTGGAGCAAAGCGTGTCATCCTGCTTTCTGGCCCTGATGGTTCTGCTGAGAAGGCTGCTCCCTCTCTCGCTGTCCCTGCTCAGTGAGGAGCGGTGCTCCTGCTCCTGTCTGTGTCCTCTCCTGTCTTTGTGTCTTCATGGCTTCTCCTTTTTTTTTTTTTTTTTAATGTATCCTTTATTTATTTATTTTTTGTTCTTCAGTTTTCTGACCGTACGTCATGTGGTATCTTGGTCCCCCAACCAGTGGTTGAACCCGTGCCCCCACGCTGGAAGTACAGAGCCTCAGCCACGGGGCCGCCAGGGCAGCCTCTCAGTGGGCTCTTTCTGGTGTGTCTCTGTGTGTGTGCCTTCGTGTTTGTCCTCCGGGGGCTTGGTAAGCTGTTTGGTTGTGTCGATGCCCATCCCACACTGGGTGTAGGGGACTGTCAGCCACATTCCTCCATCTGTTCTCTGTGCCCGTTTCTGCTCCCCTCCCTCCTGCGTGTCCTGTGTGCTTCTGCTGGTGCACCTCTGCTGTCCCACGTGCCTCTTTTGTTTCTTTATTCTGCTTTTTAAGTTTTTATTTTATGTTGGAGTATAGCCAATTAACAATGTTCTGATAGTTTCAGGTGCATAGCAAAGCGACTCAGCACATATCCACGTATTCATTCTCCCATCCAGGCTGCCAGGTGACATTGAACACAATTCCCTGTGCTACACAGTAGTACCTTGTGGGTTATCCATTTTAAATATAAGCAGTGTGTACATGTCCATCCCAAACTTCCTATCTGTCCCTCCACCGTGGTTACCGTAAGTTTGTTCTCTAAGTCTGTGCTTCTGTTTCTGTTTTGTAAAGAAGTTCCTTGGTATCATTTCCCTTTTGATTCCACATTTAAGAGATCTTCGTTCTTCCTCTCCTTAGACTGGATGATCTCCACTGGACTGACTTCCAAGTTTGCTGATTCTTTCTTCTGTCTCTTGAAATTGGCTATTGTTTTCTTATAACTTTTAGCTCCAGAGTTTCTCTCTGGTTCTTTTTTAAGTTTTAGTCTCTTTATTGCTATTTTCTCTTTGTTAGGACATCATTCTTCGGGTTTCCTTTAGCTCTTTGTACTTTCTTTTAGCTCTTTGAGGGTATTTAAGACAGCTGATGTCAAGTCTTTGTCAGATGAGTCCAATGCCTGTGCTTCCTGGGGGACAGTTTGTATTCATTTCTCCTGTGAATGGACCCTACCTACTTGGTTCTAGAAAACTGGACATTTTAAATATTCCAGGTTGCTAACTCGGAAAGCCTGCCTGTCTGTGCATGCTTGATCTGGGCTATCCAGTTGCAGTCACCAGCTGCACGTACTGACGGTTCAGCACTTGAAGTGTGGGTGATCCACACTGAGACGTGCTGAGGGCAGTGGTGAGTTCAGGGACTAGCTCTCCTGGGAAAAGGAAAAAACTGTGACTTGTGTCACTTGCTGATTTTTGCTGTGTAAATACTCCTACTGGACTGATGTCACGTTATCAACATGATGTTAGAAACCCTTACTTGGGAAGAGATATGCACAGCCCACACACACAAGCCAGTATTGTCTACTCCAGCACACTGCCTGCTATAAGGGGAAAATGCATGCCTGGTTGCAAAGAATTAATACGAAAAGCAGTGTAAAATATCTTAGTAATTATATTTTTATATTGATTACACATTGAAATGACCGTAAACAATACTTATTTAAATAAGATGTATTATTTAAATTGACTTCACGTTTCCTTTTACCTTTTTACTTGTAATTTTAGAAAATTTAAAATTACAGATGTTACTCATTGTATTCCCATTGCTGAGTATTTCTCTACATGGTTAGTTGATACTGTTAAGTATTACAGTGATTTGGTCCTACTTGCATGTTCATATTTTAATATTTGCTTCTAACATATAGTTGTGCTTGACCTATTAGAGCCAATATTTACTTTTACATGTTGACCTATAAATGAGTGAAAATAAGGCTACTCATATTTCAAGTTTTGATGAATGATTCATTATTTACAAGTGTATTTCTGTACTAGTATAGTCCATGGGGTCGCAAAGAGTCAGACACGACTGAACGACTCTCACTTTCCTTTCTGTACTAGTGTTGTTTAAACTGTCTTTTTATTTTTCACTTTTTTTTTTTTAAGGGAAGGAGAAAATGTGATTTAGGAATTTTACTCAACATAACCATTAATGATTATTTTAAAGGCAAATCTAATTGGTGCTTCCAGGAAAATTAATAATGATATTAAAACCTTGAAATATGTAAAAATGTATGTTCTTTATAGTTTTTGAAAGGTTGTTTAACCTCTCTTTTTCACAATCCAAAAATTCTCAAGAAGTTAGTGACCATAATAAATCTAAAACTGATAAATGCCTTTTAATGAAGAAATCTTTCAAAATAGACAGTTTAAAAGACTTAAAAGTAACACTATGTCAAGATTTTATGGCAAATATAAATCCCAATGACTCCTTCTTCAGTGTTCATATAAATCTGACCTAAAACTCCTGAGGTCTCCTTAGGTGAGGAGCACTTATCAGTGGGATGTGCTATCCGTCTGTTCGTTGCTTGATGAATGGCAACTGCTCTCAAGAACAGCTTCCCTGTCTGTTTCATCTCCATGAGCATCTCTTCTGATTTACAAGAATTGTTGCATTGAGTTTTGCTTTTCTTGGTGATGTAGTTGAAAATGTGTACGTTGTTCTTGATAAATCTTAGAACAGCATTAAGAAAAGATGGGAAGTTGAACTTTAGAATTGGTGTTAGGAGGATATGGTTCCATTTTTGACTTTATCATAAAAACCTCTGAACATCTAACTTAATTTTTGTGTATATCTTTCCTTTTCATTAGGCTGAAGAAGAATGGTCATTTGAAGATTATTTGATATGGTTCAAGGTGATTCGAAGAAAAATCACTTTGAAAGTTAAATAACATATGCCATTTGTTAGCCAAGGCTATTAAAGTTTGCTTTCAGTAAAATGGAAAACATAGCCTTTATTAAAAACACATTCAATTCTGTTTACAGTTATGTATCTTTCTGTCATTATTATTTATTCATGTGGAATTTCTGGTGTCTGTAGAGGAATTTCATTCCGTCACGTATGGTCACTGTTTCTTATGATACTTATAATAAAATCCACCTGCCTTCCCTGTGAACAAAACACTGTTCTCCCAACTTAGTTCTGTTTCATGATCTGTTTTATAGACTATTCTCCCAGAGGATCCCTCTGCCCCCACTTTTTTTTGGAAAAGCAAACTTAAACTATACAGGAATTAAGTAATTTTTTTTCATAAGAAGTGTTTCAGATTCTTAGCCTGCTTGCTGTTTAGCTATTTCAGACTTCCTGGTAGTGCTGGCCATCAATTTGCAATGTAGTTCTTACTAGACGAAGTTTCTGTTTCTAAATGTATATGTGTATGTATGTGTATGTGTGTCTGTGTTTGTGTATAAAATATATATGCACACACTCAGTCGTGTCCAACTCTGAGATCCCAAGGTCTGCAACCCTCCAGGCTCCTCTGTCCATAGAATTTTCCAGGCAAGGATATTGGAGCAGGTTGCCATTTCCTTCTCCAGGCTATCTTCCTGACCCAGGGATCAAATTCTTGTCTCTTATATCGCCTGCATTGGCAGGCAGATTCTGTACCAGCTGGGCCATTGGGGAAGCCCATGTTTTATATATATATTTATTTATTTATTTATTTTTCTGTTAATCCTCCAGTCCTTGGAAAAACTTAATTTAAATGACAGATGTTTGGTTTCTTCTAATTTAGTTTGTTTTCAGTGGAGTATCTGATACATCTCTCTTTGTAAAATCTTTGAAAATAACTGTTATCAGGGATAAATCCTTTTCATCATTTCTATAAAGATCACATAGGACATAGTGATTCTGAAGTGGCTTGCTTTTATACTAGGCAAAAAAAACCAAACCAAAACAAAACCAAGATACCTACAAGGCAGGAGTATCTAGTGAGTGGAGTGTGGGATTGTGATCTGGCCACACTGCTCTGCCCCTCTGCGCATACTTGACAGGAGCCTTGCCTGCCCTCCCCTCCTGTCCTCTCCTCAGGCTTCTCTTTCTCTCCCTCCCTGATTCCAAGTTTACTTAGTTGTTTATGTTTCCTTAAAGCTTAAATCCTTTAACCCAGATGTTAGACATATCTTTAATAATTGAAAACCTTTATCCAAATACAGTAAAAGACAGTGGGACGTTTTCAATATTTGGGTTTTCATATTGTGGATGAAAGTATAATAAGGAAATGATATAATATGATTATTAAACAGCATGATACATCTTTCAGAAAGCCTCTTATATTTAGAATTTAGCTGACTTGCAGGACATTTCAGGATTTATGAGGGATGGCATAGTATACTTCTCTAGCTGGGGAGGGTCACCGTTTTGGATAGGATTCTGCCAGGCATTACAAGGGCCTAAATTGCTGTAAGCATTCTTTTTTTTTTAACATGTTTGCATAGATATGGGAAGAGCAGATTTAGAGAGCTGGTAATTAAGTAAAATAACCAGAACAGTGTCTGATATGGATGGAGCAGGAGTGTAAGAGACTCTTATTGTCCCTATTACTCCTCACTTTGAGCCCATCCCTGTCCCTGCAAAGGCAAGCAAGCAAGCAAGCAGAACAGCTTGCACTGCATCCAAGTCTTGTTCAGTGCGGTGGGGTCTGCGTGCAGGATGTTTGCTGGGGGTGTTCTCAGGGTCAGCACCTGATAGGGAGCAGAAGGGGAGTGGTCTCTCCCCTCTGAGAGGGATGGCCCTGTGACTGGTCCCTGATGGGGCATGACCTTCACGTGCCACGTCGGCGGTCAGAGTTGGGCTGCTCTCAGTTCTCCTCAGCTACAGGGACAGTGCGGCCTTCAGTCTCAGCGGCCTCTAAGCCTGAAGACCTGTGTGCCGGTCCACAGGGGACGGTGCGGTGTCAGTTCTCTGACTCCAGGGAGAGCTAGTGGGACACCAGACGTTCAAGCCAGAAATTGGGGCAACATCCACTGCTGGTCCCAGGGCTCTCAAGGATGTCCCGTGCTCTCGTTATGTCTCCCCATTGTCCACAGTCCTTGTCCCCCCAGAAGTCCTTCATATTGAGATCAGATCATCTTTCCAGTATGTTTTAGAGTCTGCCCATCCCCAGGAGCCTTGCTTGGAGCTTCTGTGCCTCCTTTGCATGGTGTCCTGTGTCTGGGTTGCTCTTATGCTTTATACTTTAGCTTCCTCACTGTGATTCATTGTTACCACCTGGTTCCATCCTCTGCAAATGCTCATATTGAGCTGCCCCCGCCTTGTAGCACCCTCTGTGCTCCTGTCAGGTCCGCGCCTGTTCTGGACTGCTTATTCCCTTGTTTGTCCTTCCCTCCAAACCGACTCTGTGGCCTTATTCTCCCCAAGGGCATAAGTGGTATCTTTCATCTCTATAAACCCGACGCTGGACTCCCTTCCAGGGGCCAAGTGAATATAGACCACAGTGACTGACTTGGTTCACGGTCTGAAAGCTCATCTGAGAGGTGTGGGCTGAGGCTGCTGTGTGCACAGACCGGGATATCTATACATAGCAGTGGCAGATTTCTACATTTGGATTTCAGTTAATTTGATGGTGCATTGTCACTCTCTTCTCCAGAGTGTCCTCAGATATGACTGGAGAAACCTCTCAAGCCCTTTTAAAGCCTGTGGAAGAACTGAATCAAGTTAGCAATTTTTTCTGTGGTGCTATACCAAAAAATAAAGAGAGAATTGGAAATCAAGTGTCTAATTGCAGAGGTTCTGGTAAAAGTACTAAGACAGATTCAAACAGAAGGAAGTTTCTTTTGGGGAGGAAAGACATTTATTTTATGGCTCAATAAACATTTTCTGAGCACCATCCATGTTGCTTAGTTTTCCATATGTTCAAATCTGGAAACAGAAAGATGATTAAGAAACTGTGTTAGAGCTTTTAGTCTGGTTGCGTTAAAGGGCATAATTAACTATAATGAAGTATGAGAAGTTCTTTTAAAAATTATCCTATATGCTAGTTGAAGAGCCAGAGGGAGAAGACCTGCTGAGGAGGGAGGGGGTAACACCAAGGAGTGCTTCTGGCAGGAAGTGACGTTTGCATTGGGTGAGGAGGTGGGGGTGGGAGTCCCCTGGAGGGAGGTCAGGCTGATCAGGCCACAGGGGCAGCGTCCATTCAGCATCAGCAAGTATGATCGGATGTCTGCATTCCAGTCACCTTCCAGATCCTGGAAATCTAGCAGTGAGCTAGTAACATGGCCTCTACCTTCTTGGAGGAGACGCTCCAGTGGAGACAGGTGGCGGAGAAATCCAGTGTGGTGAGAGAAGGCTCGTCTGGTGGGCGGTGAGCATGGTCAGATAAGGTCCTGGTGTGTTCTGGGCAGCCTGGTCCTGTGAGAGCTGTGAACACAGTTTCTAGGAACAGACTAGTTGAGAAGCACTACCCTGGTAAGCCTTACCCTGAAGAAATTAGGGAATTCTGGACTTGACCAAATCAAACAACACATTAGACCAAAAACACCCTCTGAGAAATCACTGGAGTTTTGTGAGCTGAAATTGCAAAGCATGTCCCATGGGAGAAGCTGGGCTGGAGGTGAGGCCCCAGGATGGGCGGGCAGGAGGGCCCCGGGGGAGGCTGTGTCCCAACGGTCACTGCTGTGCAGGAGCCAGCAATGCCAGGGTCAGGCCTGGACTGCGGGGAAGCTTCTCTGGGGTTGGATCAGCAGCTGTCTTGAGTGAGGACTGGAGGAACAAAGAAGTTTTGTCATAAAAAGGGGAAGACGAGGGCCTGAACAATGGGGAGGAAAAGATGGGTCTTAAGGACCTTTGGAGGTAGAAATAATTCAACTGGCTAACTATTACAGACAATGAAGAGTGAGTGAGAAGAACTCATGGCACACGGTATTTTAAACACTGCAGCACATCTTCAGGAGTGGGAAGCTTGCCCCTGGTCTGCCGGCAGGTGAAGGTCACAGCAGGGTCATCAGGTGTCTAGGAGAAACAGGAGCCAGATGAATGAGCTCAAAAGTGTTCCGGACTCTGCATCATGACTGTTTCTCTCACCTTCAAAATAAAGTTAGAATTGGAGCGGGAGAATATCAGCAAATATCTCCTTGAAGGGTTGACTTTTAAGAAAGAAACACGCTTGTTATCCCTTTTAAATAAAACAGAACATGACCTTGAGTTAGAGATAGCTGAGTTGTCTCCCCCCCGGCTCCCCCTTGCAACCCAGGATGGGCAGGTGGCTGCATCCCGCCACCAGAGAAGCCTCTGGAACTTGCGGCAGGTGCCAAAGTGAAGGTGTAGAGGAAGTGTCAGGGAGCTCGAGTGCCAGGAAGGAAGGGCAGCCTGGAGTTATAAAATGTCATTTATATTCCTCCTTCACGTATGTGTACGTGTGTGTGCAAGTGTAAATGCAGCATTCCTTCCTAGTACTTCGTGTCACACGTCTGTCAGTGGGCTGTGGAGGAGCACAAGCCAGATGAGAAAACTGCCACCTTACTTCTCTGCCCTCCTCTGCAAGGTTACCTTGGTTATCCGCCGTCTTATTGGCATTCAAGACCAAACTAATTTGCCTTAATGATGAAATAGTCGGTGAAGTGTAATTAATACTATTACCAGACTTAGTAAGTTCAAACATGATAAATGTCTTATAAAAATGGCAAACTGCATTGTTAAAAAAAAAAAGGAAAAATCATCTAATATTCTTCTTGATGGACTTTAGTCAGCTGATAAGTAGTTTAAGAGAGAAAAAAGTTAAAGAACATCAGTTACCAAAATACAGTAGTGTGATATTGCCTTTCCTTTTAATTTTGCTTAGCCTTCTGACTGACTACTGATGATGTAGACTAGAGTGACTGCTGTGCTTTATGTTTTGTACTCAACCTGGAAACATTGACACTGAAAACCAAACTCAAATTGCCATTTGAGCACTATTCTTAGACATTCATTGGAATTTTTCTTGAAATAACAAGCTTTTGTTTTCAAATAAGCCTTTAGTTAATAAGATTCTTCAGATTGTATTTTTCTAAAGCAGAATTAAGAAACTTCTAGTGTAGGCATCAGAATTGGCACTTGATTTGGTTTCCTTCTTAAAGGACTGTTTGGTACCAGTGTTGGTTCATGAGGAAGCTGTGGTGTGTTGTCTCTTCCTGAAGGACCGTGGAGCCGGGGGACTCACGCCCCTTCTGGGTGAGCGTGGTTGCAGCCGTGGACACATGTCTGCAGGCCATGCAGAGCAGCTGTGTGCTCTGTCCCGTGGACCCATTGCTCGGGCCTTTCACACTCTGCTCCCACCTGCCGCCCTCACCTTCCTGTTTATGTTTTCTTGTCTCCTTACATCCCCTCCTTCCTCCAGTAGAGCTTCTCACCCTGTGAGTGTGTGTGTCTCCCTCTGGTTCTTTCAAACCCTGACTCTGGCCAGCCCTGCCTCTGAACCCAGCCTTGGCGAGCTGGCCCTTCAGGAGCTCAACGAGACAAACACCATATAGTGCTGTGGTGGAGCGTTTTCATGTGGAGCAGCTGTCCTCCCCTCCACCCCCCATGACGGTCAGCACCTGCTGCAGGAGCACCCCCCCACCGCGTCTGTCCACTGGACTCCCACCGTGAGCTCATCCTCTCCACCTGCCCCCAGCACAGTGCATCTTTGTGTCACACCCGTGCTCAGAGCACTGCAGATGCTCCCATTCCCCGCGGGAGAACCAAACTTCACTCAGTGCCCAGTTCAGTTCAGTTCAGTCCTCCCGGAGCTTGCTCAAACTCATGTCCATCGAATCAGTGATGCCATCCAACCATCTCATCCTCTGTTGTCCCCTTCTCCTCCTGCCCTCAATCTTTCCTCATCAGTGCCAGGACCCTTGCATTTCTTTTCATATTTCTCTTTAATGTATATCATAATGAGAAACTAAAGTATACGTTTTTATTTGTTTGGGTTTTTCTATTTAAATAGTAATGATCCAGCCTGACATTTCCTGCGCTGTGTCAAGTCCATTCTCTCCATCTGCATCTCTATTCCTGCCCTGCAGCTAGGTTCATCAGTCCCATTTTTCTGGATTCCACATGTATGTGTTAATATACAGTATCTGTTTTTCTTTTTCTGACTTACTTGAAGGAGAGAGTGGGATGCATTGAGAGAGTAGCATTGACATATATACACTACTGTGTGTAAAATAGTTAAGTGGAAATTTGCTGTATCATGCAGGAAGCCCAGACGGTGTTCCATGATGACCTGGAGGGGTGGGATTGGGGATTCAGGAGGGTAGGGGACATATGTATACCTGGAGCTGATAACATAGAGCTGATTGATGATTCATGCGTATGGCAGAAACCAGCACATTATTATAAACCGATTATCCTCCAACTGAAATTATTTTTAAATAAAATAAATAATAAATTGCCAAAAAATAGAATAGTAATGTTTCACGTTTTCTATCTTAATTTAAAACACATAAGTTTTTAAAGGAAAAACTGTCTCAATGAAAATAAGATCATTCCGCTCTGTGATTTTTCAATTTTTAATTCTTTCCACAGTTAAATGGCCTTGAGTAGACAGGCACCGCTAGGGCTTTCCAGGGTGCTAGTGGTAAAGAACCCACCTGCTAATGCAGGTTCAGTCCCTGGGCTGGGAAGATCCCCTGGAGCAGGAAATGGCAACCTGCTCCAGTATTTCTTGCCTGGGAAATTCCATGGACAGAGGAGCTTGGCAGGCTACAGTCCATGGGACCCACAAACAGCCAGACATGACTGAGCACAGACAGACTCCCCTGTTCTGGGAACGTCTGTTTCTTCATAATCCCTGCCAGTAACCCCCAGTCACCTCAGGGCACCTTTCACTCAGCTTTCCCTGCTGGCTCACTGACCGTCTCCTGGGCTGGTCAGTGTTGCCTGTCTTCTTCCCACACTCTTCTTCTTGGGACACAGCTCATCCAGTGAAAGACACTATGGCCTCTTCCCCCATTGCACCTTTACAGATGTGCAGAAACTTCATCCACTCAAATGTGCTGCTGAACAGTCAGTGAAATTGTTTAAGGATAGATGGGCAAATGATTTATTTACGAATTTGTGAGAAAATTTTCAATAAAAATTCTTCATAGGAAGATGAAATAAAAGAGGAAAAGTAAATGGCTTTTGTTAAGGAAGAGCCTAGTCTCTGGAGTGGAGTAGGATTTGGTGTATAAAGAGGATTTTTGTATGATTTTTTTTTTTTAAATCTAAATTTAATTTTTTAATGGAACGTAAAATTTCAAGATACATCGTCTTTCCTCGCATTCTATGGTTTCTATGTCAATTTCTCATAATAACCTTTTATGTGTGTACCTTACCCAACTACGTAATTTTACTATTATGTTTCTTACATATTATAAATGTGTTGTTTTATAGTATGTTTCCCAGACATATAGACTAGATTGTTATATGTAATGTTACATATTTATTTTGCAAGATATTTAAATATACCATATATATATATGTATAGATATAAACAAGAGGTGTATATACATAGAATAGGATGTTAGATTCAATTGTTTTGTTTTTACATAAAGGGAATTTATTCCATACCACACAGTTGAGGTTTTTATCTGTTTCTGTGAATTTATTTTCTGCCAGGTAATTTATGGCATCATTTAAACCTAAGTTTATATTTAACGTCCTTGCTTCTCCAAGATTGTAATTTGCAGACATTTACACCTTGGTATCACTGATATTTGCCAGTACTCAACTGCAAGTTCATCTCAGCACAGTTGACTTATCTATGTGTAAAAACATTGGCGAATATAAGCTCAGAATGTTTGAGTTACTTTAAAAACTATGTGACTTTCTTCATTTTAAAGATTTACGGTCATTTATTTTAATTTTATGTGTTTTTCATTTTGCTCTAATAATTCAAGAAAAGTGGACAGGTCACATGGGTAGACAGGCAGGATCCTGGGTGCTGTGATTGGTTGGCATTTATGCAGTTCTTTCATGTAGGATTTAGTAAAGGTGACCTGAAATTTAGAAATGTAGTCTGTAAGACAGTCAGAGAAAATGTTCTTTTAAGTACACTCCTGTCAGTATAATGTGCTGCTTATTCTGCACTGTAATTTTTTTTTGTATCTGTCAAAAGATGTAAGCTATTTTCAGTAAGGAGGACAGCAAGAATTTGAGACTTCACTTACATTTCTTTTCCTGATAGAAAGTTCATGCTTTTGGAAAAGGATAGAAATTAACATTTCTCCAGAATTATTTTTTTCCTTCATTCGAGGCTGTTTCTTACTTCCAGCATTGTACTGTGTTTTATGAACAGGCCACATATATATTTTATTTGTCAGGAGAAGTGATGAAAATTTACAAATTTCAGCTGGCATTGCACTCTGCTGATAGGGATGGGAGTTTCCGTGGCTCTGAAGAGGTTACATGAAGTAGAATTGGGAAGCCAATTGTATTTACAAAATATGGTATGATGTTCCTAATAGATGTTCGGAATAGACTATTTACTCTCATATTTTGCTGAGCTTTACTAGAAATAACTTCATTTCAAAAAGGACAAATCTGATTGAAGGCAAAAGCATTCCCTCTCCACAGATACTCATCCAAAGGGTTTACATTAGATTTTCCTGATGGGCACACAGCTGTATTTTATGCTGTTTTGGTACAAAGTGGTAATGTAGAAAATAAAAATCTAAATAGTATATTTGATTGCTTCATGCACCAACTATTTAAATTACTAGATTTATATCTACAATTTTGGAAGCTGTGTTGCAATATGATATTCTGACAGTAACTGTCAAAATCATAATGCTGGGATTTCTTTTCATCTTGTTGTCAAGGTAAGGTTATTGAAATTCACAGTCGGTAGGTCAGAAAGATCACTTCTTATCTCTTATCAGTGGTTTAATGCCGACCTAAACAGCTACTGTATAATGTCAAAATTATCACAGTGCCCAGGCTGCAGGGGTACAGTGTGCCATATGATTTAATGCATTTCCCATCTGGAATGAAGATTATGAAAAGGCCAGCAAGCAGGAGCTACAGTGGTTTAGAAGAAAATTTCTAATTTTTCTTTCTCTTTTTTCCCTTCATTTTTAGATTTTGGATTTAGTAAAAGGGACACATTACCAGGTAGCCTGTCAGAAGTTCTTTGAGATGACGCATAATGTAAGTAAATTTTTAAACTTTATAACCTTATCCTTTGTCTTCTGTTACTCTGTGTTTCATTCAGGAGTTTTTGCTGCAGCAGGAGAAACCACTCCAGCTGTTTTCAGGGGAAAGGGATTTATTACACAACATGAGGTTGCTTATAAAATTTATAGAAGGAGCAGGGAATTAAGCCTGGATGCTGCAGAACCAGCAATAGTGTAACTAAGAAAAACTACATTCTGAGAAAATCTTACGTTGCTGCAGCTACCACCCACCACTCTACTTGTAGGGATGAGACCAAGGGTTGGCAGATTTTCTGTAAAGGGCCAGGTCATGACAGGTCCATGTGCCCTTTGTCACAGCTGCTCCTCTCTGCTGTTGTCATGCGGAAGCAGCCTAGACATTGTGGGAAGGAGCAGGCTTGTATCTGTCCTGGGAGAACTTTATTTATAGGAGCACATGGTGGGCTGGACTGGACCCTCAGGCCTTAGGTACCCAATCCTGAGTAGGTCTGGAATGCTGGCTGCTGTTGTCCAGAAGAACCAAAGGCTTTTGCCATCTTCCTTGTAGAAAATTGAATGCTTTTACTTGTGGCTGCTCCCTCATGTTACTCTAGTCTGTTTCCCAGTCTCATGTTTATCTGCATAGCAGACCCTAGGTTATGCAGTGGACCCCCAAGCTGCAAGGGAGTCAGGGAAGTGTGGTTGGTTGTTTTCTTGCCAGACTCCTGTACGAAAGCCCTGCTGGTAGGTTCTGAGAGGTGTAATGATTAGGTCACAAACTCAGAGGTCTGCAGGGGTCAGGCAGATAACCCAGAAAAATGAAATTGCCCGAGGTGAACACCACTAAATTAGTCACACTGCTAGAGGGGTGAACATTGATAAGTTTTGTGGCTGTGTGCAGGCTGACAGCGTGTCTGCAGGTCAACTTAGCTCACAGACCCCCCGTTTGCAGTCACTGGTCCTGATCATGGCTTTCTAACATAGGACAGAAAGCCAAGAATGGACCTGGGCCATGCACCCTTGAAACAGTTTTTCTCTAAGTACATATTGTGCATTTTTGGAGCCTAGTGTTTATTAGGTTTCAGAGGGATCCATGATCCTCCCAAAAAAGATGCTACATGTATGGAATTCATCATCAGCTACCACGGTACTTTAAGTTTTATAATCAGTTTTATGTTATCTGGTTTTCATGAAATCATTTTTCTTTTGTGGTTATATAATTGCAGAATTTCTTACATTAAATTTTATAATACAAATATATCTTATAACATCACTGATAATAATGAAAATAATAATAGTATTGAATAATATCAACCAACACCTACAAAACGCTTCATGTGTGCCAGGCCCAGCACTTAGTGCTCTGGACACATTGGTCCTTTGGTTCACACCACAGACTAGAGTAAGCCCAATCCACATCCCCATCATGACAGAGCTTAGAGAGTCTGAGGGCTTAAGGCCCTAAGGGGTGAAGCTTGGATTTGAACAGGCTGTCAAAGCCCTCACCTGGAGCTCTTGAACCAATCCTGAAACTGTGTTTGTAATAACAACTTTGGAGGCCATTAGTATTTTCCTGTCTAGATTCACGATCCAGCCTTCATAATTTACTTTAAAAAATAATTGGGCCTAGTAATTCAACATGACTTGCCTGAGGGACCACAGCTGGTTAGTGGGAGGTTTGGAAACAGAATTCTGGAGACAGAATCCTGGTCTGCTCTGGGCCGTGGGTCCAGTCCTCTTACTATTACACCTAACTGTTGAAAAGGTGTTTGTATTTAAAAACATAAAAATTTTATTTTTACAAAGCTGAAAGGACTAAATGTCAATATAGTAGTGAACAACAAATTGTTATCAGTTTTATTAAAATAGGAATCTCAACAGATAAGCCACTTGTTTGGTATTTACAGCATCGCCTTGCACAACTCTTTCCTCTATCGACTGTATTCTTAAATTTGCTTGCTCAACTTGAAAATTTTAATTTAATTTAATTCTTAATAATTTGTGGAAATTTTAAATTAAGAGGCCTTATAACTTTGACAAATTAAGGTCAATTTATGTAACCTCTTTTTTTAAGAAGATATGAAAATTATATTTAACACTGAGTCTGTGACATTGCTAAAAAATAAGAAGTGTTTATTTCTCAGATCTGCTTTTGTAGCATCTCTCCTATTGTTTATTCCTGTAAGAGTATTACTACTATTGCCGATGTTTAAAAGTTGCCTTATATTAATGAAGAGACTAAAAAGACACATGTCTAAATCCTCCCACATATAGAAAGTCTACTTTAAACCACATATAAATCAATGGAATAAAAAGGCTATTTGTATTCACTAAATGTCTCCCTATAGATTTTTTGTTGTGAATCTCTCTCTTCACTTACTATTTTTTCTAATTTAATTTAAAAAAGAAATCTATTTTTATTGTCATGTTGCTGTCATTCTGCCTGCTCTCCCCAAAAAACCTGTGATTAGTTTTTTGAGCCCTCTGTGATCAAACTCACTTTAATGAAAGTTTTGAAAATAAACCAGTTAGTTGATAACATTTACAGCAGTGCTGTGATGGTTCCATATGGCTTTTTTTGTTAAGACCAGCTGCCTCATTATAAGCTGTCATTGAAAACCTCTTGATTAAAACCCAAACATCCCATAGGTAAAACAGTATTGCTTCCATTCCTTCAGAATCCACATTTGCTATAGCAGATATATGAAACCTTTGTTACTGTGAAGGTCATCGTGTGCAAAACATGCTGATTCCAAGCAGATGTTAGAGAGAGATTCACTTAGTAGATATCAAAGGCGGGCCTGCTTGAAATCTGTTTTCCTCAGTATTTTTAGAGAGCAGTATTTTACATTGTAGTGATTTTTTAAATAAAAAAAATTTTTGTCTTACTCCGTTTGTAAATGAAAACACTAGGCCTTTGTGTAGATTAAACTCTGGATTTTAATTGAAAATTGTTACGTTAGAAATAGGTCTCTTTAGGTACTGAGTCATTCTGGATACTTATTTTCCAAACAGCTGAGCATAATTCATTTTCACTGTAAGAGATCTCTACACAAATCTTATTGAAATCTATCACACATTTTCCTACAATCTTAAATAGGATATACCAAGTACTCTTAAGCTTTTTTTTAATCCTTGCTCAAGATCACTTTGGGAATCAGTCAGAACCCTGGGCCAGGAGCCACCACTGTTTCTTGTGTGGATCACTCACTGCAGCAGCTTCCTGACTCCTTCCCCAGCAGCTGCACACTTACCTGCCCAGTTCCTTCTCCTCCACACGGCTGCCGGGTGACTTTTAAAACAGAGAAATCTGACCATTTCGGTAACGTGCTTTTTAAAAACATTTTAAAAGCCTTCCCCATCCTTCTTAAGATGAAACTCAGAATTTATAATGCAGCTTATAAAGGTCTCCATCCCAGCTCTTTGTTCTGCTTATCTTATGTTAGATCTTTGTTTGGGGCTTCCGAGATCACAGGACAGAGTGAAGATGCGTCACAGGATTTCCCTCTCTCAATACTTAACAGAAAGTAGAAAACATAATAATAAAATAATCTTTAACCACAAAGAAAAACAGCACCAGTAGCAACCAAACAAGAAAAACGGCAAGGAGAGAAACATTCACAGCAAACAAAATTGTGAAAATTCTCACTTAGTGTTTCCAAGTATAGAATGAAGCAAACTGAATCTCACCCTCTTTGGTTTTTAATGAGGAGTAAAGGTAATGATGGGGCTTCGCAGGAGGCACAGGTTCTGCTCCTGGGTTGGAAAGATTCCCCGCAGTAGGAAATGGCAGTCTGCTTCAGTGTTCTTGTCCAGAGAATTCCAAGGACAGAGGAGCCTGGAGGGCTGTAGTTTATGGGGCTGCGGAGAGTCAGACATGACTGAATGCCACCACCACACAAAGGAGGTAACTGCTAACTTTTAAGCATTAAGTGAAGTGGGAGATTTTGATGTGGATAAATCTCTCAGTCTGTTCTTTTTACTAATTGTATTTAAAGTAAAATCTATTTTCATTCTATTTGGTTTATGCTTCTCCCCTTCCTCCCTAAAACTTCCTAGTTTTATGTTCCTGAACAGGATGAAAGATGACTTCCTTCAGCCAAAAATAAGAGTGAAAGAAAGAGAAATTTGAAAAGAAATACCCCATCTTAGAAGAAATACAGCCCAGTAAACAGAAGGAAACTCTTCATAAGTTTATCATGCTACCAGGCATCTTAATAGCTGTTTGGTAAAATTAGCTTATTTAACAAAATGAGTTAAGAAAGGGCAATTGCAGACCTAAGAGAGAAAGTTGGGAAACATGACATCACACAGAGCCTTGGTTAAAGCCCTCATTTCAATATCCTTGTCATTACTTAGTTGGTTAATAAAAATATTAATTAAAACGGATTACATTTCAAATGTAACCTAACATTACATTTTGGGCTTCCTTGGTGGCTCAAATGATAAAGAATCTGCCTGCATGCAGGTGACCTGGGTTCAATCCCTGGGTCATGAAGATCCCCTGGAGAAGGGAATGGCTACCTACTAGTATTCTTGCCTGAAGAATTCCACACACAGAGGAGCCTGGCGGGCTACAGACATAACTGTTATTACCTCCATTTCAGGGGAGAAGAAACTGATGCTTAATATAAAGTGAAAAGTGAAAGTGAAGTCACTCAGTCATATCTGACTCTCTGCGACCCTATAGACTGTAGCTTCTCTGTCCTTGGCATTTTCCAGGCAAGGGTACTGGAGTGGGTTGCCATTTCTTTCTCCAGGGGATCTTCCCAACCCAGGGATTGAACCTGGGTCTCCCACATTGCTTTACCATGTGAGCTACCAGAGAAGCCTGGTGTATGAAGTATAAAGATGACCACATTTCATTTTGTCCACATTGAAATCTAATCATTGAGTTTACTCCACAGATAATCTGTGATAGATATTTTGACAGTTTTAACAACTTGAAACAAGGTGTAGAAAATATTAATTATCACAAAAGGTGCTAGCTTCTTTTTGCATAAAGTGATCAAACTATGCTTTTTATAATTCTTATAGACAAGTTTATCTCTAAAATAATATTTATAATGCTGTGATTGTAAGTTTGACTTTGCATAAAACTCCTTAAAACAGATTTAAGAGTAACTAAGTGACCTAAAGGCCTGAATTCTAATTCAGGCACAACTGGTTGCTAGTGCCATGACTGTATCTAAACCATTTGGGTCTCAGTTTCTTAGTCTGTACTTGGAGGAGATTCACTTTAAAGGATTCCTTACATCTTTCCAATCTCTAGAATTCTCTATTTATAAAAGCAAAGCCTACTGGTTGAAAATGTGCTGGGAAATAAACTTACTTTTCATGAAACACTTTGTAAAATGCAAACTTTATATTGAATCTCCCAGTTTTTAATGAATTGAGTGAAAAACAATATAATAAAGAAGTTCACAAAATGACTCCATTGTTAATAAAAATTATAGATAAAACATTCAGTAAATATTTTGAAACTAAGCAGGAAAGGAGCAGATAAAAAATTATTCTTAGTGATCTGGGTAATAACTCTTCAGTCAGTGTGTGCACTATCAATCTGCCATACACTGAATTATAAAATTATTGGTCCAACATGTATCAACAATGACTACAGAGAATCAGAGGACCCTGGGATTCTCAAGTAAGTTTTACCAGGAAAGATCTTCTTTCTGTTTATTGGTCTACTTGTTAAGAAGGTTCACCCTGAACTGTAATGGTAACTTTAACCCCCTGCTAATCCATGGCGTGCTGTGATTCATGGGGTCGCAGAGAGTCGGACACGACTGAGCGACTGAACTGAACTGAACTGAACTGAATCCATTTTAATCCACCATAAGATTACATCACATCTTTAATATCTTTAATCACATCACTTCCCTTCTTAAGAAATTTTAGTGACCATTAACAATTTTGACCCTATGCAGTTGGGTCTGGTTTGCTGACATGGCTGTCGGATGTCTCTGTGGTGTGGCCACGGCCTCTCTCCAGCCTCGCATCCTGTCGCCCCTTTCTGTGCCTTGCACACCAGCCCACCCGCACCTCCTGCTTTTCCAGGCAGCCCCCTGTCCCCTGCTCCTGGGGTCCCACTGCTTGTATGGCCCTCACCCTCATCGTCCCAGCTGTTACTCTCTCATCCTTCTAGACTCAGCTCATCAGGAAGATCCTCCTCTTTTCTTTTCTTGTTTTTTAAACAAATATTGACTGACACGATGCCAGGCATTTTGCTCTGACATGCCTTTGAGCGTCTGAGGTATCCGGTTGGAGGTGGGTGGGGAAGCAGGGCTCTGGGCTGGAAGTACTGTTCATGGCTCGTTCCTGTCCGGGGGTGGCTGGAGCTCCCTGTGAATGAGATCGTGTAAGTGGTGGTTGAGATTTTGAAGGTGAATCTGTTTTCAAGTGTTGAGTAGGTTCTGAATGAGGTCCGGATGGTTCTTCACTCCTCCTTTATTTGTACTTTTGTTATGTATGTATTATTGTGATACACATCTGCTTCTTGTGCAGGTGGATGATTGTGGCTTTTCTTTGAGTCATCCAAACCAGTTCTTTTTTGAGAGCCAGCGGATCCTCAGTGGAGGTAAAGACATCAAGAAGGATTCTGTCCAACCTGAAACGCCCCAACCCAGAGCGAGTGTCCAGAGAAGCAAGGATTCGTCGTCTGCTTGGGACTCGCTCAGCTCTGCTCTGGACATGGATCTGGAGGAACTGGAGGAGTTGCTTCAGTGAATGATTGCTGGGCAGTTGGTAGCCTGTCTCCTTCCCTGGCTTTGATTTCCAACTTCACGATTTTGCCTTTTTCTGTTTCGTCACCTTCTCCCTCTGCCCTGCCTCCTTCATCTGTCCACATGTGCATGCTTCTCAGGAAGGCAGGCTGGCAGGTAGAAACAAAGACCGCCAGTATATTTTGCTTTGTCAGAAGAGAAGAGGAAGTATTTCTTTGGAAACTAACACTTGAATGATGTGACTTAAGTCTTTTTTTAGAAGAGAAAGCAGCCTTCTGGACTGGTTATTGTCCCCTAGAAACAATATAATTGAGAACAGCTTTTAGTTTAACACTTATCACTGTAATGTTGGCCCAGACCTTTTCTGGACAAACTTTGTTAATAAATATCAAAATGTATATAATTGTATGTCTGCATGTAATTGTGAGACTCATATTATGCCTTTGCCTCAGGTTTTAGTGTGGTATTCTGGAATGTTCAACATATTGCCAAATTTTAAACTTTTTCTGCTTCCTTTTTCTCTTGAGTTGGCCATTTGAAATAATTCTGCATTCAGTTCAGTTCAGTTCAGTCACTCAGTCGTGTCCGACTCTTTGCGACCCCATGAACCACAGCACGCCAGGCCTCCCTGTCCATCACCAACTCCTGGAGTTCACTGTGAAGAAAGCTGATCGCTGAAGAATTGATGCTTTTGAGATATGGTGTTGGAGAAGACTTGGGAGTCCCTTGGACTGCAAGGAGATCCAACCAGTCTATTCTAAAGGAGATCAGTCCTGAGTGTTCATTGGAAGGACTGATACTAAAGCTGAAACTCCAATACTTTGGCCACCTCATGCGAAGAGTTGACTCACTGGAAAAGACTCTGATACTGGGAGGGATTGGGGGAAGGAGAAGAAGGGGACAACAGAGAATGAGATGGCTGGATGGCATCATTGACTCGATGGACATGAGTTTGAGTTAGCAAGAGAATTTTTGCCCCTTTGAATGGGAGCAAACTCTACTGAAGTGACTTGTGACTTGGGAATTAAGAGAAACTGAATGTGTACAGTCACTCATACTGTTATAAGGAATGGAAGGGTTTTATTATATAAAACCATAGTATTCCTTTTCCTCTGCCACTTCCGCTGTCTTGGGGGCCAGCCATCACTCAGGTGAGAAGGTTCTAAGTAAAGACTGAAGTGTTTCCTCACCCCACCCTCCAGCTTCCATACCTCACTGCTTCTGTGGTTGCTGTGAACTGCCAGGTCGTTTGGTAAATTCACTGACTTCGGTGGTGACTGTGCTCATATTTTTAGTAATGCCTGTTTTGGTGCCAGCAGGAGAGTTGGTCGTGAAAGGTCATAGTGCCCTGCTCCCTGCCTGTCCTTGGTGATGCACTGTGTGCCTGCGGGTGGTCCGCTGATCTGAGATATTTCCTCCCTGCTACAGCATTTACACTCATAGAGAAATGTGACCCTTACTCACCAACTCCCTTGGATGCCATGCTACACAGGTCTCTTTTCCTGGGGAAGAGCGCCCTTGCCCTTATCCCTTTTTTAAAGGTTATTATTATTGTAGTATAGTTGATTTTCAGTGTTGTGTTAGTTTCACATGTACAGCAAAGTGAGTCAGTTACACACACACACATATGTACTCTTTTATCACTCTTTTATCATATATCCTCTTTAATTACATGAGACACTGCACTGTCTGTCTGAACCAGGATCACAGCATCAGAACCTAAAAATGTCAGCTGATTAGGTTTTTATCTTAGGCTGCTGAACAAAGATTTCTTGGAATATTTAGTGACATATAAAGGAAATCAGTCCTGAATACTCATTGGAAGGACTGATGTTGAAGCTGAAACTCCAATACTTTGGCCACCTGATGTGAAGAACTGACTCATTGGAAAAGACCCTGATATTGGGAAAAATTGAAGGTGGGAGGAGAAGGGGACAACAAAGGATGAGACGGTTGGGTGGCATCATTGACTCGATGGACATGAGTTTGAGTAAGCTCCGGGATTTTGTGATGGACAGGGAGGCCTGGCATGTTGCAGTCCGTGGGGTCGCCAAGAGATGGACATGACTGAGCGACTGAACTGAACTGATAATTAAAGGAGATACATCTGAGTCTTTGCTTGTCTTTGTGACTTATTATTACCTAGTTCAAAAAATAGTGTTATTCCACTACAAATTACCTTTATAAATCTCTCCCTTCCGAAACCATCTGCAATTCCTTGTATCATGTATAGTTCTCAGCAGAAATCTGATGACTGCCAACCACTTCATCCCTAAACTGCAAAATTTTTTTTTTTTAATGTTAAGGACGAGTATTGTTTTAACCCCAAAGTCAAGTTAGTGATGGAAAGCCAAGCACAGAAAGGCAGGTTCTATGGTATTACAGGAGGGGAAATCGAGTGTCAGCCTCATGCTGTAGCTCAGCGAGAGCCTCAGGACAGGGCATTCCGTGCCCAGCACGATTTGCAAGGGTTTCTTTCCTGCTGCATGTTCTCCTCTCCTGAAGCCTGAGCGCCTAGCACGGAGCCCTCAACAGCAACGCCTGTGTCTGAGGGGACTGTCTTACCCAGCAGCCTCAGGAATTTCAATGTTTTATGTGTGTCTAGTCAAACTCCAAAATAACACTGGTTTAAATATTAGTTGTTTTCCCAGTTTCATTTCTTTGTAATAAGGCTTGGTTGGTCTCCTGTCATGTATTATACAGAAGAGTATATAAATATTTTGTGAATCATGTAGATTAGGGGATGGGGTTAGAGGTTTATATAAGAAGATAGCTATTAATGCCTTTCTGGTGCTTTATGGAGTTGGAAAAAGCAATTTATTTTTCATGCTTCACAGGTCTTGACAATTTTGATTTGTTTTCTTTGAAAGACCTGTTTGAATCAGGTGATGTAGAAAGAACTCAAAAGAAAAATCAAAAGCCAGCAACCTCTTTTCAAAACAGCAGCCAATGAAGAAGAACATGAGCCTTCCAGGTCTTTAACTGTCCGTCTTTTATTACCTCTTCAAGGAGGAGAGGCTGTACAGTGATCAGAGACAAGAGACAGGAGAAGCCGAGCCCAGGTTGGAAATTTGCAGCTGGTGGGAGCACCAATGTTGTTTGTGGAGATAACTGTCCCATTTCTTTCGTTTTGTTTCTCACTCCATCCAGATAGTCTAAAACTCTTAATTGCAATGTGCATAAAAGAATACTAGGAAGGTTTAAGTAAACTTTTCATATGTAGTTGCTTATAATATAGTCATGAAAGCAAACAATTACAGATTTTGAAAGGGAGGGAGCAGAACAGAGCAATGAAAGGGAAGGATCTTTAAATCATATGGCCTTGTAAGCTGAGCGATTTCTCTCTGTAAAAGCATGGCAGTGTCCTGCTTGTTACACTTTGCTGCCTGACTGGTACTCAGGGTCTTTGCAGACAAACTCTTAACAATTCTTTTCAGAGAAAAAAAGAAAACTGGGATTTAAGCTTGAAAGGCGAAATGAGACAACTCTAAAATTCTGGTTTAGTTAGAGTCTACTGTTTGCAGATTTAATCAAGGTCTTCCACAGGCATCAGCTTGACATTAAATTTAAGTGCCCATTAAAGTGAGAGCTGACAGCCGTTCTGAACATGAGGCTCGGTCTGAGGATATCTTTACAGCTTGAAGGGAAGAAATTTGAGAGCCTCAAACCACTGTGGTAATTAGATACATTTGGCAGAGGGAGGGCGAGAGAAGGCTGGAGGAGGGGCTGTGGAAATGGGCAGGCAGAGCCCTGCTGCAGGGGAGACGGTGGCTTCCCCCTGACGGGGGTGGATGGGGGGCCTGATGTGTCTCATCTCCATTTTACTCACAGGCAGGATCACTGTGTGTGAGTGGTGTGTTTTGAACAAATGCACAGGTTTGACTGTCAGGCTCTCTGGAATGCACTACAACTGCCTAGGAGTGGGCTGCCGAAGACGATGTTGGCCCAGAGTTAGTGTTTCTCACAAGGGTACCTAACTCACATTCAGGTATCACTTATTTGCCTAGAGCATCTGCCTCCTTTTCAGTATTGAGCTCCTTTTTGACAGGTAACTGTTGTCCTGGTCTGAGGCTTTTCACTATAATTGGCATTCCAAGAAATTAGTGCTGTGAATCTATGGAAATCTTGTCATCTGCAGGAAATTACCTTCCTACTTCATTTGACCTTCCTGCCAAAAGTGATGCAGTTTCCTGTTACTGGATTTGCTTTCTATCCCATAAGCTCCTTTTGTCCACTGCCTCATGGCATTTTATTTTCTCCAAGAATTATCACTGTAGAACCTCATCAAAAGTTTAAGAATATGTACAGAGAGCTTCTGTATTTCCCGAGTCTTCCACTGCAGGTCTGTTTTTGAACATTGATGACAAGGTTGTGAAACAACACTGCTAATAAATGCAGGATGGAGTTTTCAATTTAGCCCTGTAGTTTCTAGGGCTAAATTCATTCCCTGTAATGGAAGCTTTTTGCGGGGTTTTGGTTTTTTGGATTTTTTTTTTTTGTTAGTTAATAGTTAGTTTACAATACTGCATGAGTTTCAAGTGTTACAGCTCAGTGATTCAGTTTTATATTTATGTGTGTATATATATTTTTTATTTCAGATTCTTTTCCATTATAGATTATTATGAGAAACTGAGTATATTATAGTTCCCACCACTGTACAGTAGTAGGTACTTGTTGTTTACCTATTCTATGTATAGTGGTGTTGAATTTTTGTGCTGAAAGCTTAGAGAGAAAATTACGTCAGCAAATAATGCATTTGAGAATCTGTGGGGACTCCAATCAGGATAGTGGAATAGAAGGATATGGAACTCACTTCCTCCCACAAATACATCAGAGATACATCTACAGGGCTTCTCTGCTGGCTCTTTGGTAAGGAATCTGCCTGCCAATGCAGGAGATGAGGGCTTCCCTGGTGGCTAAGTTGGTAAAGAATCTGCCTACAATGCGGGAGTCCTGGGTTCCATCCCTGGGTTGGGAAGATTCTCTGGAGGAGGGCATGGGAACCCACTCCGGTATTCTTGCTTGGAGAATCCCGCAGAGGAGCGTGGCAGGGCTGCAGTCCATGAGATTGCGAAGAGTCAAACGTGACTGAGTGACTAAGCACGTATATGCAGTGCACGAGATACAGGTTTGATTCTTGGTCTGAGAAGATCCCACATGCTGTGGAGCAGTTGAGCCTGTGCGCCACAACTGTTGAGCCTTGCTCTAGAGCCGGAGAACACAACTACTGAGCCCACGTGCTACAACTACTGAAGTCCACACACCTAGAGTCTCTTCTCCGCAACAGGAGAAGCCACATCAGTGAGAAGCCCATGCAGTATTACTAGAGTAGTACCCACCCGCTGCAACTAGAGAAAAGCCCGCACAGCAGTGAAGACCCAGAACAACCAAATAAGTAATTTTTAAAAATACATCTGCAAATGGAACAACTCTCATAGTACACCTAAACACCAGCAGAAGGTCTCAAACACTTGAAAGGACAAGAAAGATCATGCAACTAGGTAGGCCAAAAGGAAATAAAAACAGGAGGAATCAGGATGGGATCTGTGCCCCTGGGAGGAAACTGAGAAAGGAGATGTACCTGCATCTGGCGAAGTACCTTTGCCAGTAAGGAGGTCAGCCAGGACAAAAGGAGCTCCGGAGGCTCAGAGGAGAAGGCAGCAGCCAGTTTGTGGTAAGCAGACAACAGAGACCTGCATAGACAGTCCCTGCCACTGCCCTGCACACCCACCCCAACCTGAGGGGTCCATCTGCTGCTATGGGCCGGGGCTGGGTGCTGGAATCGGGGTTTAGAGGACAATCCCAGGGAAAGGACTGTAGTTGGCTGTGTGGGGACCACCTGAAGTGACTGAAGTGTGTGGTAGGTGGAAGAAGCCTGGGCCACCATAGAAACAAAGCCCCGTCCTCCATTGTCCAGTGGTGTGAGGGGAGGGGCGGGCTGCCTTAACACCCTCTTCTCCGTATGCCAGCCCCCACTGCCATGGGCTCTGGGAGCGCACACCCAACTGCAGTCTCAGTGGGCTCCTGCCCAAGCCACCGCCCCCACATGGAGGTGGGGCTGAAATCATAGAGAAGCCCCAGGGGCAGCGCAACTTAAGAAACAGGACTGAAATCCCCCCAAGGTCATGCAGGTCATGGATTCACAGCTTCACCAGCTTTGTAAATTCAGCACCTGCGGGAGGTCCAAGCAATCAGTGCTACAGCTGCTGGGACGGGTCTGGCCTTAGCAGTATGGGCTTTATGGGCACGTGCATGTGGGGCTTGGGTTGGGCCAGAGTCCGAACTGCCGGTAGCTCCCACAGTGGGTCGTGAGCACGAGTACTGCAGTCCTGGAACCTGACTCCGGTGGGTCTGTGCTGGTGGCCCTGTGAAAACAATACCTGAGAGACACCAGGGCTGATTGCCAACGTTGCCACAGTAGAGGCAGGGCCAAGGGCAGAGCCAACAACAGTGTACTTTGTGAGCCCACACAACAGGTGACACAGCAGAGCACACTCAGTGCTGAACAACTCCAGAGGAGGATTACTTAGTGGCTACTCTCCCAGTGGGAACATTCTAGTCCCACCTGTTTCACAGCACAGCTCAGCAATAGATCTGGGAGCATCTCCTCCAACACTAGGGGAGCAGTGCCTGTCCTTGACAAGGCTGTGGAAGCAAGAGAGCACAGAGCAGGCCTCAGTGAAGATCCATTGGAGGCTCTGGCCGTCACACCACCAGTCATACCTCCTGTCACGGGGATAGTGGCCAGCACGCTCTGAGGAAGGGGGAAGCAGACATTCGTATTAAAAACAGCCCTCACACTATAAGTATTAAACCCTCACAAACTACACAGGGATGTTCCTACATAAAAATAGCCCTCTAAGACTATAGTAGGTAATTGTTTCTCCTAAACTCATAGAGTAACAGAAATATAAGTAAAGAGGCAGAGGAACCACTCCCAATGGAAAGATCAAGAGAATTCCTCTGAAAAAACAATGAAACAGATCAGTTCAGTCTCTCAGTCGTGTCCAGCTCTTTGCGACCCCATGAACTGCAGCATGCCAGGCCTCCCTGCCTATCACCAGCTCCCAGAGTCCACCCAAACCCATGTCCATCGAGTTGGTAATGCCATCCAACCATCTCATCCTCTGTTATCCCCTTCTCCTCCTGCCCTCAATCTTTCCCAGCATCAGAGTCTTTTCAAATGAGTCAGCTCTTCACATCAGGTGGCCAAAATATTGGAGTTTCAGCTTCAGCATCAGTCCTTCAAGTGAACATTCAGGACTGATCTCCTTTAGGATGGACTGGTTGGATCTCCTTGCAGTCCAAGGGACTCTCAAGAGTCTTCTCCAACACCACAGTTCAAAAGCATCAATTCTTCGACGCTCAGCTTTCTTCACCATCCAACTCTCATATCCATACATGACTGCTGGAAAAACCATAGCTTTGACTAGATGGGCCTTTGTTGACAAAGTAATGTTTCTGCTTTTTAATATGCTGTCTAGGTTGGTCATAACTTTCCTTCCAAGGAGTAAGCGTCTTTTAATTTCATGGCTGCAATCACCATATGCAGTGATTTTGGAGCCCCACAAAATAAAGTCTGACACTGTTTTTCCATCTATTTCCCATGAAGTGATGGGACCAGATGCCATGATCTTAGTTTTCTGAATTTCGAGCTTTAAACCAACTTTTTCACTCTCCTCCTTCACTTTCATCAAGAGGCTTTTTCGTTCCTTTTCACTTTCTGCCACAAGGGTGGTGTCATCTGCATATCTGAGGTTATTGATATTCCTCCCGGCAATCTTGATTCCAGCTTGTGCTTCCAGCCCAGCGTTTCTCATGATGTACTCTGCATGCACCCATTATAGGGGCACCCAAATGCACAAGACAAATACTAACAGACATAAAGGGAGAAACCAATGGGAATACAATAATAGGAGACTTTAACACCCCCACTTACATCAGTGGACAGATACTTGAGAACAAAAATAGTGCAACAGAGATCCTAAAGGATAGGACTCAGTTGATATTTTCAGGACATCCAGAGAAAGAGTACACATACTTCTCAAGTGCACATGAAACATTCTCTAGGATTAGCCATATCAGGGCACAAAAAAAACCCTCAACAAATTTAAGAGTATAGAAGTATTCAAGCATCTTTTCTGATCACAATGACATGCAACTGGAAATCAACCACAGAAAAAGAAACAAGCAAACAAGAAACAATTACATGCAGACTAAACTGCTGCTGCTAAGTCACTTCAGTCGTGTCCAACTCTGTGTGACCCCATAGACGGAAGCCCACCAGGCTCCCCCTTCCCGGGGATTCTCCAGGCAAGAACACTGGAGTGGGTTGCCATTTCCTTCTCCAATGCTACTTAAAAACCAGCTAGTCAATAATGAAATCAAAGAAGAAATTAAAAAAATATCTTGAGACAAATGACAAAGCAGAGCCATACAAAATCTATGGGCTTCATGAAAAGCAGTCTTGGAAATTCATAGCAATTCAGGCCCTTTTCAAGAAGCAAGAAAAATTTCAAATACACAACCTAACATACTACCTAAAAGAATTAGAAAAAGAAAAACAAAACCAAAAGTCAGCAGAAGGAAGGAAATAGTAAAGATCAGAGGGAACATAAAATAAAGATTAAAAAAATAGAAAAAGCCAATAATGCTAAGAGCTGTTTCTTTGAAAGGGTAAACAAAATTAACAAACCTCTGGCCAGGCTCACCAGGAAGAAAAGAGAGAAAACCCAAATAAACTAAGAAATGAAAGAGGAGAAATCACAACCGATACTGTGGAAATACAAAAACCATGAGAGAATACTATGAACAATTATGCATCAACAAATTCAACTACTTAGAAGTAATGGACAATTTCTAGAAACACAGAGCCCACCATACTGCATGGAGGACTTGAACAGACCAATCAGTAGAAGTGAAATAGACTTGGTAATAAAACAAAAAACTTTATACAAACAAAAGTCCAGGTTGAGATGGCTTCACAGGTATATTCAACCAAATATATATTTTTTAAAAAAGAAACTCTTCCAAAAGATTGAAGAGGAGGGAACAAGACATTCTATGAAGAAACCAATAAACCTGATAGCAAAACCAGACAAACACACTACCAAAAAAATTACAGGCAAGTATCTTTGGTGAATATAGATGCAAGCATCTATATTCAACAAACAAACAGAAACCCAATTCCAGCAACGAATAAAAAAGTTCATACACCATGACCAAGTTGAGTTCTTCCCAGGGTCAAAAGGATAGTTCAATATGTGAAAGTCAATCAATGTGATACGCCATATCAACAAAAATAAAGACAAAAACCACTTGATCATCTCAATAGATGCAGAAAAAGCTGTGGTAAAATTTAACATCCATCATCCATTCATGATTAAAAAAAAAAAAAAAAACCTTTGCAAAAGTCAGTACAGAGGGAACATATCTCAACATCATAAAAGCTATTCATGACAAACCCACAGCCATTATAATACTCAACCACAAAAAGCTGAAAGCCTTCTTGCTAAAACATGGAACAAGGGAAGGATGCCCACTCTCATCACTTCTCTTCAGAATAGTATTAGAGATCCTAGCCATAACAATCCCAACAGAAAAAGAAAGAAAATGTATTCAACTTGGTAGGGAAGAGATTTAACACTGTCATTATGTGCAGATGACATCATACTATGTGTATGCTGCTGCTGCTGCTGCTGCTGCTGCTAAGTCACTTCAGTCGTGTCCGACTCTGTGTGACCCCATAGACGGAAGCCCACCAGGCTCCCCCTTCCCTGGGATTCTCCAGGCAAGAACACTGGAGTGGGTTGCCATTTCCTTCTCCAATGTGTGAAAGTGAAAAGTGAAAGTGAAGTCGCTCAGTCGTGTCCGACCCTTAGCGACCCCACGGACTGCAGCCCACCAGGCTCCTCCATCCCTGGGGTTTTCTAGGCAAGAGTACTATGTGTATAGAAAACCCTAAGGACTCCACTCAAAAACTTCTAGAACTGATAAACTCAGCCAGGTAGCAGGATACGAGATTAACATAGAGAAATCAATTGCATTTCTTTACACCAGCAATGAAATAGAGAATGTCAACAAACAATCCCTTTTTTAAAAACACATCAAAAAATAAAATTCTTAGGAATAAATCTCACCAAGGAGTTGAAAAACTTACATACTGAGAATTACATGATAAAGGTAACTGAAGATGATTCAAAGAAATGGAAAGCCATCCCATGCCCTTGGATTGGAAGAATTAATATTGTTAAAATAGCCATACTAACCAAGGCAATCTACAGATTTAATGCAATCTCTATCAAATTACCCATGACGTTTTTCACAGAGTTAGAGCAAATAATCATAAAATTTATACAGAACCATAGAAGACCCCAAACTGCAAAAGCAATTCTGAGGCTAAAGAACAAAGCAGGAGGCATAACGCTCCCAGACTTCAGACAATGCTTCAAAGCTGCGGTAATCAGAACAGCATGGTACTGGCACAAAAACAAACCAATGGGACAGAATAGAGAACCCAGAAATAAACCTGCACACCTATGGAAAATTAATATTCAACAAAGGAGGCAAAAATGCCAAATGGGGAAAAGATGGTCTCTTCAGCAAGCAGTGTGGAAATGTTGGACAGCTGCATGTAAATCAATGAAGTTAGAACACCCCCTCACACCATGCCTGCACAGTCACTAAGTCATGTCCAACTTTTTGCAGCCCCATAGATTGTGACCTACCAGGCTCCTCTGTCCATGGGATTTCGCAGGCAAGGATAACAGAGTGGGTTGCCATTTCCTCCTCCAGGGGATCTTCCTGACCCAGGGATTGAACCCACATCTCTTGTGTCTCCTGAGTTGTCAGACAGGTTCTTTACCACTGAGCCACCTGGGAAGCCCACCATACACAGAAATAAACTCAAAGTGACTTAAAGGCTTAAACATATGACATGACACCATAAAACTCCCTGAAGAAAACACAGGCAAAACATTCTTGAACATAAATCATACTAATGTTTTCTTAGGTCATGGCAACCCACTCCAGTGTTCTTGCCTGGAGAATCCCAGGGACAGGGGAGCCTGGTGGGCTTCCGTCTATGGGGTCACACAGAGTCGGACACGACTGAAGTGACTTAGAAGCAGCAGCAATCAAACTTATAAGCTTTTCACAGCAAAGGAAATCACAAACAAAATTAAAAGATAGTCTATGGACTGGGAGAAAATACTTGCAAATGATGCAACCAATAAGGACTTAATTTCCAAAATATACAAATAGCTCATAAAGCTAAAAACCTAAAAAACAACCTAGTTGAGAAATGGGCAAAAGACCTAAGTAGACATTTCTCCAAAAAAGAAATACAAATAGCCAAAATATACATGAATGGTCATCATCAGTAATAGAGAATGCAAATCAAAACTATGGTGAGGTATCACCTCACATCAGTCAGAATGGCTGTCATTAAGAAATCTACAAACAGTAAATGCTGGAGAGGATGTGAAGAAAAAGCAACTCTCCTACTCTGTTGGTGGAAATGTAAATTGTTGCAGCCACTATGGAAAATTGTGTGAAGTTTCCTCAAACAACCAAAAATAGAGTCGCCATATGATCCAGCACTGCCACTCCTGGGCATATATCCAGACAAAACTATAATTTGAAAAGATACATGCGTGCTCAATGTTTACAGCAGCACTATTTACAAAAACCAAAATGTGGAAACAACCTATATGTCCATTGACAGATGAGTGAATAGAGAAGACATAGTACATACATACAGTGTAATAGTTCAGTTCAGTGGCTGGGAATGTCCGACTCTTTGCGACCACATGCTGCAGTACGCCAGGCTTCCCTATCCATCACCAACTCCCGGGGCTTACTCAAACTTATCTCTATTGAGTTGGTGATGGATGCCATCCAACAATCACATCCTCTCTTGTCCTGTTCTCCAACCTTCAATCTTTCCAAGCATCAGGGTCTTTTCCAATGAGTCAGTTCTTCCCACCAGGTGGCCAAAGTATTAGAGTTTCAGCTTCAGCATAAGTCTTTCCAATGAATATTCAGGACTGATTTCCTTAGGATAGAATGGTTGGATCTCCTTGCAGTCCAAGGGGCTCTCAACAGTCTTTTCAACACCACAATTCAAAAGCATCAATTCGTTGGCACTCAGTTTTCTTTATAGTCCAACTCTCACATCCATACATGGCTACTGGAAAAACGATAGCTTTGACTAGATGGACCTTTGTTGGCAAAGTAATGTCTCTGCTTTTTTAACATGATGTCTAGCTTGGTCATGGCTTTGCTTTCAAAGAGTCTTTTAATTTCATGGCTGCAGTCACCAACTGCAATAATTTTGGAGCCCAGAAAAATAAAGCCTCACCATTTCCATTGTTTCCCAGTCTATTTGCCGTGAAGTGATGAGACCGGATGCCATGATCTTCATTTTCTGAATACTGAGTTTTAAGCCAACGTTTTTATTCTCCTCTTTCACTTTCATCAAGAGGCTCTTTAGTTCTTCACTTTCTGCCCTGAGGGTGGTGTCATCTGCATATCTGAGGTTATTGATATTTCTCCCGGCAATCTCAATTCCAGCCTGTGTTTCATCCAGCCCAGCGTTTCTCATGATGTACTCTGCATATAAGTTAAATAAGTAGGGTGGCAATATAGAGCCTTGACGTACTCCTTTTCCTATTTGGAATCAGTATGTTGTTCCATGTCCAGTTCTAACTGTTGCTTCCTGACCTGTATACAGATTTCTCAGGAGGCAGGTCAGGTGGTCTGGTATTCCCATCTCTTTCAGAATTTTCCACAGCTTGTTGTTATCCACACAGTCAAAATCTTTGTCATAGTCAATAAAGCAGACATAGATGTTTTTCTGGAACTTTCTGCTTTTCCGACGATCCAGCGGATGTTGGGAATTTAATCTCTGATTCCTCTTCCTTTTCTAGAACCAGCTTGAACATCTGGAAGTTCATGATTCATATATTGTTGAAACCTGGCTTGGAGAATTTTAAACATCACTTTACTAGCATGTGAGATGAGTGCAATTGTGCGGTTATTTGAGCATTCTTTGGCATTGTCTTTCTTAAGCATTGGGATGAAAATTGACCTTTTCCAGTCCTGTGGCCACTGCTGAGTTTTCCAAATTTGCTGGCAAATGGAGTGCAGCACTTTCACAGCATCATCTTTCAGGACTTGAAATAGCTCAACTGGAATTCCATCACCTCCACTAGCTTTGTTCATAGTGGTGCTTCCTAAGGCACACTTGACTTCACATTCCAGGGTGTCTGGCTCTGGGTGAGTGATCATACCATCGTGATTATCTGGGTTATGAAGATCTTTTTGTACAGTTCTTCTGTGTATTCTTGCCACCTCTTCTTAATATCTTCTGCTTCTGTTAGGTCCCTACCATTTCTGTCCTTTATTGAGCCCATTTTTGCATGAAATATTCCTTTGGTATCTCTGATTTTCTTGAAGAGAGCGCTAGTCTTTCGCATTCTATTGTTTTCCTCTGTTTCTTTGCAGTGATCACTGAGGAAGGCTTTCTTATCTGCCCTTTCTATTCTTTGGAACTCTGCATTCAAATGGGTATATCTTTCCTTTTCTCCTTTGCTTTTTGCTTCACTTCTTTTCACAGCTATTTGTAAGGCCTCCTTAGACAGTCATTTTGCTTTTTTGCCTTTCTTTTTCTTGGGAATGGTCTTGCTCCCTGTCTCCTGTACAATGTCACGAACTTCCATCAATAGTTCATCAGGCACTGTCTCTATCAGAACTAGTCCCTTAAATCTATTTCTCACTTCCACTGTATAATTATAAGGGATTAGATTATGTCGTACCTGAATGGTCTATTGGTTTTCCCAACTTTCTTCAGTTTCAGTCTGAATTTGGCAATAAGGGATTCATGATATGAGCCACAGTCAGGTCCCAGTCTTGTTTTTGCTGACTGTATAGAGCTTCTCCATCTTTGGCTTCAAAAAATATAATCAATCTGATTTTGGTTGCTTGGCACTGGAGTGGCTGAGAGGAGATACCCCATGTCCAAGGTCAGAGAAACGCCTGTAAGATGCTATGCGCTGGAGTCTCTGTGAGGAGATAATCTCACATCCAAGGGCAAAGGAGAAGGCCCAGCAAGATGGTAGGAGTGGTGAATTCACGTTTAGGATCAAACCCCATTCCCACCAGAGAGGCTCAGAGGGCTCAAACAAACCTTGTGTGCACCAGGACCCACAGACCCCATAGAGACTGAGACAGAACTGTGTGTGAGCGTCTCCTGTGGGGGTGTGGGTCACTGGTGGTCTGCTGCAGGGACATGGGCTCTGGGTGCAGCAGACTTGGTATGGCATAAGCCCTCTTGGAGGAGATCACCATTAACCCCACCATAGAGCTGCCAGAACTCACAAAGAACTGGAAACAGACTCTCGGAGGGCACAACAGAACCTTGTGCACCGGGACCCAGGAGAAAAGTGCAGTGACCCCACAGGAGACTGTCCTGGACTTGCCTGTTGGTGTCCAGGAGTCTCCAGCAGAGGTGTGAGTTGGTGGTGGCCTGCCACAGGGTTGGGGACACTGAGTGGAACAGTACATGCCTGGAATCTTTTGAGGGAGGTTACCATTATCTTCATTACCTCCACCATGGTTTGGCCCCAGGTAAATAGCCGGGAATGCAAAAGTAGGAAGTCAAGAAACACCTGGAGTAACAGGCAAATTTGGCCTTGGAGCACAAAATGAAGCAGGGCAAAGGCTAATAGAGTTTTGCCAATAGAATGCACTGGTCATAGCAAACACCCTCTTCCAACAATACAAGAGAAGACTCTACACATGGAAATCACCAGATGGTCAACAACAAAATCAGATGGATTATATTCTTTGCAGCCAAAGATGGAGAAGCTCTATACAGTTAGCAAAAACAAGACCGGGAGCTGACTGTGGCTCAGATCATGAACTCCTTATTGCCAAATTCAGACTTAATTGAAGAAAGTAGGGAAAACCACTAGACCATTCAGATATGACCTAAATCAAATCCCTTATGATTATACAGTGGAAGTAAGAAATAGATTTAAGGGACTAGATCTGATAGAGTGCCTGATGAACTCTGGACGGAGGTTCATGACATTGTAGAGGAGACAGGGACCAAGACCATCCCCATGGAAAAGAAATGCAAAAAAGCAAAATGGCTGTCTGAGGAGGCCTTACAAATAGCTGTGAAAAGAAGAGAGGCGAAAAGCAAAGGAGAAAAGGAAAGATATAAGCATCTGAATGCAGAGTTCCAAAGAATAGCAAGGAGAGATAAGAAAGCCTTCCTCAGCGATCAATGCAAAGAAATAGAGGAAACCAACAGAATAGGAAAAACAAGAGATCTCTTCTAGAAAATTAGCGATTCCAAGGGAACATTTCATGCAAAGATGGGCTGGATAAAGGACAGAAATGGTATGGACCTAACAGAAGCAGAAGATATTAAGAAGAGGTGGCAAGAATACACAGAAGAACTGTACAAAAAAGATCTTCATGACCAAGATAATCACGATGGCAAGATCACTCACCTGGAGCCAGACATCTTGGAATGTGAAGTAAGTGGGCCTTAGAGAGCATCACACGAACAAAGCTAGTGGAGGTGATGGAATTCCAATTGAGCTATTTCAAATCCTGAAAGATGATGCTGTGAAAGTGCTGCACTCAATATGCCAGCAAATTTGGAAAACTCAGCAGTGGCCACAGGACTGGAAAAGGTCAGTCTTCATTCCAATCCCAAAGAAAGGCAAAGCCAAAGAATACTCCAACTACTACACAATTGCACTCATCTCACACGCTAGTAAAGTCATGCTCAAAATTCACCAAGCCAGGCTTCAGCAATATGTGAACCGTGAACCTCCAGATGTTCAAGCTGGTTTTAGAAAAGGCAGAGGCACCAGAGATCAAATTGCCAACATCTGCTGAATCAAGGAGAAAGCAAGAGAGTTCCAGAAAAACATCTATTTCTGTTTCATTGACTATGCCAAAGCGTTTGACTGTGTGGATCACAATAAACTGTGGAAAATTCTGAAAGAGATGGGAATCCCAGACCACCTGACCTGCCTCTTGAGAAACGTGTATGCAGGTCAGGAAGCAATAGTTAGAACTGGACATGGAACAACAGACTGGTTCGAAATAGGAAAAGGAGTACGTCAAGGTCGTATCTTGTCACCCTGCCTATTTAACTTATATGCAGAGTAAATCATGAGGAATGCTGGGCTGGAAGAAGCACAAGCTGGAATCAAGATTGCTGGGAGAAATATCAATAACCTCAGATATGCAGATGACACCACCCTTATGGAAGAAAGTGAGGAGGAACTAACTCAAAAGCCTCTTGATGAAAGTGAAAGAGGAGAGTGAAAATGTTGGCTTGAAGCTCAACATTCAGAAAACTAAGATCATGGCATCTGGTCCCATCACTTCATGGGAAATAGATGGGGAAACAGTGGAAACAGTGTCAGACTTTATTTTTGGGGGGTCCAAAATCACTGCAGATGCTGATTACAGCCATTAAATTAAAAGACACTTGCTCCTTGGAAGGAAAGTTATGACCAACCTATATAGTATATTAAAAAGCAGAGACACTACTTTGCTAACCAAGGTCCGTCTAGTCAAGGCTATAGTTTTTCCCGTGGTCATGTATGGATGTGAGAGTTGGACTGTGAAGAAAGCTGATCGACAAAGAATTGATGTTTTAGAACTGTGTTGCTGGAGAAGACTCTTGAGAGTCCTTTGTACTGCAAGGAGATCCAGTCAGTCCATTCTAAAGGAGATCAATCCTGGGTGTTAATTGGAAGGACTGATGCTAAAGCTGAAACTCCAATACTTTTGCCACTTCATGCGATGAGTTGACTCACTGGAAAAGACTCTGATGCTGGGAGGAATTCGGGGCAGGAGGAGAAGGGGATGACAGAGAATGAGATGGCTGGATGGCATCACCGACTCGATGGACATGAGTTTGAGTGAACTCCGGGAGTTGGTGATGGACAGGGAGGCCTGGCGTGCTGTGATTCATGGGGTTGCAAAGAGTCGGACACGACTGAGTGACTGAACTGAACTGAAGTGAAATACCCGGGAACACAGCTCCACCCATCAACATAAAATTGGATTAAAAATTTATTGAGCATGGCCCCCCGATCAGAACAAGACCCAGTTTCCCCCTCAGTTAGTCTCTCCCATCAGGAAGCTTCCATAAGCCTCTTGTCCTTGTCCATCAGAGGGCAAACAGACTGAAAGCCACAGTCATATGATCACGACCCTGAGCTTGTGAGGCAGATGATGGAGCTGGCTGGAAATCCAGCCATGATGCGGGAGGTGATGCTGAAGCAGGACCAGGCTCTAAGCAATCTGAAGAGCGTCCCTGGAGGGTGTAATGCCTTCTGCCACATGTATATGGACATCAAGGAGCCCATGTTTACAGCTGCCTGGAAAAAGTTTGGCAACAATCCCTTTTCTTTCCTGACTGGGAACTCTGACAGCTCATCCTCCCACCCTTGTGGACTGAGAAACAAGAGCCCCTCCCTAACCCCTGGAGCACATTGACCCCCACCTCCCAGGCCCCTGGGTCTGGTGGGGAGGTCACTGCATGATTCGGGACCATCCAGGTGCACCCAGCTGTCTCCAACCCCTTTGGGATCAATGCAGCTAGCCTAGCAGAAAGTGAAGGAGCGCTAAAGAGACTCGGTGAAAGTGAAAGAGGAGAGTGAAAAAATTGGCTTAACACTCAACACTCAGAAAACTAAGATCATGGCATCTGGTCCCATCGCTAAATGGCAAATAGATGGGGAAACAATGGAAACAGTGACAGACTATATTTTTGGGGGGCTCCAGAATCACTGCAGGTGGTGACTGCAGTCATGAAATTAAAAGACGCTGCTTGGAAGAAAAGTTATGACCAACCTAGACAGCATATTAAAAATCAGAGACATTACTTTGCCAACAAAAGTCTGTCTAGTCAAAGGTATAGTTTTTCCAGTAGTCACGTATGGATGTGAGAGTTGGACTATAAAGAAAGCTGACTGAAGAATTGATGCTTTTGAACTGTGTTGTTGGAGAAGACTCTTGGGAGTCCCTTGGACTGCAAGGAGATCCAACCAGTCCATCCTAAAGGAGATCATTCCTGAATATTCATTTGAAGGACTGATGCTGAAGCTGAAACTCCAATACTTTGACTACCTGATGAGAAGACCTGACTCATTTTAAAAGACCCTGATGCTGGTAAAGATTGAAGGCAGGAGGAGAAGGGGACGACAGAGGATGAGTTGGTTGGATGGCATCACCGACTCAATGGACATGAGTTTGAGTAAGTTCCAAGTGCTGGTGATGGACTGGGAAGCCTGGTGTGCTCTAGTCCATGAGGTCACATAGATTTGGACACGACTGAGCAATTGAACTGAACTGAACCTGGAGTCAGAGATGTTCAACAGCCGGGAAATGCAGGCCTTCATCATCGGATCTCTGAGAACTCCCAACTGATGCAGAACATTATCTCAGCCCCCTACATGCGCAGCATGATGCAAACGCTTGCTCAGAAACCCGACTTTGGCGAATGTGTCACTCTTCATGGGGAATCTCTAGCTTCAGGAGCAGCTCTGCCTGCAGCTCCCAGTCTTCCTGCAGCAGCTGCAGAATCCAGAGTTGCTCTCCATTCTCACCAATCCCTGAGCCTTGCAGGCACTGCTTCACATCCAGCAGGGACTTCAGACCTTGCAGACTGAAGCCCCCAGGCTGGTATCCAGCCTTGGCTCTTCTGGGATGGCCTGGACCCCAGCATCCTTGGCAGGCAGCAACGTGGGATCTGCACCCAAGGTGCACACCTCCTCTCCAGCCCTGCCAGTAACATCCTCTCTAGCAGATGCCTCCAGTATTCAGCAGCAACTCATGCAGCAGATGATCCATCTTTTGGCCAGAAGTGGAAGTTCACAGGTGCAAACTCTAGAATTGAGATTTCAGTAGCAGCTGGAGCAGCTCAACTCCATGGGCTTCATGAAAGGCCAGGCTGCAGGCCCTGATCGCCACAGGAGGGGACATCAAAGCAGATATCAAGAGACTCCTGGACTCTCAGTTCTCCTAAACCTCTCAGCCCTGGTCCTCCTGCCTCTCCCTTTCCTTGATGCCAGCATTTGGTTCCTCTGTCAACCAGACCCTCTGTGGGTCATCCCTTCTGTTTTGTTTTTATCCCTTGTCCTCTCCAGACAGCAGGGTGACTTTAGAGCTGTGGGTCCCAGCCCCATGACTCTAAGAATTCTGGTTTTACTTCTCCAACTCTTATAGAACCTTCTCTCCTGGCTCTGCTTACAACAGAGCTATTTAAACAGTTTGTGCAGTTTTTATTGATTGGTGCCACCTCCTTGCCCCACAATCATCTTTTTGCAACCTTCAAAACTTCTCGGTAGCAGTATAGAGTTGAAGGAGAAACCCATTCTCTGGTTTATTGGAACAGGGTCTTCCATCTCTACCACTAGGGTTTTGCTTGTCTCATGTTTAGTTTTGGTAAGTCTTCCTTATTTTTCTTCCCCATCCCCTCCCACGTCTACCCTACCCAATACTTCCACACTCTGAAGGCAGGTCAGGTGAAGCAGGCTGTGAGTTTCCTCCTCACTCCCTGTTCTGGTCACTTTCATAGGGTTTATTGGGACTTGCAGAGGAAGGAAGATACCTGTTCTTTCTGTCCAAAGGGAGAGGTGAGACAGCACTCTGGAGCAGAAGTTAACAAGTCCTGGACCAGCCCAACGAAGGGAGGAGGGGATGAGACTTTCTGGAAGAAGGGAATGGGGGAAACAGCCTGAGTTGAGGACTTGGAATCGACAGGGAATGGAAACACTAATAGTTCTTTTAGGCCAGAGAGTCCAGGCTCTGGCCTGGCAAAGGAGACTTAGAGATGTTAATGGAATTGAAGTTGAAGAAAAGGGTTCAGTGAAGCTAAACTGTATGGCTTACAGGGGATTATACTGGTTCTGTTTCCTCAAACATACATGCTTCAGTACACATTTCCATGAACCCAGGACCTGCCCGCGTCTCCAAGTACCACTGATTTAATCCCCGCTGAAAACATATGAAGAGTATTGGAGTCTGTCTCAGCAGTGGATGTGTGTGTGTTGGGGGGGGGGGGTTGCCATGCATGCACACAGGTGCATGTGAGTTGAGTGGGAGGGGGATACCTTGTTGATTTCTGGTTTAGAGTTTTCTCCCACCAGACAGAAGTAGACAGAGGGGCCAGTCTAGGTCAGAAATACATACAGCCTAGGGAGCTAGGTCTCTGGGCCTCTGGGTGCTGGGTAACCCAAGGATAGTGTGGGTACCCCTTCTGAAGCTGTCAGAGCTCTCAGAACTGTGCACCATTTTAACCTCTCCCCGCATTGCTTTTTGGGAATAGTGGGGGAGGAGTCTTTCTGTGTAGAACCCCTGGCCTTTGGCATCTTGGCTTCTGCCCTTGAGCTTTTGCTGCTTCCCTCTAGGCCAGAAAGTTCTATTTGAAGAAGGATAGGAGAGTTAGCAATGATGCCTTTGATCTGGAATTGAATTTTACTCTAGTGGAACACAGAGAAGGCTCAGATCACCTCCTCTCTCTGCTTCTTAGTCCGGTTGCTTGGAGGAACCATTACTGAGAATATGGAGGCAATATTGAATTTTCTCCAAGTGGGAAAAGGTCCCAAGCCATCCAGAGAGGATGTCTGTGTGGTTTTCCCTCCCTACCTCCCCCAACTCCCACACTGACCTTAGTAAATAAATAGTGTGATCTTTGTTGTGAAAAAAAGAAGAAAAGAAAAGAGGGAAACAATAGCAAAGTTCAATGAAAATAAGACTTGGTTCTTTGAGAAGGTAAAAAAAAAAAAATGAAAAATCATTGGCCAGACTCATCAAGAAGAAAAGGGAGAAGACTCAAATCAATAAAGTTAGTAATGAAAAAGGATCAATTACAGCAGGCAACACAGAAATACAAAGGCTCATAAGAGACTAATACAAACAACTATATGCCAATAAAATGGACAACCTGGAATAATTAGACAAATTCTTAGAAAATTATAACCTTTCAAGACTGAACCAGGACGAAAGAGAAAATATTAAGAGATCAGTCACAAGTACAGAAATCAAAACTTTAATAAAAAATCTTCCTAAAACAACAAAAAACCTCACAGGGACACAGATGAATTCTACCAAAGTTTAAGAAGAGCTGGCACCTATCCTGCTCAAACTCTTCCAGAGTTTGAGACTCTGGAAGAGTCTTACAGACTAAGGAAAGCTCCCAAACTAAACCACAACCAGAAAAAGACACCACAAACAGAAAAAGAAAATTATAGGCCAATATCACTGATATACATAGATGCAAAAATCCTCAACAAAATTCTAGCAAACAGAATCCAATAACACATCAAAAGGATCGTAACATTATTATCAAATGGGCTTGCAAGGATTCCCCAATATATGCAAATCAATCAATGTGATTACACCATATTAACAAATTGAAAGCTAAAGCCCATATGATCATCTCAATAGATACAGAGAAAGATTTTGACAAAATTCAACACCCATTTATAATAAAACCTCTGCAGAAAGTATACATAAAATGAACCTACCTCAACATAATAAAGGGCATCTATGACAAACCCCCAGCAAACATTATTCTCAGTGGTGAAAAACTGAAAGCATTTTTTCTGAAGTCAGGAACAAGACAAGGGTGCCCACTGTCGCCACTATTATTCAATATAATTTTGGAAGTCCTGGCCACATCAATCAGAGAAGAAAAAGAAAAGAAATCCGGATTGGAAAAAAAGAAGTAAAACTCTCACTGTTTGCAGGTAACATGACACCATACATAGAAAACCCTAAAGATACTGCCAGAAAATTACTAGAGCTAATCAAAGAATATAGTAAAGCCACAGAATATAAAATTAATACACAGAAATCCCTTGCTTTCCTATACACTAACAGTGAAAATCAGAAAGAGAAATTAAGGAAAAAATCCTATTGACCCCTGCAACAAAAAGAATAAAATACCTAGGAAGAAACCCACCTAAAGGGACAAATGACCTGGAGGCAGAAAACTATAAGACACTGATGAAAGAAATCAAAGATGACCCAGCTGGAGAGATGTATCATATTCTCAGATTGAAGAATCAATATTGTGAAAATGACTATATTACCCAAAGCAATCTACAGATTCAATGCAATCCTTATTAAACTATCAATGGTATTTTTCACAGAACGTGAACAAAAAATTTCACAATTTGTATGGAAACACAAGAGACTCTGAATACCCAAAGCAATCTTGAGAAAGAAAAGTGGAGCTGGAGGAATCAACCTTCCTAACTTTAGACTATACTACAAAGCTACAGTCATCAAGACTGTGTGGAACTAGCACAAAAACAGAAATATAGACCAATGGAACAAGATAGGAGCCCCAGAGATAAACCCATGCACTTAGGGGCAGTTTATCTTTGACAAAGGAGGCGACAGTATACAATGGAGAAAAGTCAGTCTCTCCAATAAGTAGCACTTGGAAAACTGGACAGCTTTGTGTAAAAGAATGAAATTAGAACACTTCCTAACACCATACACAAAAATAAATTCAAAATGGATTAAACACTTCAGTGTAAAGCCAGAAACTATAAAGCTCTTAGAGGAAAACATAAGCAGTATTTTCTTTGACGTAAATCACAGCAAGATCCTCTTTGACCCACTTCCTAGAGTAATGGAAATAAAAGCAAAAATAAACAAATGTGACCTAATTAACTTAAAAGCTTTTGCATAGCAAAGGAAACAATAAACAAGATGAAAAGACAACTCTGAGAATGGGAGAAAATAACTTCAAATGAAACAACTGACAAAGCATTAATCTCCAAAATACATAAGCAGCTCATACAGCTCAATGTCAGAAAGAAAAAAGAAAACTGCCCAATCAAAAAGTGAGCAGAGGACCTAAACAGACATTTCTCCAAAGAAGACATACAGAAGGTCAATGTACACGTGAAGAGATGCTCAACATCACTAATTATTAGAGAAATGCATATCAAAAGCCACTCCACTACTATTGCCTAGAAAATGCCATGGATGGAGGAGCCTGGTAGGCTGCAGTCCGTGGGGTCGCTAAGGGTCGGACACGACTGAGTGACTTCACTTTCACTTTTCACTTTGACACACTGGAGAAGGAAATGGCAACCCACTCCAGTGTTCTTGCCTGGAGAATCCCAGGGACGGGGGAGCCTGGTGGACTTCCGTCTATGGGGTCACACAGAGTCGGACACGACTGAAGTGACTTAGCAGCAGCAGCGGCAGCATCATCTCACACCAGTCAGAATGGCCATCATCAAAAAACCTACAACCAATAAATGCGGGAGAGGATGTGGAGAAAAGGGAATTTTTCTACATTGTTGACAGGAATGTAAATTCTTACAGCTATAAGGAGAACAGTATGGAAATTTCTTTTAAAAACTAGCAATAAATCTACTATATAACTCAGTAATCCCACAACTGGGCATGTACCTGGAGAAAGCCACAATTCTAAAGGAAATTAAATGAACCCAAATGTTCATTGCAGGACTACTTACAATAGCCAGGACATGGAAGCAACCTAGATGTCCACCTATAGATGAGTGGATAAAGCAAATGTAGTACATATATACAATGGAATATTGCTCATCCATAAAAAGGGATGAATTTGAATCAGTTCTAGTGAGGGGATGAACCTAGAGCCTGTTATAGAGTGTGAAGTAAGTCAAAAAGAGAAAAAAAATATATCATATATTAACAAATATATGAGGGCTTCCCAGGTGGTGCTAGTGGCAAAGACCCCAACATGCCAAAAGAGGAGACATAGGAGACGCAGTTTCAATCCCTGGGTCAGGAAAATCCCCTGGAGGAGGGCATGGGAACCCACTCCAGTATTCTTGCCTGGGAAATCCCATGGACAGAGGAACCTGGCAGTCCATGGGGTCACACAGAGTCAGACACAACTGCTGCGACTTAGCTTGTGAGCATGAACACGTATATATGGAATCTGGAAAAATGGTGTATTTGCAGGGAAAGAATGGAGACACAGATGTAGAGAATGAGCTTGTGGATGCAGTGGGGGAAGGAGTGCATGGGATGAATGGAGAAAACAGCATGAACATATATACACTATCATGTGTAAAATAGATAGCTGTTGAGAAGTTGCTATATAACACAAGGAACCAAGCCTGATGCTCTCTGATGATGGAGAGGGGTGGGGTAAGGGGAGGCTCAAGAAGCTCAAGAGGGAGAGGATATGTATTTCGTTATGGCTGATTCACACTGTTGTATAGAAGAAGCCAACACAGCTCTGTAAAGCAATTTTTCCCAGTTAAAATTAAATTTAAAATATACTACTAAAAGAAAGAGAGAAGCAGTATGTATCCCATGAACAGTATGAAAAGGCAAAAAGATACGACCCTGGAAGATGAGCCTTCCAGGTCAAAATGTGTCCAATGTGCCACTGGGGAATAGCAGAGGGCAATTACTCGTAGCTCCACAAAGAATGAGGCAGCTGGGCCAAGGTGGAAGTGATGCTCAGTTGTGGATGTGTTGGGTGGTGAAGGCAGTGTCTGATGCTTTAAAGAACAACACTGTTTTGGAATATTGCATATTAGGTCCATGAATCAAGGTAAATTGGACATGATCAAGCCACCCCAAATCTGTTTGTTTCATCAGCTTAAGCCTATCCAACAGAAGACACTTTGGAGGTGTCCTAATTTAAGCCTCTAACTCAATACCATAAATATTTTTATCTTGTGGGCCCTACAGTCTCTGTTGCAATTACTCAACTCTGTTATTTTCATGCAAAATCAACCACAGACAACATGTGAACAAATAGGTGTTTCTGGCTTTGGCCCTGGCGCAACCGACCACTCAAAGAAGCGCGGCCGAGAGGAGCTACCCCACACCTGAGGCCAGGGCCGGCGGCCGAGAGGAGCAACCCCACGTCCAATAGGCGGTGGCTGCGCAGGCACAGGAGGGCCGAGAAGAGCTACTCCACCTTCAAGATCGGGAGGGGCTGCCTTGAGGAGATACCCCTGGTCCAAGAAGGTGAAGTGGCTGCACTTTGCTGGAGCAACTGTGAAGAGATAGCCCACGACCAAGGTAAGAGAAACCCAAATAAGATGGTAGGTATTGCGAGGGGGCATCAGAGGGCAGACACATTGAAATCATAATCACAGGAAACTAGTTGATCTGATCACGTGGACCACAGCTGATTGTGGTCCTCTGGAGAAGGGAATGGCAAACCACTTCAGTATACTTGCCTTAAGAACCCCACGAACAGTATCAAAGGACAAAATGATAGGATACTGAATGAAGAATTCCCCAGGTCGGTAGGTGCCCAGTATGTTACTGGAGATCAGTGGAGAAATAACTCTAGAAGGAATGAAGGGATGAAGACAAAGCAAAACCAATACCAAGTTGTGGATGTGACTGGTGATAGAAGCAAGGTCAGATGCTGTAAAGAACAATATTGCATAGGAACCTGGAATGTTAGGTCCATGAATCAAGGCAAATTGGAAGAGGTCAAACAGGAGATGGCAAGAGTGAACGTTGACATTCTAGGAATCAGTGAACTAAAATGGACTGGAATGGGTGAATTTAACTCAGATGACCCTTATATTTACTACTGTGGGCAGGAATCCCTTAGAAGAAATGGAGTAGCCATCATGGTCAACAAAAGAGTCCGAAATGCAATACTTGGATGCAATCTTAAAAACGACAGAATGATTTCTGTTCATTTCCAAGGCAAACCATTCAGTATTACAGTAATCCAGGCCTATGCCCCAACCAGTAACGCCGAAGAAGCAGAAGTTGAACGGTTCTATGAAGACCTACAAGACCTTTTAGAACTAACACCCAAAAAAGATGTCCTTTTCATTATAGGGGACTGGAATGCAAAAGTAGGAAGTCAAGAAACACCTGGAGTAACAGGCAAATTTGGCCTTGAGCACGGAATGAAGCAGGGCAAAGGCTAATAGAGTTTTGTCAAGAGAATGCACTGGTCGTAGCAAACACCCTCTTCCAACAACACAAGAGAAGACTCTACAGATGGACATCACCAGATGGTCAACACTGAAATCACATGATTATATTCTTTGCAGCTAAAGATGGAGAAGCTCTATACAGTTAGCAAAAACAAGACCAGGAGCTGACTGTGTTGCCAAATTCAGACTTAAATTGAAGAAAGTAGGGAAAACCACTAGACCATTCAGATATGACCTAAATCAAATCCCTTATGATTATACAGTGGAAGTAAGAAATAGATTTAAGGGACTAGATCTGATAGAGTGCAGTAATGTCTCTGCTTTTTAATATGCTGTCTAGGTTGGTCATAACTTTCCTTCTAAGGAGTAAGCGTCTTTTAATTTCATGGCTGCAAGGAGCATCCGCAGTGATTTTGGAGCCCAAAAAATAAAGTATGATACTGTTTCAACGGTTTCCCCATCTATTTCCCATGAAGTGATGGGACCAGATGCCATGATCTTTGTTTTCTCAATGTTGAGCTTTAAGCCAACTTTTTCACTCTCCTCTTTCACTTTCATCAAGAGGCTTTTTAGTTCCTCTTCACTTTCTGCCATAAGGGTGGTGTCATCTGCTTATCTGAGGCTACTGATATTTCTCCCAGCAATCTTGATTCCAGCTTGTGCTTCTTCCAGCCCAGCGTTCCTCATGAGGTACTCATGATGCATATAAGTTAAATAAGCAGGGTGACAATATACAACCTTGATGTACTCCTTTTCCTATTTGGAACCAGTCTGTTGTTCCGTGTCCAGTTCTAACTGTTGCTTCCTGACCTGCACACAGGTTTCTCAAGAGGCAGATCAGGTGGTCTGGTATTCCCATCTCTTTCAGAATGTTCCATAGTTTATTGTGATCCACACAGTCAAAGGCTTTGGCATAGTCAATGAAGCAGAAATAGATGTTTTTCTGGTACACTCTTGCTTTCTCCATGATCCAGCGGATGTTGGCAATTTGATCTCCGGTGCCTCTGCCTTTTCTAAAACCTGCTTGAACATCTGGAGGTTCACAGTTCACGTATTGCTGAAGCCTGGCTTGGAGAAATTTTAACATGACTTTACTAGCGTGTGAGATAAGTGCAATTGTGCGGTAGTTGGAGCATTCTTTGGCATTGGAATGAAGACTGACCTTTTCCAATCCTGTGGGTACTTAGTTACTTATATAAAATAGAATTTAAGCTAAAAATGAGACAAAGAAAGTTATTATATACTGATAAAGAGATCAATTTATCAAGTAAATGAACAATTGAAATATATATGCACTCCATATCAGAACACCTAAACATAATAAACAAATACTAGTATGTCTTAAGGTAGAAGTAGACAAAATAAAATAATAGTAGGGCTTAAATACCCTACTTTCAGCAACGGATATATCATTCAGACAGAAAATCAACAAGGCAATGTTTGCCTTGAGCTGTGTATTAGACCGAATGGACCTAACATATTTATAAAACATTATATCCAGCAGCTGCAGAATACACAGTCCTCTCTACACACAGATTGCTCTCTAGGTTAGATCATGTAATAGGCCATAAAACAAGTATTAGGAAATTCAAGAAGATTGAATTCATATGAAGTTTCATTTCTGGCCGCATGGTACAAAACTAGAAATCAACAACACGAGGAAGGCTGGAAAACTTTACGGAATCTAAACAACACGTTCCTAAAAATCAATGGGTCAAATAATAAAACAAAAGGGAAATAACATCTTGAAACATGAAAATGGAAACAGAACACACCAAATGTATTGGAGGCTGAAAAAGTAGTTGTTAGAGTGAAGTTTATTGCAATAAATATGTATTAAGGAAGTAGAAAAATATAAATTAAAAAGTCTAACATTATCCATCAAGGAATTAGAAAAAGAACAAAGCTGGAAGTTAGCAGAATTAAGAAAATTTTGAAATTCAGAGCAGAAATAAAGGAACTAAATACTGTAAGAGGATAGAAAAAAATTAATAATACTAAGACCTGGTTTTTAGACCAGATAAATGATGTTGACAAACCTTTATCTAGACTAACTTAAAAAATAGTACTCAAATAAGTGAAACAAGGAATTAAAGTGGAGACATTACAAATATTATACAAATGATAATTATGAATGATGTTATAAATGACATATACTACAGATATACAAAAGCTCATAAGAAATTACCAAGAACAGTGATATGCCAACAAATGGCCCATCAAGAAGAAAAAGATGCATTCCTAGAAATACACAACCTACCAAGACTCAATTATGAATAGAAAATAAAAACAGACCAATAACCAGTAAGGAGATTGAATCAGTCATCAGAAACCTTCCAACACACAAAAACCCAGACAACTTCACTGGTGAATTTTACCAAACATTTAAAGAAGAACTAATGCTAATCCTTAAATTTTTCCAAGAGAATAGAAGACAAGGGAACACTCAAACCCATTTTATTAGGCCAGCATCATTCTGATACAAAAGTCAGGATTAAGACATGAGAAGAGAAGAAAACTATAGCCCACCATCCCCAATGAATATATACGAAAAACTTATCAACAAAAATATTAAGAACCTGAATTCAACAGCATATATTGAAAGTATCAAACACCATGACCAAGTGGGATTTCTTCCCGGGTTACAAGAATGGTTCAACATACACAAATCCATCAATGGGATACACCACAGTAAGAGAATAAAAGCAAAAATCATATGAGAATCTCAATAGATACAGAAAAAGCATTTGACAAAATACGGCATCCTTTTATTTTTTTTTTATAAAAGCCCTCAACAAATTGGTTATAGAAGGTTATCTCAACCAATAAAGGCCATATGACCACCTTTGACCAGCCCACAGCCAACATCATACTCAAAGGTGAAACATTGAAAACTTTCAGGCACAAGACAAGGCTGCCCTCTCTCACTGCTCTATTTTTTTTCCTTAATATCTATTCTCCAGGCAAGAATACTGGAGTGGATTGTCATTTCCTTCTCCAGAGGAGCTTCCTGACCCAGGGATGGAACCTAGGTCTCCTGCACTGCAGGCAGACTCTTTAACGATTGAGCCATCAGGGAACTTAATATCTATATCTATACATTCTTTATTGAAGTATAATTGACTCACAATGTTTCAGGTGCATAGCAACATGATTCAGTGATAAATATACACGTGTATTATTTTTCAGATTATTTTCCATTATAGGTTATTATTATATATTGACTATAGGTTCCTGTGCTATTCATTAAACTTTTGCTATTTGTTGCATATCTTTTAAAATAAGATATCTAGCATTCTATTAATACTAAGTCCAAAAATGAAATAAAAGTGTCTAATTTTTTAATTAGGCAAAAATTCTTAAGTTTTCTAAAATATATATATTATATGTACAGTTTATATATATGTATACAAGAGCTTTTCTACTATGCTTATTAAAGTCATGAGAAAGAACATAAAAAAAGAAGTAGAGTTGGAGAAATTGGAGAAAATAAACTAAATGAAATGGGAGCACTGAATATGAAATGAAAAAGTGAAGCAAACTAGATAAAAGTAAAAGATAATCATATAGTCCATTTGTTTTTAAAAATGGTTGCTCATTAGAAACTTACCTGGAGCTCTGGAGAAGAAAAAAAACAATACCTGGGCATTTTTCAAAAAATTCCAGGATAATTCTGATATGTAGCAGGATTTTAAAATGTAATTACAGTTTTTAAATGGTAATTTGGTGATATAGAATTCTATTATTTTTCTGTTGAGCAATCATTAAGTGAGTAATAGTTACATAATCACAATAGTAAAAAATATTTATCAGTTTTCACAATCAATAGCCAGACATAAGAGATAAATACAATTGAAAGTTATAATGGGAACATGACCAACCTAACAATATTAAATAATTACATATGATTTGGGGGATCAAGCAGAGTGGTATGGTAAGTGGAAATGCATACATGCACATGGTTTCATCTGCCTAGCCAATGTCTTTGGTTGGTGCATTTAATCCATTTGCATTTAAGATACTTATTAATATGTATAACCCTATTACCATTTTCTTAATTGTTTTGAGTTTATTTTCTGTAGGTCTTTTCCTTCTCTTGTGTTTCCTGCCTAGAGAAGTTCCTTTAGCATTCGTTGTAAAGCTGGTTTGGTAGTGCTGAATTTTCTTAACCTTTGCTTGTCTGGAAACCTTTTGATTTCTTCATCAAATCTGGAGGAGAGTCTTGCTGGGTAGAGTATTGTTGGGTGTAGGTTCTTCCCTTTCATCACTTTAAATATATCATGCCATTCCCTTCTGGCTTGTAGAGTTTCTGTTGGGAAATTAGCTGATAGCCTGATGGGAGTTTCCATGTAGTAATTTGTTGTTTTTCCCTTGTTGCCTTTAATATTTTATCTATGACTTTAATTTTTGTCAGTTTCATTTTTTATGAGTCTCGGTGTCTTCATTTTTGGGTTTATCCTGCCTGGGACTCTCTGTGCTTCCTGGACTTGGTTGACTATTTCTTTCCCATGTTAGGGAAATTTTCAGCTATTATCTCTTCAGATATTTTCTCAGGTCCTTTCTCTTTCTTCTTCTTCTGGGACCCCTATAATGTGAATGTTGGTGCATTTAATGTTTCCCAGAGGAAAGCCTTTGTGTGGATCAAAGCAAACTGTGGAAAATTCTTCAAGAGAAGGGAATACCAGACCACCTGACCTGCCTCCTGAGAAATCTGTATTCAGGTCAAGAAGCAACAGTTAGAACTGGGCATGGAACAGACTGGTTCCAAATTGGGAAAGGCTGTATATTGTCACCCTGCTTATTTAACTTATAGACAGAGTCCATCATGCGAAATGCCAGGCTGGATGAAGCACAAGCTGGATCAAGACTGTCAGGAGAAATATCAATAAATTCAGATATGTGGATGACATCACCCTTATGGCAGAAAGTGAAGAGGAACCAAAGAGCCTCTTGTCGAAAGTGAAAGAGACTGAAAAAGCTGACTTAAAACTCAACATTCAAAAAACGAAAATCATGGCATCCAGTCCCCTCAGTTCAGTTCAGTTCAGTTCAGTCGCTCAGTCGTGTCCGACTCTTTGCGACCCCATCAATCACAGCACGCCAGCTTCATGGCAAATAGATGGGAAACAATGAAAACAGTGAGAGACTTTATTTTTTGGGGCTCCAAAATCACTGCAGATGGTGATTGCAGCCATGAAATTAAGAGATGCTTACTCCTTGGAAGAAAAGCTATGACCAACCTAGACAGTATATTTAAAAGCAAAGACATTACCTTGCTGACAAAGCTCTGTGTAGTCAAAGCTATGGTTTTTCCGGTAGTCAGGTATGGATGTGAGAGTTGGACCATAAAGAAGACTGAGCACTGAAGAATTGATTCTTTTGAACTGTGGTTCTGTAGAAGACTCTTGAGAGTCCCTTGGCTTGCAACGAGATCAAACCAGTCAATCCTAAAGGAAATCAACCCTGAATATTCATTGGAAGGAGTAAGCTGAAGCTCCGATACTTTGGCCAACTGATGCGAATAGCTGACTCATTTGAAAAAACCTTGATGCTGGGAAAGATTGAAGGCAGGAGAAGGGGATGACAGAGGATGAGATCATTGGATGGGATCACTGACTCAATGGACATGAGTTTGAACAAGCTCCAGGAGTTGGTGATGGACAGGGAAGCCTAGTGTGCTGCAGTCCATGGAGCCACAAAGTGTCAGACACAATTGAGCAACTGAACAACAAGAAGAAGAGGTCTCTTAGGCATCTTCAGTTTTTTTTTTCATTCTTTTTTCTATATTCTGTTCTGCAGCAATGATTTTCACCATTTCATCCTCCAGGTTGTTTAGCCATTTTTCTGCCTCAATTATTCATTGATTCCTTCTAGTGTATTGTTCATCTCTGTTTGTTTGTTCTTTAGTTCTTCCAGGCCTTGGTAAAAATTTCTTGGATATTTTCCATTGTTTTCCGGAGATCCAGGATCATCTTCCCTATCGTTATTATGATTTTTTTTTTTCTGGAAGATTGCCTATTTCCACTTCATTTAGTTGTTTTCTGGGGTTTTATCTTGTCCATTCATCTGGATACAACTTTCTGCTTCTTCATCCTGACTAACTTTCTGTAATGTGGTTTTTGTTCTAGCCACTGTGGGATTGTGGCTCTTCTTGCTTCTTCTGTCTGTGCTCTGATGGAGGAGGCTAAGAGATTTGTGTAAGCTTTCTGATGGAGGGACTGGTGGTGGGAAAAACTGGGTCTTGCTCTGGTAGGCACGCCTTGCTCAGTAAAGCTTTAATCCAATTACGTATTAATGGGTGGTTAGACTCCCTCCCTGTTAGTTGCTTGGACTGAGGTGACAGCCATGTGGTCTATGGGCTGTATGGTAGGGTTAATGGTGACCTCCAAGAGGGCTTACACCAAGGGAGACCTTCCAGGACTGCTGCTGCCAGTGCCCCTTTCCCTGTGCTGAGCCCCTGCCAACACACACCTCCATAGGAGACCCTCCAACACTAGCAGGTAGTTTTGGTTCAGTCTCCTTTGGGGTCTCTGCTCCTTTCATCTAGCACTTCGTGTGCACAAGATATTGTTTGTGCCCTCCAAGGCTGGAGTCTTTGTTTCTCCCAGTCCTGTGGAAATTCTATAGTCCAATCCCACTGGCCTTCAAGGTCAGATTCCCTGGAGATTCCCAGTCCCTCTGTCAGATCCCCAGGCTGGGAAGCTTGACATGGGATTCAGAATCTTCATAACACTGGGAAAACTTCTTTGGCATTATTGTTATCCAGTTTGTGGGTCACCCACCTGGCAGGTATAGAATTTCATTTTATTGTGATTGTGCCCCTCCTACCATCTTACTGCACAGCTTCTTCTTTGTCTCTGGACATGGGTTATCTTTTCCTGGTGGGTTTTATCATTCTGCTATAGATGACTGTTCAATTGCTACCTGTTATTTTGGTGCTCTTGTAGGAGTAGATGAGCACACGTCCTTCTACTCCACCATCTTGAACTGGTTTCTCTCACTGCTCTTATTCAACATATTATTGAAAATCCTAGCTAAGAAATCCGACAAGATAAAGCAATAAAAGACATCAAAATTGGAAACGAAGAGGTAAAAATTGTCATTATTGGCAGATGATATAATCTTATGTATCAAAAATTCTATTGACTCATCCAAAAAACTGCTGGAACTTAAAAAAATTATGTAAAGCTACCGGATATAAAATCAATATACAGGGCTTCCCTTGTGGCTCAGTGGTAAAGAATCTGCCTGCCAATGAAGGAGACAAAGGTTCAATTCCTGATCCCACATGCTGCTGGGCAGCTAAGCCTGTGGGCCACGATTATTAAGCTTGTGTTCTAGAGTCCAGGAGCTGCAAATATTGAAGCCCACATGCCCAAGACCCTGTGCTCTGAAAGGGAATGCCATCAAGAGAAGCCACCACAATAAGAAGCCCACATTCTGTAGCTAGAGAGCAGTCCCCATTCTCTGCAGCTAGAGAAAAACCCATTCATCAACGAAGACCCATCACAGCTAAATAAATAAATAAATAAAATTTTTTAAAAAGAGAGAGAATAGAAAAAATTAAATAAATAAAATTTAAAAAATCAGCATAATAAAAATAAAATAAAGTCATAAAAAATAAAAACAAAATCAACATACATACAAGAAGTATGGTATTTCATAAAAATAGATACATAGCCCAATGGAATACTATATAGAGCCCAGAAATATATGGTCAACCCTATGTATATGGTCAAGTATTATTTCTTAAGAGAGCCAAGAAAAATCAATGGGGAAAGTTTAGTATCTTCAGCAAATTGTGATGAAAAAACTAGATAATCACAGGCAGAAAAATGAAATTGAACCTGTATCTTATACCACTCACAAAATTAACTTGAAATGGGTTAACGACTTAAACATAAGAACTGATACGTTAAGACTCTTAGAAGAAAACACAGGTGGTGGTCTACTTCACTTTGGTCCTGGCAATGATCGAAATCAAGCTGGAATCAAGATTGCTGGGAGAAATATCAACAACCTCATACATGCAGATGATATCACTCTAATGGCAGAAAGTGAAAAGGAATTAAAGAACCTCTTGATGAGGGTGAAAGAGGAGAGTGAGAAGCTGGCTTTAAGCTCAACATTCAAAAAACTAAGATCACGGCATCCAGTCCCATCACTTCATGGCAAATAGATGGGGGAAAAGTGGAAACAGATTTTATTTTATTTAAAATGACAGATTTTATTGTCTTGGCCTCCAAAATCACTGCAAATGGTGACTGCAGCCATGAAATTAAGACAGTTGCTTCTTGGAAGAAAAGCTATGACAAACCTAGACAGCATATTAAAAAGCAGAGACTTGACTTTGCTGACAAAAGTCCATATTGTATAGCTATGGTTTTTCCAGTTGCTGCTGCTGCTGCTGCTGCGTCACTTCAGTCGTGTCCGACTCTGTGTGACCCCATAGACGGCAGCCAACCAGGCTTCCCCGTCCCTGGGATTCTCCAGGCAAGAACACTGGAGTGGGTTGCCATTTCCTTGTCATATATGAATGTGAGATTTGGACCATAAAGAAGGTTGAATGCACCTTTGATGCTTTTGAATTGTGGTGCTGGAGAAGACTCCCAAGAGTCCCTTGGACAGCAGAGAGATCAAACCAGTCAATCCTAGAGAAAATCAACCCTGAATATTCAGTGGAAGGACTGATGCTGAAGCTGAAGCTCCAGTAATTTGACCATCTGATGGGAACAGCCAACTCACTGGAAAAGACCTTGATTCTGGGAAAGATTGAGAGCAGGAAGAGAAGGAGGAGACAGAGAATGAGATGGTTGGATGGTGTCACAGACTCAATGGACATGAGTTTGAGCAAACTCTGGGAGACAGTGAAGGACAGGGAAGCCTGGCATGCTGCAGTCCATGGGCTCACAAAAAGTTGGACATGACTTAGCAACTGAACCACAACTATAATGATTGTTTTGGATAGGACACCAAAAAACATATGCAACAAAAACAACAAGAAACAAGTTAGACTACATAAAACTAAAATACTTCTGCATAGCAGAAGAAACAATCAACAAATCAAATGGCAATCTACGGCATGGGAGTAACCATGATAAGGGCTTAATATGTAAAATACATATAAAGGTATACAACTTAGTAGGAAATAAACAACCCATCTAAAAAGTGAGCAGAGGAACTGAAGAGTCATTTTTCCAAAGAAGGCCTCCAAATTGTCAATAGGTGCATTAAAAGGCTCTCAATGTCACTAATCATCAGGTAAATGTAATTCAAAACAATAATGAGATAATACCTCACACCTGTTAGAATGGCTGTTACAAAAAAGATGAGATAGCAAGAGTTGGCAAGGCTGTGAGAAAAGGGGATGCTTGCGCACTGTTGGGGGGAATGGAAACTGGTGGAGCCGCCAGGGAAAACAGTCTCTATGCTGCCTATTTAAAAATAAAATCACAAGCCCTGGAACCCTCATTGCTGGTAGAAGGGGACCATGGCACAGCTCCTTTTGTGCCGAGATCATACTAAAGGGGACGAGAGTGCTGGGCACGGTGCCCAGAAACTCACCCAGTGGGAAACTTTCAGGGGATCTGAGAGCTCACACTGAAAGCTGTTTGGAGTGGTCCTCACTCCAGAAGGTCATCCTTTCTACCAGCTCCCAGAGACATAGCTCCACTGGGAGGCACAGGGTTATGCCCTTTGTCTTACACCACCTGTGAACACCAGTCAGATGAAGGAAAAGGAGTGTACATAGGTGGGGTCTGCAGTTAGGGTTTCTGGAGTTGGAGGTAGTTGCTTGATGTTTCTCCACTTCCAGTCATGTGTGTATCTGCAAGCATATGTTCATCCATGTATTTTTTCACTTAAGAAAAAATTGTAAGGGACTTTCCTGGTGGTCCAGGGGCTAAGACTCTGAGCTCCTAATGCAGCAGGACTGAGTTTGATCCCTGGTTGGGGAACTAGATCCCACATGCCACAGCTACAAAGATCCTGGATTAGGAGAGGGTGAAATGTATGGAAAGAGTAACATGGAAACTTACATTACCATATGTAAAATAGATAGCCAACGGGAATTTGCTGTGTGGCTCTGGAAACTCAAACAGGGGCTCTGTATCAACTTAGAGGGGTGGGATGGGGAGGGAAATGGAAAGGAGGATCAAAAGGGAGGGGATATATGTATACCTGTGGCTGATTCATGTTGAGGTTTGACAGAAAACAACAAAATTCTGTAAAGCAATTATCTTTCAATAAAAGAAAAAAAAGGATCCTGCATGCCACAGTGAAGATTGAAGATTCCGTGTGCTGCAACTAAGCCCAGGCTCACCATATATATATATATATATATATATATATATATATGTAAATTTAAAAAATGTGAAATACTGAAAGAAATAAAATATAAAACTACCATAGTACACAGCAATCCCATGTTTGTTTATAAATAAAAGGGACTAAAAACAGGATATTGAAGAAATCTCTGCACTCTGAAGAGATTATTTTGTTACCAAACAGGTTTCTCGGACTCCTTGTGCTAAGTTGCTTCAACTGTGTAACTGTGTGACTCTGTGGACTGTAACCTGTCAGGCTCCTCTGTCCATGGGATTCTCCAGGCAAGAACACTGGAGTGGGTTGCCATGCTCTCCCAAGGGGATCTTCCAAATCCAGAGATTGAACCTGCATCTCTCCTGCATTGGCAGGCAGGTTCTTTACCACTAGTGGCACCTGGGAATGCACTCCCATGATTATCCCAGGAAACTCCCAGGTCTCTTTTACTCTTTAATCAACAGGAATTTACAAGAGGCCTGGCAAGAAGTTTACACTAGTGTTTATTGGGCCTTCTGCTGCAGCAGGGGGAAGGCAATGGCACCCCACTCCAGTACTCTTGCCTGGAAACTCCCATGGATGGAGGAGCCTGGTAGGCTGCAGTCCATGGGGTCGCGAAGAGTCGGACATGACTGGGTGACTTCACTTTCACTTTTCACTTTCATGCATTGGAGAAGGAAATGGCAACCCACTCCAGTGTTCTTGCCTAGAGAATCCCAGGGACAAGGGAGCCTGGTGGGCTGCCGTCTCTGGGGTCGCATAGAGTCGGACACGACTGAAGTGACTTAGCAGCAGCAGCAGCTGCAGCAGGGGCAGTGAGAACGAGTGGCCTGTGCCCTTGCCCACGCCTATGTTTGTCCAGGCGCAGCACTGCAGCAAAGGGTGCCTGTCTCATTCCCCTATGAGCGACTCCATGTTCTGATTCCTAAGGGGTAAGGGGCCACAGGTCTATTCTTCTGAAAGTTCTTCCTGCTTGACGGGGGCTTCAGACCCTAGCCTATCCTATAGGTGTAGAAGCCCTTCACTGACTGCCAAGAACCGGTAGGGACCTGGGCCACCCTCTGCTGGAATGGGCTGAATTTCTTGAGCCATTATGAAGCTTTCTTGAAACTGTTGGAGCCTAGAATACACAAGCCTAACCAAGAGGTTAAACAGAAGTAAAAGAGCAACAATTAAGGGGCCTCGGAAGGGGAGGAACCAGGTTAACTTTGGAGGCCTTTCCTGTTGACCAGAGAGTGGAGGTGATGCTGCTCCTGCCCAAACTGTGAAGCTACTCTGCCTGGGCATTTTTTCCTTAATTCTAGCATCTATCTGTCCTGTCACATTGGTCCAGGTGCAGCAGGAAGTATTAATTACCATGCAAAGTCCACCTTCTTCTGCCAGAAGGTTGTCAAGAGCCAGATCATTGTCAGGAACTGCCTTAGCAAAAGAAACACTAGAGGTCTTAAGTTCTGTTAAGGCTTCCCCTGTGTGTTCTGTCATGGATGCAAGCTGTGTGGTGAGATTCCTCAGTGTTGCCTCACGATAGGGAAAGACTCCCCGTGGAGCTGTGGTTCCTATGGCCAGTTCTGCCCCGCCAACGTCATTCCTGGTGCCCTCTGGTTTTGGCGGTGAGCCGGAGTGTTTCTGTTAGAGATAAAAGTCCCTCTTATCTTCCAACTCCTAGAGTGCACTCTCCTATGTAGTGGACATTATTTATGCATTTATAGGCTATAGCTTGGTTGGAAAATGACAGGACTTGGCCATAATTCTACAACATATGATGGTTTGGGTATCCACAGAAGAAAACAAACCCTACAGGGGTGCAGACCTGAATTTCTGTCTCACAGTTATTAAGACTGGACAGTTCCTGAAGGACATAACATTTTTAGTACTTGAACAGTTAGGGGACAGCAGAACATTATATCAATAATTAAGCATATAAAACTCTACAATGTGTTCCCCACCCGTGGCGGATTCATGTCAATGTATGGCAAAACCAATACAATATTGTAAAGTAATTAACTTCCAGTTAAAATTAAAAAAAACAAACAAAAAACTCTACAATGTTTTTAACAAGATGTTAAAACATCTTCCCAGTTCCATAAGCCAGATCACTGTTTGCCTGGAATCCTGAAGATGGGCAGAATTGGATTGACTGGGTGGATGGGATGTTTCCCCTTCCATGGTGTTTAAGGAGATGGGGCCATAGTTTAAAACAGGGCACAAGTTGGTAAGTTTATGGTACAGTTTATCCCTATAAAACAGGCAGGATCGCTGGTGAAATTACGTTTCAGGGGGTTCTGGGGACGCGTGGAACAAATGCCATCTGTGCAGTTTCACAAGTGCCTTGGGCTGGCTGTATGGGTGAGTCAGTCAAAGCACTGGAATAGTTCCCTGCTGCTGCTGCTGCTGCTGCTGCTAAGTCGTTTCAGTCGTGTCCGACTCTGTGCGACCCCATAGACGGCAGCCCACCGTTCCTGGGATTCTCCAGGCAAGAAGGTTCAAATGTGACTAGCAGAGGTCGAGGGGGTGGCAGTTGTCACCAGTGAAGGTTGTTAGTCACCACTGGACCCGGCAGGCTCAGGGAAAATGCAGGAGAAAGGCCAATAGCCACCTGGGGGTGTTGTATCCAGTATTCTTTTCAACATACCCCTTCAGATACAATTTTAGAAATGGGGACAGGTAAGATTTCTTGTCACTATCCTCTAGTTACAGGGACTAGTAAGGGGGGCAGGGTTGACAGGAGGAGCATGTCTGTGTGGGGTGTTTCCCTTACACCCAGCATGGACAAAGGAGCTGCTTCCCCGGTGTGGGTGGCTGAGCAAAGTGATAGAATGCAGGCAAGAGTTACAGCAGCAAGAATGTCAAATAGGAGTCCAACCCAGCACATCATTTTACTTATCTATCGATGTTGTTGATCAGTTGCTCAGGGGTATCTGGCTCTTTGTGTCCTCATGGACTGCAGCATGCCAGGCTACCCTGTCCTTCATTATCTCTCAGAGGTTGCTCGAACTCATGTCCATTGAGTTGGTGATGTCATCCAACCGTCTCATCCTCTGTGGTGCCTGTCTTTTGAATAGGTCTCTCAGATTTTCCACTGGCTCACAGGTAGATTATTCTTCTATTGTGACTTGTGGTGTTTTTGGAGGTGAAAACTTTAGTCTAAACAAATGTACCCAATTAGATACGCTTTGCAGTTTGACAGAAGTGGGCATGAAAAAATACTGTATAGAGAGCCTTCTATTTTGACAATAGTTGGTCTTTGGGAGACTCTTCTTTCAAAGTTTTAAGAAGTTTATCTCTGGGTTTATTTCTGAAGGAACTGCTCCTTCTGCTGTATATTTATTGGAACTGGCAGTGCCCTGTGGGTATCATCCTGAACTGCCTTCTGAACTTGCCTTAGATTAACCATATATCACGGGGCCTGGTTTACTTCCTCTTCTGGTAGAATGTCAGTAGTGAGAAGAGGTCTCCCACAGCTCAAGTGGGCTTAGGCTCAGACCACTCTTGGGGGCTACATGGACCCTGAGGAGTATAGTAGGAAGCAAGGTGGGCCAGAGTGCATGAGTTTCTTGGCAGAGCTTTGCTAAGGTTTTCTTTAAAGGATGGTTCATTTTCTCTACCTTCCAAGAGGTGTGCAGCTTCTAATCTATCCCTGGGGTCATTATGAGTCCCTCTGTGGTTTTGCCTGTAAGAGAGGGTCTGTTACCACTCTGCAGGGACTTTGGAAATCCAAAGTGAGAACTTACTTCTTTTACAAGGAGTTACAGGCTTCATTCCCTGGAGAAGGAAATGTCAACCCACTCCAGTATTCTTGCCTGGAGAATCCCATGGACAGAGGAGCCTGGCAGGCTACAGTCCATGGGGTCACAAGAGCTGTACATAGCAACTAAACCACCACCACAGGCTTCATCAGACTTTTCAGATGGGGTGGGAACGGCTTCAACTCATCCTGTAAAAGTATCAGTGAACACAAGAAGATATTTATTTCCTGATTATGGGGGCATTTGGGTGAAATCTAACTGGCAGTCGTCCCTTGGGTATGTCCTGTGATGTTGAACTGGCCTGAGTACAGTGCAGGATTGGGTAAGTCTCTGGGTTTTTGCTGCTGCTGCTGGGTTATTATGGACACATAAATCACAGGCAAACATTAATTGTTTTTACTGTTCTTTTAAGCTTCTTCCCTGAAAAAGCCTTTTGCACCAAGTCCTATATCCCTCCCATAGTGGGTGGCATCATGTAAGCTCTTAGTGAGCTTCCATTGTTGGGCCTCAGGGATTAGAAACTCCAGTTCAGTCGCTCAGTCATGTCTGTCTCTTGGCGACTTCATGGATTGCAGTACGCCAGGCTTCCCTGTCCATCACCAACTCCCAGAGATTGCTTAAACTCGTGTCCGTTGAGTCAGTGATGCCATCCAACCATCTCATCCTCTGTTATCCCCTTCTCCTCCTGCCATAAAGCATTCCCAGCATCAGGGTCTTTTCAAATGAGTCAGTTCTCTGCATCAGGTGGCCAAACCATTGGAGTTTCAGCTTTATCATCAGTCCTTCAAATGAATATTCAGGACTGAATTCCTTTAGTATGAACTGGTTAGATTTCCTTGCAGTCCAAGGGACCCTCAAAAGTCTTCTCCAACCCCACAATTCAAAATCATCAATTCGTCAGCACTCTGCTTTGTTTATAGTCCAACTCTCACATACATACATGACTACTGGAAAAACCAAAGCTTTGGCAAAGTAACATCTCTAATTTTTAATATGCTTTCTAGGTTGGTCATAATTTTTCTTCCAAGGAACAAGCGTCTTTTAATTTCATGGCTGCCAGAAAACAGAAGAGCTTTTTCAACAGAAGGAACTGCCTTGGAAGTAACAGAGGGAGAAGCCTTGAGCCTACTGCAAGAATAAGACTGAAAACCAGAGGCAGAGGCTTAAGGCCAAATCCTGAGAACACCAGAGATCTCCTGTTCCAGAGAACATTAATTGATAGGTACTCATCAAATGCCTCCATACATACACTGAAACCAGGCACCGCCCAAGGGTCAACAAGTTTCAGTGAAAGACATACTACGCAAACTATCCAGCAACACAGGAGAATAACACTGAGCTTCAATCTACAGGCTGCCCAAAACCACTCCAAACCCACCGACATCTCAAACTCATTACTGGACACTTCACTGCACTCCAGAGAGAAGAAATCCAGCTCCACCCACCAGAACATCGACACAAGCTTCCCTAACCAGGGAACCTTGACAAGTCACCCATCCATCCCCACACACAACAAGGTAACTACATAATAAAGAGAACTTCACAAACTGCCAGAAGACGGAAAGGCCATCCCAAACACAGCAATATAAACAAGATGAAGAGGCAGAGAAATACCCAACAAGTAAAGGAACAGGATAAATGCCCACCAACAGAAACAAAAGAGGAAGATATAGGGAACCTACCCTATAAAGAATTTCGAATTTTAATTGTGAAAATGATTCAAAATCTGGAAAGCAAAATGGAGTTACAGATAAATAAACTGGAGAAAAGGATTGAGAAGATGCAAGAAATGTTCAATAAGGACTTCAGTTCAGTTCATTTCAGTCGCTCAGTCGTGTCCGACTCTCTGCGACCCCATGAATCACAGCACGCCAGGACTTAGAGGAAATAAAAAAGAGTCAATATACAATGAATAATGCAAGAGATGAGATCAGAAACACTCTGGAGGGAAAAAAAAAAGTAGAATAACGGAGGCATAAGACAGGATAAGCGAGCTAGAAGATAGAATTGTAGAAATAAATGAAACAGAGATGGAAAAAGAAAAAAGAATTAAATGGGGACAATATTAGAGATATATGGGACAATATTAAACGCCCCAACATCGAATCATAGGAGTCCCAGAAGAAGAAGACAAAAAGAAAGACCATGAGAGAATACTTGAGGAGATAATAGTTGAAAATTTCCCTAAAATGGGGAAGGAAATAATCACCCAAGTCCAAGAAACACAGAGAGTCCCTAACAGGATAAACCCAAGGTGAAATACCCCAAGGCACATATTAATAAATTTAACAAAGATCAAACACAAAGAACAAATATTAAAAGCAGCAAGGGAAAAACAACAAATAACACACAAGGGAATCCCCATAAGGCTAACAGCTGATCTTTCAGCAGAAACTCTTCAGGCCAGGAGGGAATGGCAAGACATCCTTAAAGTGATGAAAGAAAATAACCGACAGCCCAGATTACTGTACCCAGCAAGGATCTCTTTCAAATATGAAGGAGAAATCAAAAGCTTTACAGACAAGCAAAAGCTGAGAGAATTCAGCATCACCAACCAGCTCTCTAACAAATACTAAAGGATCTTCTCTAGACTGGAAACACAGAAAGGGTATATAAACTCAAACCCAAAACAATAAAGAAAATAGCAACGGGATCATACTTATCAATAATCACCTTAAAGGTAAATGGGTTGAATGCCCCAACCAAAAGACAAAGGCTGGCTGAATGGATACAAAAACAAGACCCCCATATATGTTGTGTACAAGAGACCCACCTCAAATCGAGGGACACATACAGACTGAAAGTGAAGGGCTGGAAAAAGATATTCCACGCAAATAGAGACCAAAAGAAAGCAGGAGTAGCAATACTCATATCAGATAAAATAGATTTTAAAACAAAGGCTGTGAAAAGAGACAAAGAAGGAAACTACATAATGATCAAAGGATTAATCCAAGAAGAAGATACAACAATTCTAAATATTTATGCACCCAACATAGGAGCACCGCAATATGTAAGACAATTACTAACAAGTATGAAAGGGGAAATTAACAATAACACAATAATAGTGGGAGACTTTAATACCCCACTTACATCTATGGATAGATCAACTAAACAGAAAATTAAGAAGGAAATACAAACTTTAAATGATACAATAGACCAGTTAGACCTAATAGATCTCTATAGGACATTTCACCCCAAAACAATGAATTTAATCTTTTTCTCAAGCGCACACGGAACCTTTTCCAGGATAGATCACATCCTGGGCCATAAATCTAGCCTTGGTAAATTCAAAAAAATTGAAATCATTCCAAGCATCTTTTCTGACCACATGCAGTAAGATTAGATCTCAATTACGGGAGAAAAACTATTAAAAATGCCAACATATGGAGGCTGAACAACACGCTGCTGAATAATGAACAAATCATAGAAGAAATCAAAAGAGAAATCAAAATATGCATAGAGATGAATGAAAATGAAAACACAACAACTCAGAACCTCTGGGACACTGTAAAAGCAGTGCTAAGGGGGAAGTTAATAGCAATACAGGCACACCTCAAGAAACAAGAAAAAAGCCAACTAAATAACCTAACTCTACATCTAAAGAAACTAGAAAATGAAGAAGAACCCCAGGGTTAGTAGAAGGAAAGAAATTGTAAAAATTAGGGCAGAGATAAATGCAAAAGAAACAAAACAGACCATAGCAAAAATCAATAAAGCCAAAAGCTGGTTCTTTGAGAAGGTAAATAAAATTGACAAACCACTAGCCAGACTCATCAAGAAACAAAGGGAGAAGAACCAAATCAATAAAATTAGAAATGAAAATGGAGAGATCACAACCGACAACACAGAAATACAAAGGATTATTAGAGAATACTATCATCTATTATATGGCAATAAAATGAATAACCTGGGAGAAATGGACAAATTCCTAGAAAAGTACAAGTTTCCAAAACTGAACCAGGAAGAAATAGAAAATCTGAACAGACCCATGACAAGCACGGAACTAGAGGCTGTAATAAGAAATCTTCCAGCAAACAAAAGCCCAGGTCCAGACGGCTTCACAGCTGAATTCTACCAAAAATTTAGAGAAGAGCTAACACCTATTCTACTCAAAGTCTTCCAGAAATTTGCTGAGGAAGGGAAACTTCCAAACTCATTCTATGAGGCCACCATCACCCTAATCCCAAAACCTGGTAAAGATCCCACAAAAAAAAGAAAACTACAGGCCAATATCACTGATGAACATAGATGCAAAAATCCTTAACAAAATTCTAGCAATCAGAATCCAACAACACATTAAGAAGATCATACATCATGACCAAGTGGGCTTTATCCCAGGAATGCAAGGATTCTTCAATATCCACAAATCAATCAACATAATACACCGCATTAACAAACTGAAAAATAAAAATCATATGATTATCTCAATAGATGCAGAGAAAGCCTTTGACAAAATACAACATCCATTTATGATAAAAACTCTCCAGAAAGTGGGAATAGAAGGGACATATCTGGAGAAGGAAATGGCAACCCACTCCAGTGTTCTTGCCTGGAGAATCCCAGGGACGGGGGCCCTGGTGGGCTGCCGTCTATGGGGTCACACAGAGTCGGACTCGACTGAAGTGACTTAGCAATATCAATAGCATCTCAACATAATAAAAGCTATATATGACAAACCCACAGCAAACATTATTCTCAATGGTGAAAAACTGAAAGCATTTCCCCTAAAGTCAGGAACAAGACAAGGGTGCCCACTCTCACCACTACTATTCAACATAGTTCTGGAAGTTTTGGCTACAGCAATCAGAGCAGAAAAAGACATGAAAGGAATACAAATTGGAAAAGAAGAAGTAAAACTTTCACTGTTCGCTGATGACATGATCCTCTACACAGAAAACCCTAAAGACTCTACCAGAAAACTACTAGAGCTAATCAATGAATACAGTAACGTTGCAGGATATAAAATCAACACACAGAAATCCCTTGCATTGCTATACACTAATAATGAGAAAATAGAAAGAGAAATTAAGGAAACTATTCCATTCACTGTTGCAATGAAAAGAATTAAATACTTAGGAATATATCTACCTAAGGAAACAAAAGACTTGTACATAGAAAACTATAAAACACTAGTGAAAGTAATCAAAGAGGACACTAATAGATGGAGAAATACACCGTGTTCGTGGATTGGAAGAATAAATATTGTGAAAATGAGTATACTACCCAAAGTAATTTACACATTCAATGCAATCCCTATTAAGCTACCAACGATATTTTTCACAGGACTAGAACAAATAATCTTACAATTTGTATGGAAATACAAAAAACCTCGAATAGCCAAAGCAATCTTCAAGAAGAAGAATGGAACTGGAGGAATTAACCTGCCAGATTTCAGGCTCTACTACAAAGCCACAGTCATCAAGACAGTATGGTACTGGCATAAAGACAGAAATATAGATCAGTGGAACAAAATAGAAAGCCCAGAGATAAATCCACTCACCTATGGACACCTTATCTTCGACAAAGGAGGCAAGAATATAAAATGGACAAAAGGCAGTTTCTTTAGCAAGTGGTGCTGGGAAAACTGGTCAGCCACTTGTAAAAGAATGAAACTAGAACACTTCCTAACATCATACACCAAAATAAACTCAAAATGGATTACAGAGCTAAATGTAAGACCAGATTCTATAAAACTCCTAGAGGAGAACGTAGGCAAAACCCTCTCCGACATAAATCATAGCAGGATCCTCCATGACCCACCTCCCAGAATATTGGAAATAAAAGCAAAAATTAACAAATGGGACCTAATTAAAATCAAAAGCTTCTGCACAGCAAAGGAAACTATAAGCAAGGTGAAAAGACAGCCTTCAGAATGGGAGAAAATAATAGCAAATGAAGCAACTGATAAAGGATTAATCTCCAAAATATATAAGCAGCTCCTACAGCTCAATTCTAGAAAAATAAGTGACCCAATCAAAAAATGGGCCAAAGAACTAAACAGACATTTCTCCAAAGAAGACATAAAGATGGCTAACAAACACATGAAAAAATGCTCAACATCCCTCATAATGAGAGATGCAAATCAAAACCACAATGAGATACCATTTCACACCAGTCAGAATGGCTGCTATCCAAAAGTCTACATGCAATAAATGCTGGAGAGGGTGTGGAGAGAAGGGAACCCTCTTACACTGTTGGTGGGAATGCAAACTAGTACAGCCACTATGGATTACAGTGTGGAGATTCCTCAAAAAACTGGAAATAGAACTGCCATATGATCCAGCAATCGCACTCCTGGGCATACACACCGAGGAAACCAGAATTGAAAGAGACACATGTACTCCAATGTTCATTGCAGCACTGTTTATAATAGCGAGGACATGGAAGCAACCTAGATGTCCATCTTCAGATGAATGGATAAGAAAGCTTTGGTACATATACACAATGGAGTATTTTTCAGCCATCAAGAAGAATGCATTTGAATCAGTTTTAATGAGGTGGATGAAATTGGAGCCTATTATACAGAGTGAAGTAAGCCAGAAAGAAAAACACCAATACAGTATACTAACGCATATATATGGAATTTAGAAAGATGGTAACCTTAACCCTGTATAAGAGACTGCAAAAGAGACATAGGTATATAGAACAGTCTTTGGGACTCTGTGGGAGAGGGTGAAGGTGGGATGATTTGGGAGAATGGCATTGTAGCATGTATAGTATCATATGTGACCAGTCCAGGTTCGACGCATGATACAGGATGCTTGGGGCTGGTGCACAGGGATGACCTTGAGGGAGGATATGGGGAAGAAGGAGGTGGGAGGGGGGTTCAAGAAAGGGAACACATGTACACCCGGGGCGGATTCGTGTCAATGTATGGCAAATCCAACCAATATATTAATGTAAGGTAATTTGCCTCCAATAAAATAAATTAAAAAAATTTTTTTCATGGCTGCAGTCACCATCTGCAGTGATTTTGGAGCCCCAAAAAATAAAGTCAGGCACTATTTCCACTGTTTCCCCATCTATTTGCCATGAAGTGCTGGACTGGATTCCGTGATCTTAGTTTTCTGAATGTTGAGCTTTAAGCCAACTTTTTCACTCTCCTCTTCCACTTTCATCAGAGGCTCTTTAGTTCTTCTTTGCTTTCTGACATAAGGGTGGTTGTATATGCATATCTGAGATTATTGATATTTGCAGTCTGTTGTTCCATGTCCAGTTCTAACTGTTGCTTCTTGACTTGCATGCAGATTTCTGAGGAGGCAGATCAGGTGGTCTGGTATTCCCTTCTCTTGGAGAATTTTCCACAGTTTATTGAAATTTTTCACAGTTTTTTTTTTTTGTGTGTGTGTGTGTGGATCCACAGAATCAAAGGTTTTGGCATAGTCAATAAAGCAAAAGTAGATGTTTTTCTAGAACTCTGTTGTTTTTTTCGATGATCCAGTGTGTGTTGGCAATTTAATCTTGGTACTAAATCCAGCTTGAACATCTGAAAATTCTTGGTTCATGTACTGTTGAATTCTGGCTTGGAGAATTTTGAGCATCACTTTACTAGCATTTAAGATGAGTGCAATTTTGTGGTAGTTTGAGCATTCTTTGGCATTGCCTTTCTTTGGGATTGGAATATAAACTGACCTTTTCCAGTCCTGTGGCCACTGCTGAGTTTTCCAAATTTGCTGGCATATTGAGTGCAACACTTTGACAACATCACCTCTCAGGATTTGAAATAGCTCAACTGGAATTCCATCACCTCCACTAGCTTTGTTTGTAGTGATGCTTTCTAAGGCCCACTTGACTTCACATTCCAAGATGTCTGGCTCTAGATGAGTGATCACACCATTGCGATTATCTGGGTCGTGAAGATCTTTTTTGTACAGTTCTTCTGTGTATTCTTGCCACCTCTTCTTAATATCTTCTGCTTCTGTTAGGCCCCTTCTATTTCTGTCCTTTATTGAGCCCAATTTTGCATGAAATGTTCCGTTGGTATCTCTAATTTTCTTGAAGAGTTCTCTAGTCTTTCCCATTCTGTTGCTTTCCTCTATTTCTTTGCATTGATTGTTGAGGAACACTTTCTTATCTTTCCTTGCTATTCTTTGGAATTCTGCATTCAAATGGGTATATCTTTCCTTTTTTCCTTTGCTTTTTGCCTCTCTTCTTTTCACAGCTATTTGTAAGGCCTCCTCAGACAGCCATTTTGCTTTTTTGCATTTCTTTTTCTTGGGGATGGTCTTGATTCCTGTCTCCTGTACAATGTCATGAACTTCCGTCCATAGTTCCTCAGGCACTCTATCTATCAGAACTAGTCCCTTAAATCTATTTCTCACTTCCAAGGGATATGATTTAGGTCATACCTGAGTGGTCTAGTGGTTTTGCCCACTTTCTTCAATTTCGGTCTGAATTTGGTAACAAAGAGTTCATGACCTGACTTACAGTCAGCTCCCAGTCTTGTTTTTGCTGACTGTATAGAGCTTCTCCATCTTTGGCTGCAATGAATATAATCAATCTGATTTCGGCATTGACCATGTGGTGATGTCTATGTGTAGAGTCTTCTCTTGTGTTGTTGGAAGAGGGTGTTTGGTATGACCTGTGTGTTCTCTTGGCAAAACACTATTAGCCTTTGCCCTGCTTCATGCTGTACTCCAAGGCCAAATTTGCCTGTTACTCCCAGTGTTTCTTGACTTCCTACTTTTGCATTCCAGTCCCCTATAATGAAAAGGATATCTTTTTTGGGTGTTAGTTCTAGAAGGTCTTGTTGGCCTTCATAGAACCGTTCAACTTTGGCTTCTTCAGCATTACTGGTCAGGGCATAGGCTTGGATTACTGTGATACTGAGTGGTTTGCCTTGGAAACTAACAGATTATTCTGTCATTTTTGAGACTGCATCCAAGAACTGCATTTTGGACTCTTTTTGTTGACTATGATAGCTACTCCATTTCTTCTGAGGGATTCCTGCTCACAGTAGTAGATATAATGATCATCTGAGTTAAATTCAGATGACCCTGTTGTTTGACCTGAAACCAAACTATGATGTAGGTAATGAAGATAATGGTGACCACTTTCAAAAGGCTGTGAAGTCTGCTATTATTTCATTAGAAACTTACGCTCCTTTGTATGCCAGCCTGTGCTTCTGTTTTCATAGCCCCATTTCTCAGCATGTTCTCATTGCTGTGGGGTATACTTGGGGAGGCTAGGGAGTTCAGGAGGCCAATCACCCAAGCCGTAAGTTGTTCAGGTTCCTGCAGTCAAACTGCCTGTTTTGCAGTTTGATCAGCTTTGCTGTTTCCTTGGCCCACAAAGGATCCATCCCTCCACTGACCCCTACTGTAGACTACTGCTACCTTGGTTGGGAGCGCCACTCCTTCTAAAAGAACCAGAATCCAGTTTTTACATTTTGTAATGTTAGTGGTTAACATTTCACTTTCTTTCCAAATGGCAGCATGAGCTTGTAGCATGTGGGACCTACATTTAGAATCACTAAAAATATGCAGTTTCTTATCCTTCCCTAATTGCAAAGCTCTCCTTTGTGCAATTAGTTCAGCCTTCTGGGCTAGTGTCTGGGGTGATGGGGCCTAGGCTGCTATGATTTCATCTCGACTAACCTTTGCATACCCTGGCTTTTAGGTTCCCATTTCTATAAAACTGCTCCCATTAGTAAACCATTCGACTCCTGTCTGTCAAGAGGCTCATCTAGAAGATCAGACCTGCTACAGTAAGTTTGGTCTATGGTCTCTATATACTGATGCAATTATTCTTATTTTTGACTGCTGGAAACAGTTGCTGAGATCGGTGTTTGGCACACCTTTAAGGTACTGTCAGAGATATCCATTAGGCAGGCCTAATATCTTTTTAACTTTTCTCCTGTCAACCGATGATGTCCTTTGACCTCCAGAACAGATTGTACCCGATGAGAGGTTAACACAGCTAAGTGTCATCCCAGGGTGAACTTGGAGGCCTTATTAACCAACAGGTCTGTGGCCGCTACTGCCCACAGGCAGCTTGGCCATCCCAAGGCCACTGCGTCCAGTTGTTCTGGAAATTAAGACACTAGCCTCTGATCTGGTCCCGGCTTTTTGGTCAGGTTTCCAAATGCTGTCCCTGACTTCTCATGAACATACAGGGCAAAGAGTTTTCCAAACTTGGAAGTCCTGGTATTGGTGCTGTACTCAACTCAGGCTCTAGAGTTTCAAATGTCCACTGGTGGTCCTTATTCCATTGAAGGAGTTCCCTTTCTCCTCCCTTTAAAACCTCACAGGCTGTAAGATCATAATTTGGAATCCAGCTTTGACAGAGTCCAGCCATTTTGAGAAAGCATTGCAGTTGCCTCTTTGTGCTTGAAGATAATAATGCACTACTTGCTGTTTTCTGATCTATGGCCAGGACTTGTGCTTATGGGGGTCAAAACAAACCTTAAATACTGAACCTTTTGCTGTAAGATCTGAGCCTTGATTTGGGGAGATTTTAAGTACCATCCTTGTAAAAAAGTTTAGGACCTTAACAATATGTTGATCTGAATCTTGCATTGTCTCACTGCTTACCAATAAATCATAAAAATATTGTAGGCGAGTCCCTTCTCAAGGCTCAGCTCGCTTGATGATGCTTTTCCAGCAAGATGGGGCTGTCTTCAAAGCCCTGTAGAATCATTGTTCAGGTATATTGGGTAGTCTCCAGGGTGCCGGGGTCCCTCCATTCAAAGACAAAGAAATTTGCGCAACCCATTGTCAAAATCAGCGTTCCAGGAAAACAAAGTTTTCTTAGGAGAGAGTGAAACCAAGTCTAGTCTTGCACCAATCTACACTTAAAATCCATTTACCTAAATAAATTTAATCTAGTCTTAGAAAGTTCTGACCATATACAAAACTCTGTTCCCAACGTTCCTTTCTCATAAACTTCCTACAGCTTGCTGCATCCATATTACCCTGTCCTTCACTTTCTTTTTTATCCAGAAACAGCCAGCTCTAGGACAACCCCCACTTTCCCCTCATGCCTTCCTACTCCTCATACCTTCTTCTACCAAAAACACACTTTCAATTTTCTTTGTATACTGAAATATTTCCCTTATAATTGTTAACTTTAAAGCCCTAATCTCTAGCAAAAACTAAGAAACAAGTAAATATTTGTCATTCTAGCATTTTCTGTCTGGAATATCCAGAAACATGTATTTTCCCAAGAACAATTTCTTTCCTCAGTGTAGGTACAGGGCATATGTTTAATAAATCAAAATATCTTTAGTTTCTCTCTTGCAAGGAGGCAAAGCAAATAAATTTAGACCTGTTTAGCAATTAATGTTCCAATATTTTATCTTACTTGAAATGGCTTGGATATTCAATGAGTTCCCATCTTTAACTTTAATTTCAAATTACCAAAATCTGGAGGGACTATTTTAGATGGGCATTTCCAAAATCAAATTATTCCTATAGAGTTTACCAAAAGTCCTTATCTCTGTTACATTTCCTTAAAAGTTTCATCATATCAGGTGATTTTCCTTGTTGACAAATTTTATAGCAAAAACAGTATGCACTTATTGGTTTCAAGTAACTCAGTACAACAAAAAATATTACATTTAATGCTGATGACTCTAAAGACAAGTCTGTGTTAATTAAATCCATAAGCTTAAGCTAGCTCTAATGCCAGATATTAATTTATTACTGAGTACTTCCCAGATCACATTAATCTGAAATGTACCCTGGTGAGTTTCTTTTATATTTCTGAAAATGTATATACACGCTTAATGTTCTTTAAACCAATTAAATACAGCCCATTTATAAGTTAATTTTTACATAAAACCAGAACCAGAGATAGCATAGTTTTCCTGATTGAATTTAAAAAGTATGAGAGACTACAGATGGATAAAATAGTTCCTGAGAGCCCACGCAAGACACTTACATTGTAAAGGTGGGGAGAGAAATGCAAGTTCCTCTTGTGGGTTGTGTTTTCATTTCAAGATTTACATGCTACACCATGCCTACAGTGTGGCAGAGACTTGAAAGGGTATTTGGACTGGCATAAATACCTATAAATAAATAAACTACACATAAAACAAAGATTCTTTTGAATTCACTGATTGAGACTCAACATGTGACCAATGACAGAATCTTAAAGACACAAGCAAGAAACAAAGAGATGGTCTCACTGCGAGGTAGCCTCTAGAGGACTTTGTCCAGTCCATCATCTCTCAACCTTCTGCAAGCTGGGGTTGGGAACAAAACAGAAAAGATTGGGTGGGGGGAAGTTGTGAAAAGGTGACCCAATAGAGAGTCTCCAGGATGAAAAGGGACAAAAGTGTAGGTGTGAGGACTGAGGGAGTGAAGAAGGGAGAAGGGACAAAAAGACTAAAAAAAGAAAGAGAGTTTGCCATTCCAATCCAACCCCCTTGGGTGTCTATTCACCAAGGGACCAAGGAAAGCCTGCATGTGCGACAACATGGATGGGCATGAAGACAGTATGCTAAGTGAAATAAGCCAGACAGAGAAAGCTAAATCCTGCATGGTGTCACTTTCCGGGGCTGGATTAGAGGAAATAGGGAAGGGTGGGTAAAAGGGTTCCATTGTTGTCCAGTCACTCAGTCATGTCCGAATTCTGTGACCCCATGGACTATAGACATTCAGTTATAAGGTGAAGAACGTCTGAGGATGTGATGCAAAGCATGCTGACTATATTTGACAATACTGTTATATAAATAAATTTATTAAAAGTATACAGCAAATATTTTCACCAAAAGATATGTATGTGTGTGTAGTGATGGATGTTAAATTAATTAGAAGGGGGAATACTTTAAAAACTTAAATGTATACACTTTAAATATCTTACAATTTTGTTTATAAATTATACCTCGATAAAGTTGAAAAATAATGAAATATGAGAGAAACTGTAGCAGGGGCAAAGCTAGGTCTTTGTGAGGACTAGATTTTTTCTGGCTTATTTTATTCAAAGGCATAGATTTTGAGGAGTCTAAAATTAGCGTACTGGCTAGTTAAGAGGACTCTTTACCTTGCAGGGTCTTGAAAAGTTGACTAATTTCTTCAAGTTTGTGTGGGACTTTCCCAGTTTTTGCACCAAATATCCTGCATCCTTAGAAACCCCTCGGTCCCAGGAAAACTTGGGCAATGGGTTCAAGCCTTAAACTCAAACTTCTACTCATGAGATGGCTGAAAAATCTTGCCTCTCTGTCTTAACTGGTCATCATGAGTCAGTAAATGCCAGAAGTGCTAAAGGGATATCTAGGAAAAGGAAAAGGCACCCCACTCCAGTACTCTTGCCTGGAAAATCCCATGAATGGAGGAGCCTGGTAGGCTGCAGTCCATGGGTTCGCTAAGAGTCCAGCAGGACTGAGCGACTTCACTTTCACTTTTCACTTTCATGCATTGGAGAAGGAAATGGCAACCCACTCCAGTATTCTTGCCTGGAGAATCCCAGGCACAGAGGAGCCTAGTGAGCTGCTGTCTATGGGGTCGCACAGAGTCGGAAACGACTGAAGTGACTTAGCAGCAGGAGCAGCAGTGTCCCCAAAGACATCCAGAACATTTCCATGGTCAGATTTTAAAATTTGCTTTTACTTTGCCTGCCATAGTCCTTTACTAAATCTTTCAGAAACTGTCATTCGTTCAGGGCTCAACTCAAATATCTTTTCCAAAAGTGACCTATGTAAAGTGGCCATATTCTCAGGGCTCATTCTCTAAGAGATCTATGACATGTTCTTTATGGCTGTTATTTGTATCTCAAATTATTCATTTGATAATATGCTTTCTGTCTGACTGACCCTAATCTAAGTGTATGTTCAGTGATATGAATTCTTAAGAGCACAAACTTTGTTCACCTTGTTTGCATCCACATAAAGAGGGGTTCCCTGGTGGCTCAGACAGTAAAGAATCCACCCACTATGCGGGAGACCTGGGTTCGATTCCTGGGTTGGGACAATCCCCTGGAGGAGGGCATGGCAGCCCACTCCAGTATTCTTGCCTGGAGAATCCCATGGACAGAGGAGCCTGGCGAGCCCCACCCCATGGCATCACAGAGTCGGACATGACTGAGTGACTAATCACACACACACAGACGATCTAGAACATTTCCTGCAATTCCTAGGTCCTAATATACTTTGCCAACAAAGGTCTGTCTAGTCAAGGCTATGGCTTTTCTGGTGGTCATGTATGGATATGAGAGTTGGACTGTGAAGAAAGCTGATCGCTGAAGAATTGATGCTTTTGAACTGTGGTGTTGGAGAAGACTCTTGAGAGTCCCTTGGACTGCAAGGAGATCCAACCAGTCCATTCTAAAGGAGATCAATCCTGGGTGTTCATTGGAAGGACTGATGCTAAAGCTGAAACTCCAATACTTTGGCCACCTCATGCGAAGAGTTGACTCACTGGAGAAGACTCTGATGCTGGGAAAGGTTGGGGGCGGGAGGAGAAGGGGACGACGGAGAATGAGATGGCTGGATGGCATCACCGACTCTGTGGACATGAGTTTGAGTGAACTCCGGGAGTTGGTGATGGACAGGGAGGCCTGGCATGCTGTGATTCATGGGGTCGCGGAGAGTCGGACACGACTGAGCAACTGAACTGAACTGAACTTAAAGAAACGCTTGTTGAATGTGTAAATAAATGGATGGATATTTCCTGCTGAGTGTGTTTTCAAAGTTTCTCAAGACCTTAAGACTGCCTCACTGAAAGTTCAGTTCAGTTCAGTCACTCAGTCCTGTCTCTTTGTGACCCCATAGACAGTAGCACACCAGGCTTCCCTGTCCATCACCAACTCCTGGAGCTTGCTCAAACTCATGTACATCGAGTTGGTGATGCCATCCAACGATCTCGTTCTCTGTTGTCCTCTTTTCCTCCTGCTTTCAAGCTTTCCCAGCATCAGGGTCTTTTCCAATGAGTCAGTTCTTCACATCAGGTGGCCAAAGCATTGGAGTTTCAGCTTCAGCATCAGTCCTTCCAATGAATATTCAGGACTGATTTCCTGTAGGATTGACTGGTTGGATCTCCTTGCAGTGCAAGCCACTCTCAAGAGTCTTCTTGAACACCACAGTTCAAAAGCATCAATTTTTCAGTGCTCAGCTTTCTTTATAGTCCAGCTCTCACATCCATACGTGACTACTGGAAAAAACATAGCTTTGACTAGATGGACCTTTGTTGGCAAAGTAATGTCTCTGCTTATTAATATACTGTCTAGCTTGGTCATAGCTTTTCTTCCAAGGAGTAAGCATCTCTTAATTTCATGGCTGTAGTCACTATCTGCAGTGATTTTGGAGCCCCCCAAAATAAAGTCTGACACTGTTTCCATTTATTCTATTTGCTATGAAGTGATGGGACTGGATTCCATGATCTTAGTTTTCTGAATGCTGAATTTTAAGCCAACTTTTTCACTCTCCTCTTTCACTTTCATCAAGAGGCTCTTTAGTTCCTCTTCACTTTCTGCCATAAGGGTGGTGTCTTCTGCATATCTGAGGTTATTGATATTTCTCCCAGCAATCTTGATTGCAGCTTGTGCTTCTTCCAACCTGGCATTTCTCGTGATGCACTCTGCATAAAAGTTAAATAAGCAGGGTGACAATATACAGCCTTGACGTACTCCTTTTCCTATTTGGAACCAGTCTGTTGTTCCATGTCCAGTTCTAACTGTTGCTTCTTGATCTACATGCAGATTTCTGAGGAGGCAGGTATTCCCATCGCTTGAAGAATTTTCAACAGTTTATTGTGATCCACACAGTCAAAGGCTTTGGCATAGTCAATAAAGCAAAAGTAGATGTTTTCTGGAACTCTCTTGCTTTTTCAATGATCCAGTGGATGTTGGCAATTTGATCTCTGGTCCCTCTGCCTTTTCTAAATCCAGCCTAAACATCTGGAAGTTCATGGTTCACGTACTGTTGAAGCCTGGCTTGGAGGATTTTGAGTATTACTTTACTAGTGTGTGAGATGAGTGCAATTATGCAGTAATTTGAACATTCTTTGACATTGCCTTTCTTTGGGATTGGAATGAAAACCGATATTTTTCAGTCCTGTGGCTACTGCTGAGTTTTCCAAAGTTGCTGGCATATTGAATGCAGCACTTTCACAGCATTATCTTTCGGGATTTGAAATATCTCAACTGGAATTCCATCACCTCTACTAGTTTGTTTGTAATGATGCTTCTTAAGGCCCACTTGACTTCACATTCCAGGATGTCTGGCTCTAGGTGAGTGATCACAGCATCATGATTATCTGGGTCATGAAGATCTTTTCTGTACAGTTCTTCTGTATATTCTTGCCACCTCTTATTATTATCTTCTGCTTCTGTTAGGTCCATATAATTTCTGTCCTTTATTGTGCCCATCTTTGCACAAAATGTTCCCTTGGTATCTCTAAATTTCTTGAAGAGGTCTCTAATCTTTCCCATTCTATTGTTTGCTTATTTTTTTAAAATTGATCACTGAGGAAGGCCTTCTTATCTCTCCTTGCTATGCTTTGGAACTGCATTCAAATGGGTATAGTTTTCATTTTCTCTTTTGCCTTTAGCTTCTCTTCTTTTCTCAGCTACATTGGAAGTTATGCCTTAGTAAATAACTCCCCCCTTCAATCTGGGTTTCCTTCTCCAGTGGACTGAAACTGAGTCATTTAATGAGACTACTTGTCCAACTGGTTTTTCACAGGTAAACCAAGGAGCACAAGACAATACCCTGAAGTTTATCTTAGAATAATTTAAATTCACTATGAAACTCACAGCTCAACTGCCCATGAACATCTTCATATGTCCTTCAGAAAGTCATGCAGGAGTGGCTTTATGTTAATGATCAGTCTGTCAAAGCAAAATGCAAATGATTATTCATCCCTCTCGTGAGAGTGTGAACTGGTGCTGTGGACTGTTGATGAGCTCAGAGGAAGAGGTCGGGTACCAGGGAATCACACTGTGGCAGACTCTCATCAGCGTATTATCCCTGAGCTCTCTCAGCAGTCAAGGAGGCGCTAAAGGAAAAGTAAAACCGAAACTGGAGGCTGGTTTAAGGAGAATGATTATGCTGTGATTGTGATGTTTCTTATGAAGAACACCCTTGACAATAAATATTAAGATGCGATTCATAAAATATAATTTAGGGATACTTTTTCTTTAAGTTGGAGAGTATTTTACTCATAGATCTGTGGTACAGGAAACTGAAAGAGGGCAAAACTTTTTTTTTTTTTGAGTGCTTATATAAGTCAGGTTAATAAAGTAATCTATATTAATAATAGCATAATTATATGAAGACAACAATAATAGCTGTCATCAACTGGGTAAACCAGAATTCTTGGATCCATCTTCAACTCTGTTCTTCCTCTCACACCATATACTCAGTCATTCTGCAAGTCTTCTTGCCTGTGTCATCAGAGTACATCCATAATGTGATCATTTCCCATCATCTCTACTGTTCCCATCCTGTTCCAAGGTCTCATCCACTCTTGCCTGAATTATTGCCATGAACTTTAACTGATACTGTATAACTCATTCCTAAATTTTTTGAACATTTAATGACAGCTTCAGCAAAGACAATCTTTGTTTATGAACAAGTTGGATAAAATCAAACAGCTGCTTATCTAATCTTTTACATGGTGAGGGGGAAAGCTCTTGTGGGTAGTGATGCGAAGAGGCAGACAATGGCCAGCCTGCCAAATCCTTGATGCATGTTTTCGTAAATAAAGTTTTATTGGAACACAACAATGCCCACTTATTTGCATATGATATATAGCTGCCCATGTTACAATGGCAGGGTTGAATAGTCCAAACAGAGACCAAGTAATCTGCAAAGCTTAAAATATTTACCATTTAAAAAAAAACCCCACCAAATTCATAGAAAAAAAAGATATGTGGTTGCAAGAGGCAGGGAAGGGGAACTGGAGGAAGGTGATCAAAAGGTAAAAACATCCAATTGTAAGATAAACAAGTTGCAAGAATGTAACGTGACATGACTGTGGTTAACTTTGCTATTAACTATGTGATGCTCAGTAAAATCATTAAAGAGTAGAACCTAAGTGATCTAATCACAAGGGGATCTTTTTTCTTGTCTTTTTATTGTATCCATATGAAATTTTGATGCTAACTGAACCTACTATGGTCATCATTTCATAATATATGTAAATCAAGCCATCATACTTGATGCCTTAAACTTAATACACTGATGTGAGTCAACTACTTCTCAATAAAACTAGAAAAAAACTTACTATTTGGCCTTTATGAAAAAACTTGCCAATTCCTGAGTTATAGGACATATCTGGTATTCTAGTAAAACCACTATAAGAGGACTTGCTATGTTTACTTTCATTAAGTCTAGCCAGTAAATTTCTAGATGCACTATTCTTGAATTTCTAGAATACAAGTGTAAAGAAATGTTGTCAGAAGTCAGATCGAGATAATGTTGCCTTCCCTAACACAATCCTAGTTGTGTTTTCAAGAAGCATAAAGCTCAGTTTCAGTGATCTGAAAATAATATCAGAAGTAATTAAGTTCTCAGGCCATCACAAATTAAAATTAGTTCTCTGGCCAAATTGCAACAAATGTTCTGTGTGGCTTCATTTCTGTTACATTTACAAGTTGGATTAGATTCTTCTTCTTCTTGGTTTTTTTTTTTTTTTTCACTGAATTGGACCATTTTTTGGAAGAAAGCATTCCATTCTGGAAGCTTTCTGTGAAGCATGTGTTCATTAATTGCTTGATGTGAGATGATCTTATTGATGAACTATCTACATTACTCCCATGTTGGATTATCTGGTCCCAAGACTTTAGATAGCATATATAAACTCTACATTCTTATAGATCTCAACTTACTTTCTCGGCTCCCCCGACATTTCCCTGCATTTTATTTTTGTCCAGAACTACACTCTCAATCTCCTCCAGACTCATCTGCTTAGCTTCAGACTCCAGCTAGTTGTGGACACCCCATCCTTCTAACATCTCAGGCTAAACAGCTTGGACTCAGTCTCAGACTGCTCTCTCATATTCTGTATCAGAACTAAAAGACAGTCTTATCAGTCCAAAATATCCCCAGAATCTTGTCCCTTCTCAGTATCTCCCTGCTTACCACCTCAGCCCCATCTCCTCTTCCTCTGATAATTCACCAGCTTCCCAGTTGATCTCCCAATGCATCAGCCAGAATGATCCTGCCAGAGCTTACATCTGACTTCTCCTCTGTTCAAAGCCCTCCAACTGTTACCAAGTTCAAGCCTGTATTACTTGCTCCACGACTGGCTGATAAATTGAGAGATGAGTTTTTAAAGCAAGGAATAACAACTTTATTTGGAAAGCCAGCAGATTGAGAGGATGGTGGACTTGTGTCCCAAAGAACCATCTTATCTGAGTTAGAATCCAGGCTTCTTTTATAACTATTTAAGAGAGGAGGCAGTAAAGTCAAACATTTTCTGGTTTTTGTCAGCCTCTGGAGGGGATGTATGAATTTCTTCCTCCTACAGTAATTTACAGGTGGGCCTGGTCCAGCTGTTTTCTGTGGGTTAAACAGAAGTATTTTAGCTTAATGCTCATTACCTGGGAGGCAGGGTTCCCAGAAATGGGCCACTATGTATAATTTAAGCTTATAGGCAACATCCCTTAAGATTAACAGTTGATCACTCACAAAAACTCTGCAGTTCAGAAAAGAGTAGCAGGAAATATTTAAAGCAATGAAAGGGGAAAACCTATAACCAAGGATCTCATTCAAAATCAATGGAAAAATCAAAAGTTAAGACAAGCAAAAATTAAGAGAATTCAGTATCACTAAACTGGCTTTCCCTGGTGGTGCAGATAGTAAAGAGTCCACCAGCAATGCAGGAAACCCAGGTTCAATCCTGGGTTGGGAAGATCTCCTGGAGAAGGGAATGGCTACCCACTCTAGTATTCTTGCCTGGAGAATTCTATGGACAGAGGAGCCTGGTGGGCTACAGTCCCTGGGGTTGCAAAGAGCTGGACATGACTGAGAGACTAATACTTTCACTTTCAAACTGGCTTTACAACAAATGCTAAAGGGATTCTTTGGGAAGGAAACACAAGAGAAGGAAAAGACCTATGAAAACAAACCCAGAACAATTAAGAAAATGGCAATAGGAACATATATATCAAAAATGACTTTAAATGTAAATGGATTAAATGCCCCAACCAAATGACACAGACTGGCTGAATGGATACAAAAACAAGATCCCTATATATGCTGTCTCCTAAAGACCCACTTCAGAGCTAGAGACATATACAAATGAAAGAGAAGGGAGGGAAAAAGATATTCCATGCAAATGGAAATCAAAAGAAATCTGGAGTAGCAATTTTCATATCAGGTAAAATAGACTTTAAAATAAAGACCATTACAAGAAACAAGGAAGGATACTACATAATGATTAAGGGATCAATCAAAGAAGAAGACATAACAATTGCAAATACTAATATACCTGACACAGTAGCACCTCAATACATAAGGCAAATGCTAATAGACATAAAAGAGGAAATTGACATTAGTATAATAATAGCAGTAGACTTTAACACCCCACTTATACCAATAAACAGGTCATCCAGACACAAGCTTGAAATGATACATTAGATCAGATAGACCTAACTGATATCTATAGGATATTACATTCAAACACAGAAGAATGCATTTTTTTCTCAAGTGCAAACAGAACATTCTCCAGGATAGATCACATCTTGGGTCACAAATCAAGCCTCAGTAAATTTAAGAAAATTGAAATTGTATCAAGTATCTTTTCTGACTACAACACTATGAGATTAGATATCATTACAGGAAGAAAACTAAAAAGCACAAACACCGGGAGGCTAAACAACACACTTCTAAATAACCAAGAGATCACTGAAGAAATCAAAGAGGAAAAAAAGGAAAACAACCCTAGAAACAAATGACAATGAAAACATGATGACTCCAAACCCATGGGATGCAACAAAAGCAGTTCTAAGAGGGAAGTTTATAGTAATACAATCCTACCCCAAAAAACAAGATAAACATTAAAATAAACAACCCAACCTTACACCTAAAACAATTAGAAAAAGAAAAAAGAACAAAAAAACTCCCAAAGTTAGTGATTAACTTAGAACACAAAATGTTCTGCTGTATCACATGGTGAGAGTCAGAGTGAAAGTCCCTGCAGCAGCCTGTGTGGTCCAGGCCCTGAAGCCTCCCCAGCGCATCTCCTCACTCCCCTCTTTCCATTCTGCAGTGGATGCGCAGGCCACTCCATACTCCTGGACCCTGGTGGCCACATCCTCCTTTGCATCTGGTCTTCTCTGTGCCTGGACAATCCGTGGAGCTTCCTTGCTCTCTTTCTCCATGCCTCTGCTCCAATATCACTTTATCAAAAAGGCTGTACTGACTGCCTTTGCCTCACCATCGCTGTCTCTCTAGAACATCCATAACTTTTATTATATCACCTACCACCACCTGGTATATGCTTTTTTACTTTTAGGATCTCAGAATAAGGACTTTGTTCACTGCTGTGAACCCAAGTACCGAGAAGAGTGCCTGATACGTGGGAGATTTTTAATATGTATTTTTGATTGAATGAATAGTCACCTGTATTCCTGGTTCCATGTTAAATCCTTTACATACGTTATCCTATAGGAGTCTCATGGCAGAAAATGACTCTATATTGTGACAGCCTTTTAATGTTGGTGAGTGATTTTCCCTAAGTCCCACAGACAGTAAGTACATCAAGATGTGCAGGTTTCAAATCACTAAGCTTTATTATTGCCTCTTCTACTGCTTCTTATAAGAAGCTTACAAGACATTTACAAAAAGATCACTAACATTATTAGATGTTAAAATTGAACCACAGGTACTTCTTGGACTCAGAACAGATTTGTGTTAGCAGTGAGAGGAGTTATATTCCACCTCAGCTGTGCCCGAGGACTTAAGACAATAGGTACAAAACATCCATATTCTAAATGCTGCAGCACCTGCGAATTTGATGTACACACACTGGTCTTCTGGTGATTAGCCATTCTTTCTCAATGAGAGAGTAGAAGGGTTGGGGTTCAACTGGCCGAAGAATTGAGATAGAGGAAAGTTTTCTTTAGACCTAATACCTGCCATAGTGGGGGTGGAGAGATTTTCCCTAACTAGTATGAAGATTTAAAGGAAGTACCGAGTTGACTCACTGGAAAAGACTCTGATGCTGGGAAGGATTGGGGGCGGGAGGAGAAGGGGACGACAGAGAATGAGATGGCTGGATGGCATCACCGACTCGATGGACATGAGTTTGAGTGAACTCCGGGAGTTGGTGATGGACAGGGAGGCCTGGCGTGCTGTGATTCATGGGGTCACAAAGAGTCAGACATGACTGAGCAACTGAACTGAACTGAACCCTTACCCAATGCGCGGGAGTATAGAGAAACCACAAAGCTTGCTGTACTATTTTGGCAACTGGATGATGGCGCCCAAGGACTTGAAGGGCATGAGGGGAGAGAGTTGGAAGGTGAATGGGAAAATACAGCCCAGCAGAGGACAAACCTTGGGCTTTCCAAATATTCAGGAAGATTCAAATTGCTGTGTGATTTATGACCTAGCGGCAGACACTCTGACCCTCTCTGGCCTCAGGAGGAAGTTTGAATACTCACAGAAGGTAAAAGCGCCAATAGAACAACACCCCCCGACCCCAGCTGCCCTGAACCAGGGCAGCCATGAGCTGGTGAAGCCACCCCAGCTCCCTTAGTCCTGGTGGGACTGTCCTTCTGTCCCTGGAAGGTGGAGCGTGGTGGCCTCCGGCGGCGATGAACTTGTCCTCTTGTGGCATTGCTCCCTCCCTTGCCCCTTCCCTCACTCTCCCAATATGTTTCTTGGGATCATCTCCCAAACAAACCTCCAGCCCTCAAATCCTAGCCTCAAGATCTACTTCTGGGAATCTAAACCTAAAGGAGACCCTGACAAATATCTACGATCTGTGAGGCTGGAGTTCAGGAATAGTTGACGTTGATGCACAAACAGGTTAGGCCGCTGGCATTATTCTGACACATATGAGGACATACATTTTCCTGATGATGGGCTCCCTGTCTCTGAGAGGAGAGCCTTGCAGCTGTGTCCCTGGAGACCTGGGGTGGCACGGGGGTGCAGACGTGGAGCGGCAGTTCCTGACCCTGTTCACCACGTTCTGTGGGAGGTGGGCAGCTTGCCTTACTGACGTCTGTGGGGCGACAGGACAGGCACATTGTCCTCTGTGCTTTCACTCGGGGAGTGAGGGCCAGGATGTGCAAGGCAAGGAGCTCCCCCTACGTCGAGGCAGAGGTCTTCCCCGACTCCACCCAGTGAACGCTGACTGACCATGAGAAATGCCAGATGGATGATGACGCTGACGTGAGCTGCACTCCCCAGCATACCTCAGACACAAACTCAGGAGAATTCAGTTCAAACATGACAGAACTAGAAAATGACCCCAGGCAACCACCGACTTTCTAGGTCCCTCTGCAAGATACAATTCAAAACTACTTTAGACTCAAAAGCAGTGGTCCCCAACCTTTTGGGAACAAGCAGCCAGTTTTAAGGAAGAAAATTTTTCCGTGGAACAGGGTAAGGGGGAATGGTTTGGAGATAATTCAAGCACATTGCTTTCATTATGCCGCCGCTGATCTGACAGGAGGCAGAGCTCAGGCAGTAACAAGCCATGGGGGATGGCTGTAAATACAGACGAAACTTCGCTCCCTTGCTCGCTGCTCAGCTCCTGCTCTGTGTGTGGCCCGGGTCCTGATAGTCCAGGTACCAGTTCATGGTCCAGGGGTTAGAGACCCCTCATCTAAGACGATTCTATGCACAGTAGATGAAAAGAGTTTTATTATTACTTAGAGATGGTATAAATGTATACTGTATTTAAGAAGTTAAATTTTCTCTTAGTTCATATTCTATCAGTTTGTTAAGCTATTTTGTAAAGACCAGAAAGAAATGTATAGCTACACATGACACTTAGACTTTGTCAGATGCCTATTGCTCCCTGCTAGTTACGTGTTCATTTTCCTGCTTTAGCTTCTGCTAAACACCACACACAAAAAAGCATCTGCTCAATCTTAAAATTCTAAGCCATCTTTCTTTTCTATCCATAGCATACATGGTTCAATAATATTGTATTTCACCTACTCTAGCGCATAAAATTTATGTACAGACTGTTTCTTCCTAAACTCTTCTTAGATTTCCACTTGTAAGGAGAAGTGGGCCTCATTTGAAGAAACTAGCTGTCTTCTTCAAAACACAGTTCCCTATTACCTGACCAACCAAACTATCATTTTTCAACATGATAGTTCTCTTATTTTAGAAATACATTTTAAAGTATAGATCTCATAATTATAGAGTTAAAATAATCCTTAGAAACATTCACATATTTCCTTTCTCATAGGAAGTCCAGTATTGTGGCATTAAGTCTTTTGTATGTTAAATATCAGGATGTATATTATTGAATTTCCTGCTAGATTTTCAATGGACTTACTGATACATGGGTATTCTGTGTCTTAAATTTCATTGTTTTATATGTATGTAACAGGCATAATATATATTTACACAAATATATGGTATATTTATATAAACATATAACACTCATATATAGTATACAATATATAAAATATGTAAATGTATGATGTGTATGTTATTTATAAACATGAGTATGATTATAATATGTGTAATATTATATATATTTTATACACAAATATATTTGTTTCATACAGCAGATATATTACTTATCAAATATATCACATATATATTTATAGACACACGTTTGTTACCCACAGCATATATCATACCTGTTTATGTCTTGTATATCATATATATGTTTTTTACTCAAGGCATTGACTTCATTTTTAGCTGTTTCACTTTCTGTCTTGTGTTCATTCTTTAAAAGTTCCCTCCATCCTCACCTCACCTCTGCGTCAGGGGTAGGTGTGCTTTATTTACAGATTAGGTTCCTTCAGTAACATTTGAAGGGCTGATGTGGCCTGGAATGTGTTTACTATTCTGTTTAGATGGTAATCAGACCGAATCCTTCCAGGAAGGTCGATGGGTGCTTGGGGAAGAAGCGCTCACATTCTCATTTCTGTTCTGAAGTGCAATTTACTCGGTTATAGGTAAGTTAATCCTGCTTTACTTGAATGTACAGAACTTGATAGTTGTTGAGGGCATATTGCTGAGCTGTGTTTCTGGTTTTGTCACTAGAATTTTTGACCTTGGGCAAGGAACTGCAAACATCTCTCTGCTTTGCTTTGTCAGTGTGAGAAATGAGAATAATAATGTGGCCACTCTACAAAAAGGAGCCTTAATGAGTTTTGTTTTCATGGAGCATTATGAGATCCCAAGGCAAGGGGTGCTGGAGGGGCTGACTTGCTGCAGAAATCTAAAAGTGCTGTTTCATCTGGTATTTTAGAGATTTCTCCCAGGATTGCAGTGATCTCAGACTATCAGGTTTTTTGAGTTGTTGTTAAGAAAAGGATTTGGAACCTAGCAGGAAGACATGGGAATTTGAGTTAAATTTTCCTATTTGCTCTGGATCCAAGTTTTCTATACACTTACGTGATTCTGTGAAATTAATTAGCTTGGCTATTCCCTGTAAAAACAAAAATGAAGCCTGAAAATTATATATGTTACCTTTCTAACAAAGTTTGCCCAGTGCCCAGATGGCCAGTGTTCAGGCAAGGCCAGCAGTAGAAGGAAGAGCATAGTGATAGTGAAATGAACCGCTGTCCTGGGAGCCTTCCCTGTGGGTGTGGGTTACAACAGGGACAGGAGCTGATTATGAGTTTCTGTGGGAGATTGTACAGTAGAAATCATGATGGTCTTATTTCTGTAATAAAACAGTCACCATTTGTCTAAAAATTTGGCTGATTCTCATGATGACTTCAGGAAAATCACTCAGCACCTCTTTATCTACTGCTGACAAGAGCAGATGAATGTGTAAATATAATCCAGGTCTTGTCTTGCAAGCGGCCAGTGGTGTGAGCTGGATGAGCTGGTTATCTGCTCCCTGGAGCCCCTGCTCCAGCCTTTCTCCAGTCGCCTCTATCCTCTGTGCTGCTGCCATCTCCTTCCTAGAAACAAGCCCAAGCCTTTCCTGCCTGAAGCCCTCTCCATGCTGGCTGTTGTCTACAGCTGTCATCCTACACCCTACATTTGAGCTGGAGTACATTTCCCAGGGTTTTCTTAAACAGCAATGCCCTTCAGTCTCCCTTTATCAAACCAGTCCCTTTGCCTGCAAACGTTCTTTGCTCATCACCATCCTACAGACGCTGAAGCTCCTGCATCTGGTCCAAGGCTGTGAGCCTTCCTGGGAAGCCCCACATTCTGGCAGACAGATCCTCACTCTGCCTACCCCAACCCCATCCCCAGCGCTCCCTCACATATCCTTTCTGCCTCTCACACCACACAAGCTGTCTCTACCCGCCTGCCTTTCATCTTCCTACCCCAGCTTCCATCTGAACCAGGCATTTGAATCTACTGAATGAATGAATTGTATCTCAGATATGCAATATACAGACATGCTCTTAAACCTTATTGGAGGTACAGCTTCCGACGAACCTCATTTTAGGTGACAGCTTTAGAGGAGTCATTGGACTCCCTGAGGTACTTGTGCTACACTCAGGCAGGGGCCCACAGGACTCAAGTTTCACTCATCCTATTTTGGTAACATGATAACTCAAGGATCTAGTCAGGAGATGCTGACATGTGTAACCACAGGGTGTTCAAGCTGGAAGGGGTCTTACAGAGGTCAATTGTCTAATCTTAGGTAACCAAGTAAGGAAACCGAGGCCAGGAGGGTTGGGTCTTTCTCCAGGTTAACACCAGAAGGTAGAATAAGGACTGAAATCAGCACCTGAAATCCCCTAACCGCTGTCAGGCTACTCTTGACCTCCAGCCATGGCTCTGCTGGACACCTTCCCTGCTGCTCAGCAAGGATAGCGGTGGTGGGAGGAAGGACACGATGTTCAATGCTCTTCTTTAAAATGACAGCAATAGGATCAGAAGAAAGTTGACCATGATATTTTTTAAAAATTTTATTTATTTTTAACTGGAGGATTATTGCTTTACAATATTGTCTTGGTTTCTGCCATCAGTTCAGTTCAGTTCAGTCGCTCAGTCGTGTCCGACTCTCCGCGACCCCATGAATCACAGCACGCCAGGCCTCCCTGTCCATTACCAACTCCCGGAGTTCACTCAAACTCATGTCCACAGAGTTGGTGATGCCATCCAGCCATCTCATTCTCGGTCATCCCCTTCTCCTCCCGCCCCAAACCTTTCCCGGCATCCGAGTCTTTTCCAGTGAGTCAACTCGTCGCATGAGGTTGCCAAAGTATTGCAGTTTCAGCTTTAGCATCAGTCCTTCCAATGAACACCCAGGATCGATCTCCCTTAGAATGGACTGGTTAGATCTCCTTGCGGTACAAGGGACTCTCAAGAGTCTTCTCCAACACCATACATCAGCATAAATCAGTCAGAGATATACTTGTGTGCCTTACCTCTACCTACCAATTCCCATGCCTCCCACCCCAGTAGAGAGCAAGTGGGAATTTGCTGTATAATGCAGGGAATTCACACCCGTGCTCTGTGACACGATATTTATTTTTTAAAAACCTGAGGGTCTCTTGAAGCAGCCAGCTCCTCTCCTGCTTCTCCATGTGACAAGCCCTCTGTCCATCTTCTGAGACCCACTGGGGGTTGGGAGTACTCGAGTCTGTCCTCTGCTCCTGCACCTCCTTCAGCCCTTGGGTTCACGCATATGCCGGCTAGTTTTGCCTTTTCTCTATCCCACAACACGCCATGCTCCCTTAGCATTGAGGTCTCTCAGAATCAAATATTTAATGTGCTTTTTGCCTTGGAACTTTAAGGAAGAAAGACACAAATGAAGTCACATAATATATGATGAGAACATCCTGTGTAACTTTCAGATTGGGTATTCACACACCAGGCTTTATATGTTCAGAAAATTTTAAATGGAGGGATCCTTCCATGCCAGTAAATGGGTAAACAAAGTGTGAAATAAAACTAGAAAGGAGGTGGTGTTGATCTAGATGATCTCTAAAGATATCTCCAGGGAAGAAATTTGTGATTCTTTTCAGTGATGGAATCCAGTGAGAAAAAAACCTCAAAGTTTCTGTTGGTGCTGTTTGCATATTCTCATAAGTAAGTAGGAAATAAAAACTAAACCAACCCCTTTAACTAGTCTTTGGTGCCCATCAGTTGTGCCCTTCAGGCTTTCTCACATCTCTTGTAAGTACATGACCATCAGTTGTGCCCTTCAGGCTTTCTCACATCTCTTGTAAGTACACTTCATGGTTATTTGTCAGCTTGTTACAAATGCCTTTAGTGAGAAGTTTTGCGCTGATCACTTAGGAAGACTTTCTTAACTTTCCTCGCTATTCTTTGGAACACTCAATTCAGGTGGGTATATCTTTTCTTTTCTCCTTTGCCTTTTGCTTCGCTTCTTTTCTCAGCTATTTGTAAGGCCTCATTAGACAACCATTTTGCCTTTTTGCATTTCTTTTTCTTGGAGATAGTCTTGGTCACCACCTCCTGTACAATGTCATGAACCTCCATCCATAGTTCTTCAGGCACTCTGTCTATCAGATCTAATCCCTTGAATTGATTTGTCACTTCCACTGTATAATTGTAAGGGATTTGATTTAGGTTATACCTGAATGATCTAGTGGTTTTCCCTACTTTCTTCAATTTAAGTCTGAATTTGGCAATAAGGGATTCATGATCTGAGCCACAGCCAGCTCCCAGTCTTGTTTTTGCTGATTGTATAGAGCTTCTTCATCTCTGGCTGCAAAGAATATAATCAATCTAATTTCGGTAACAAACATCTGGTGATGTCCATGTGTAGAGTCGTCTCTTGTCGGAAAGGGTGTTTGCTATAACCAGTGCATTCTCTTGGCAAAACTTGGTTAGCCTTTGCCCTGCTTCATTTTGTATTCCAAGGCCAAATTTCACTGTTACTCCATGCATCTCTTGACTTCCTACTTTTCCATTCCAATTCTCTAGGATGAAAAGGACATCTTTTTTGGTGTTAGTTCTAAAAGGTCTTGTATAGAACCATTCAACTTCAGCTTCTTTGGCATTAGTGGTTAGGGCATAGACTTCGATTACTGTGATATTGAATGGTTTGCCTTGGAAACGAACAGAGATCATTCTGTCATTTTTGAGATTGCACCCCAGTGATGGACAGGGAGACCTGGCGTGCTGCGATTCGTGGGGTCACAAAGAGTCGGACATGACTGAGCGACTGAACTGAACTGCACTTTGGACTCTTTTGTTGACTATGAAGGCTATTCCATTTCTTCTAAGGGATTCTTGCCCACAGTAGTGATATCATGGTCATCTGAATTAAATTCGTCCATTCTGGTCCATTTTAGTTCACTGATTCCTAAAATGTTGATGTTCATCCTTGCCATCTCCTGTTTGACCACTTGCAATTTACCTTGATTCATGGATCTAACATTCCAGGTTCCTATGCAATATTGTTCTTTACAGCATCTGACTTTACATTCATCACCAGTCACATCCACAGCTGGGTGTTGTTTTCACTTTGACTCCCTCTCTTCATTCTTTCTGGAGTTATTTCTCTACTCTTCTCCAGTAGTATACTGGGCACCTACCGACATGGGGAGTTCATCTTTCAATGTCACATCTTTTTGCCTTGTCATCCTGATGATCTTCCTAAGCCTTCCTAAGTGATCAATGCCAAGAAATAGAGAACAACAATAGAATGCGAAAGATTAGAGATCTCTTCAAGAAAATTAGAGATACCAAGAGAACATTTCATGCAAAGACGGGCACAGTAAAGAATAGAAACAGTATAGACCTAACAGAAGCAGAAGATACTGAGAAGAAGTGGCAAGAATATACAGAAGAGCTATAAAAAAGAAAGATCTTAATGACCCAGATAATCACAATGGTGTGATCACTCACCTAGAACCAGACATCCTAGAGTGTGAAGTCAAGTGGGCCTTAGGAAGGGTCACTGCAAACAAAGCTAGTGGAGGTGATGGAATTCCATTTGAGCTATTTCAAATCCTAAAAGATGATGCTGTAAAAGTGCTGCACTCCATATACCAGAAAATTTGGAAAACTCAGCAGTGGCCACGGGACTGGAAAAGGTCAGTTTTCATTCCAATCCCAAAGAATGTTCAAACTACCGCACAATTGCACTCATCTCACATGCAAGCAAAGTAATGCTCAAATTCTCCAAGATAGCCTTCAAAAGTACATGAAATTCCAGATGTTCAAGCTGGACTTAGAAAAGACAGAGGAATCAGAGATCAAATTGTCAACATCCCTTGGATCATCAAAAAAGCAAGAGAGTTCCAGAAAATCATCTATTTCTGCTTTATTGACTATGCCAAAGCCTTTAACTGTGTGGATTGCAACAAACTGTGGAAAATTCTTCAAGAGATGGGAATACCAGACCACCTTACTTGCCTACTGAGAAATCTGTATGCAGGTCAGAAAGCAACAGTTAGAACTGGACATGGAACAATGGACTGGAAAGGAATATGTCAAGGCTGTATATTGTCATCCTGCTTATTTAACATATATGCACAGTACATCATGCGAAATGCTGAGCTGCATGAAGCACAAACTCAGCAGTGGCCAGGGGAAATATCAATAACCTCAAATATGCCACCCTTATGGTAGAAAGTGAAGAGGAACTAAAGAGCCTCTTGATGAAAGCAAAAGAAGTGAGTGAAAAAGCTGGCTTAAAACTCAACATTCAAAAAACTAAGATTAAGGAATCAGGTCCCATTCAGTTCAGTTCAGTTGCTCAGTCGTGTCCGACTCCTTGCAACCCATGAATCACAGCACGCCAGGCCTCCCTGTCTATCACCAACTCCCAGAGTTCACTCAAACTCATGTCCATCGAGTCAGTGTTGCCATCCAGCCATTTCATTCTCTGTTGTCCCCTTCTCCTCCTGCCCCCAATCCCTCCCAGCATCAGAGTCTTTTCCAGTGAGTCAACTCGTTGCATGAGGTGGCCAAAGTATTGGAATTTCAGCTTTAGCATCAGTCCCTCCAATGGACACCCAGGACTGATCTCCTTTAGAATGGACTGGTTGGATCTCCTTGCAGTCCAAGGGACTCTCAAGAGTTTTCTCTGGCACTACAGTTCAAAAGCATCAATTCTTCGGCGCTCAGCTTTCTTCACAGTCCAACTCTCACATCCATACATGACCACTGGAAAAACCATAGCCTTGACTAGACGGACCTTTGTTGGCAAAGTAATGTCTCTGCTTTTCAATATGCTGTCTAGGTTGGTCATAACTTTCCTTCCAGGTTCCATTACTTCATGGCAAATAGATGGGGAAACAATGGAAACAGTTACAGGGTATTTTTTTGGGCTCCAAAATCAGAGTGTGGTGACTGCATTCATGAAATTAAAAGACATTTGTTCCTCGGAAGAAAAGCTATGACTAACCTAGACAGAATATTAAAAAGCAGAGACATTTCTTTGCTGACAAAGATTGTATAATCAAATGTATGGTTTTTCCAGTAGTCATGTATGGATTTGAGAGTTGGACCATAAAGAAATCTGAGAGCTGAAGAACTGGTGATTTTGAACTGTTGAAGAAGATTCTTGAGAGTGCCTTGCACTGCAAGGAGATCAAACCAATCAGTCCTAAAGGAAATGAGTCCTGAATATTCATTAGAAGAATTGATGCTGAAGCTCCAATGGTTTGGCCACCTGTTTCAAAGAACCGACTCACTGGAAAAGACCCTGATGTTGGAAAAGATTGAAGGCAGGAGGAGAAGGGGATGACAGAGGATGAGATGGTTGGATGGCATCACTGACTCGATGGCCATGAGTTTGAGTGGACTCCGGGAGTTGGTGATGGACAAGGAAGTCTGGTGTGCTGCAGTCCATGGGTTTGCAAAGAGTTGGACGCGACTGAGTGACTGAACTGAACTGAGAAGCTTGCCTTTGGTTTCTGCCACAGAGAAATCCCTACAGTGTTTCTCACAGAGGGGACTATGTGTAATTCCCTCTGTTATCCTAGCTTCATGGCCTTGGATCATCAGGACCTACATTATGGGCAAATGAGCACATTTCCAGAGTATAGATTACAGTGTTCAAAAGCAGGGTCATACTGAATTTATTTTAATGATAAGATCAAATGTTACAGTATATATAATAACTGATTATAATTAAATACAACTGATATATCCAAACAAATTGGCTAATAAAGATTTAAAGTGTTCAAAAAGAAAATAGAAATAAAATCAATTATAAAGATATCAAATAGTCATATAATTTGCATAAGATTACAAACTTGATAAACACATAAATTGGAAATGTCCTTTGAATACTGAAGTGTTCTTTAAAGTTTTAACATTAACTTACATGGGAGTGTTTAAAATTTTTCTTAAAATTCCAGGGATTGGGAGAGTTCAGTTCAAGAAGGTCACATGGGAGGTTCTTGGACTCAGCTCCTGCCAGAGACACACTGAATCTATAGCAGCATATGAAGCAGTTTTTGCAGAAGGAAATCCAGAAGTGAGTTGCATGACTCCTTCACAGCAAGCAAATGAGAAAACCAACATGGAAACAGTAGGAAGGGCTGAGACACAATGTCACCATAAGCCCGCCCCTGTGATGGTAGCACTCAGCTGGGAGGGAACTCTGGCCTCCACCTCTCCCTTGGGGAATGAAGGGTTTGGATCCCACAGCTGGGCCCCACCTTAAAGTACTTTCACCTGAGACATGGTCTCCCAAAACATCCAGCTCTGAGAGCCATCTGTAAGTCTTCTTTGGAGAAATGTTTGTTTAGGTCTTTTTCCCACTTTTTGATTGGGTTGTTTGTTTTTCTGGTGTTGAGTTGAATGAGCTAATTAATTTAATAATTAATTTCAGAAATTAATCCTTTGTCAGTTGTTTCATCTGATATATTTTTTTTCCATTCTGAGGGTTGTCTTTTCACCTTGCTTAGACTTTCCTTTGCTGTGCAAAAGCTTTTACGTTGAATCAGGTCCCACTTGTTTACTTTTGTTTTTATTTCCGTTATTGTAGGAGGTGGGTCATAGAGGATCTTGCTTTGATTTATGTCATTGAGTGCTCTGCCTATGTTTTCCTCTAAGAGTTTTCTAGTTTCTGGTCTTACACTTAGGTCTTTAATCCATTTAGAGTTTATCTTTATGTTTGATGTTAAGAAGTGTTCTAATTTCATTCTTTAACATGTAGCTGTCCAGTTTTTCCAGCACCACTTATTGAAGAGGCTGTCTTTGCCCCATTGCATATTCTTGCCTCCTTTGTAAAAAATAAGGTACCCATAGGTGCATGGGTTTATTGCTGGGGTTTCTATCTTGTTCCAATGGGCTATGTTTCTGTTTTTGTGCCAGCACCCTTCTTTCTTGATGACTGTAGCTTTGTAGTATAATCTGAAGTCAGGAAAGTTGATTCCTCCAGCTTCATTCATTCTCAAGACTGCTTTGGCTATTCGGGGTCTTTTGTGTTTCCATATGAATTGTGAACTTTTTTGTCCTATTTCTGTGAGAAATGCCATTGGTAATTTGATAGGGATTGCATTGAATTTGTATATGACATTTGGTAGTTTAGTCACTTCAAATATTGATTCTTCCTACCCAGGAACATGGAATATCTCTCCATCTGTTTGTGTCATCTTTGATTTCTTTCATCAGTGTCTTGTAAGTTTCTGTGTACAGTTCTTTTGTCCCTTTAGGTAAGTTTATTCCTAAATACTTTATTCTTTTTGTTGCAATGGTGAATAGGAGTGATTCCTTAATTTCCGTTTCTGATTTTTCATTGTTAGTGTATGGGAATGCAAGTGATTTCTGTGTATTGATTTTGTATTCTGTGACTTTGCTAAATTCTCAGAAAAGCTCTAGTAATTTTCTGATAGTATCTTTAGAGTTTTCTACATATAGTATCATATCATCTGCAAACAGTGAGAGTTTTACTTCTTTTCTGATCTGGATTCATTTTATTTCTTTTTCTTCTCTGACTGCTGTAGCTAAGACTTTCAGAACTATGTTAAATAATAGTGGCAAAATTGGACACCCTTGTCTTGTTCCTGATCTTAGGGGGAATGCTTTCAGTTTTTCACCATTGAGAATAATGTTTGCTGTAGGCTTATCATATATGGCCTTGACGTTGTTGAAGTAAGTTCCTTCTGTGCCAATTTTTTGAAGAGTTTTAATCATGAATGGGTGCTGAATTTGGTCAAAGGCTTTTTCTGCGTCTATTGAGATTATCTTTGATTATATGATTTTTATCTTTCAGCTTGTTAATATGGTGTATCATATTGATTGATTTGTGTATATTGAAGAATCCTTGCATCCCTGGAATAAACTCAACTTGATCATGGTGTGTGAGCTTTTTGATGTGTTGCTGAATTCACTTTGCTGAAATTTTGTTGAAGAGTTTTACATCTGTATTCATTCGTGATATTGGCCTGTAGTTTTCTTTTTTTGTGTGTTGTCTTTGTCTCGTTTTGGTATCAGGGTGATGGTGGCTTTATAGAGTAAGTTTGATAGTTTTCCTTCCTCTGCAATTTTTTGCAAGAGTTTTAGAAGGATAGGCGTTAGCTCTTCTCTAAATATTTGATAGAATTCTCCTGTGAACCCATCTGATCATGGGCTTTTGTTTTTTCAGAGATTTTTGATCACAGCTTCAATTTTAGTGCTTGTGATTGGGTTGTTCATAATTTCTATTTCTTCCTGGTTCAGTCTTGGAAGATTGAACTTTTCTAAGAATCTGCCCATTTATTGCAGGTTATCCATTTTATTGCCATATAGCTGTTCATAATAGTCTCTTATAATCCTTTGTGTTTCTGCATTGTCTGTTGTAACCTCTCCTTTTTCATTTCAAATTTTGTTGATTGGATTCTTCTTCTTTTTTTATTGAGTCTGGCTAAAGATTTGTCAATTTTGTTTATTTTCTCAGAGAACTAGCTTTTAGTTTTATTAATCTTCACTATTGTTTCTTTCATTTCTTTTTCATTTATTTCCGCTCAGGTCTTTATGACTTCTTTCCTTCTACTAATTTTGTTTCTTTTTGTTTTTTTGGTTGTTGTTGTTGTTCTTCTTTTTCCAGTTGTTTTAGGTATAAAGTTAGGTTGTCTATTCAATGTTTTTCTTGTTCTTGAAGTAGGTTTGTATTGCTATAAACGTCCCTCTTAGAAGTGCTTTTGCTTCATCCCATAGGTTTTGAGTTGTCTTGTTTTCATTGTTATATATTTCTAGAAATTTTTGGATCTCCCTTTTGATTTCTTCAGTAACCTGTTGGTTATTTAGAAACGTGTTGTTTAATGTCCATGTGTTTGGGTTTCTTGCAGTTTTTTTCTTGTAATTGATATCCAGTCTCATAGCATTGTGGTTGGAGAAGATGCTTGATGTGATTTCAGTTTTCTTAAATTTACTGAGGTTTGATTTGTGACCCAAGATGTGGTCTATCCTGGAGAATGTTCCATGTGCACCTGAGAAGAAGGTGTATTCTTCTGAATTTGGATGGAATGTCCTGAAGATATCAGTGAGATGCATCTCATCTAATGTATCATTTAAGACTTGTGTTTCCTTTTTAATTTTATGTTTTGATGATCTGTCCTAGGTGTGAGTGGAGTGTTAAAGTCTCCTACTATTATTGTGTTACTGTCAATTTCTCCTTTTACGTCTGCTAGTGTTTGTCTTATGTGTCGAGGTGCTCCTATGTTGGGTGCATAGATATTTACAGTTGTTATGTCTTCCTCTTGGATTGATCCCTGGATCATTATGTAGCGTCCTTCCTTATCTCTTGTAATCTTCTTTATTTTAAGGTCTACTTTGTCTGATATGAGGATTGCTCCTCCAGTTTTCTTTTGCTTTCCATTTGCATGGAATATATTTTTGCATCCTCTCACTTTCAGTCTATACGTGTCTTTAGGTCTGAAGTGGGTTTCTTGTAGACAGCACATATATGGGTCTTGTTTTTGTATCCATTCAGCCAGTCTGTGTCTTTCGGTTGGAGCCTTTAAACCATTTACATTTAAAGTAATTATTGATATATATGTTCCTATTACTATTTTCTTAATTGTTAGGGGTTGATTTTGTAGATCTTTGTTCTTCTCTTGTATTTCTTGACTTTATAAATCCCTTTGGCATTTGTTGTAAAACTAGTTTAGTGGTACTGAATTCTCTTAACTTTTGCTTGTCTGAAAAGCTTTTGATTTCTCCATCATTTTGAATGAGATCCTTGTTGGGTGCGGTAATATTGGTTGCAGATTTTTTCCTTTCAGAACTTTAAATATATCTTGCCATTCCCTTCTAGCCTGCAGAATTTCTGCTGAAAGATCACCTGTTAAGCGTATGGGATTTCCCTTGTATGTTACTTTTTGCTTCTCCCTTGCTGCTTTTAATATCCTTTCTTTGTGTTTAATCTTTGTTAGTTTGATTAGTATGTGTCTTGGCATGTTTCTTCTTGGGTTTATCCTGTGTGGGATACAGGATATCCTGTATATCTTTTTTGCCTCTTGGACCTGATTGACTGTTTCTTTTTCCATGGTGGGGACATTTTCAACTATGATCTCTTCAAAAATTTTCTCACACTGTTTCTTTTTCTTTTCCTCTTCTGGTACCCATATAATTCAATATTGGTGCATTTGATATTGTCTCAGAGGTCTCTGAGACTATCCTAAGTTCTTTTCATTATTTTTACTTTATTCTGCTCTTCAGGAGTTATTTCCACCATTTTATCTTCCAGTTCACTGATTTATTCTTTTGCTTCAGATATTCTGCTGTTGATTCCTTCTATAGTATTTTTTAATTTCAGTAATTTTGTTGTTTGTCTCTGTATGTTTATTCTTTAATTCTTCTAGGTCTTTTTAAATGAATTCTTGCATTGTCTCCATTTTGTTTTCATGGTTTTTTATCATCTTTACTATCATTATTCTGAATTCTTGTTCAGGTAGTTTTCCTCTTCATTTATTTGGACTTCCATGTTTCTATTTTATTCCTTCATTTGTGTAGTATTTCTCTGCCTTTTCATTATTTTTTAAAACTTATTGTGTTTGAGGTCTCGTTTTTCCAGGTTTCAAGGAAAGTTTAATTCTTTCCTTGAAGAAGGTTGAATTCTTTCTTCTTTTTGGTTTCTGCCCTCCTAAAGTTGATCCAGTAGTTTGTGTAAACTTTGTGTAGGGTGAGAATTATGCTGAGGTTTTTATGGTTGCTGTTTGTTTGTTTGATTTTTCTCTGATGGGCAAGGCTGAGTGAGGTGGTAATCCTGTCTGCTGATGATTGGGCTTGTATTTTTGGTTTTTTGTTGTTGTTCAGATGAGGTGTCATGCACAGGGTGCTACTGGTTGGGTGATGCTGGGTCTTGTATTCAAGTGGTTTCCTTTCTGTGAGTTCTCACTATTTGATATCCCTAGGGTTAGTTCTCTGGTAATATAGGGTCTTAGAGTCAATGCTCCCACAATAAAGGCTCCAGGCTTGATCTCTAGTCAGGAATGAAGATTCCACAAGTGGCTTGTTATGGTGTTAAGTGAGGTTAAAACAAATATCCAAAATCGAGAAATCAGAGATTCAGTTCAGTTCAGTTCAGTCGCTCAGTCGTGTCCGACTCTCCGCGACCCCATGAATCACAGCACGCCAGGCCTCCCTGTCCATCACCAACTCCCGGAGTACACTCAAACTCATGTCCAGAGAGTCGGTGATGCCATCCAGCCATCTCATTCTCCGTCGTCCCCTTCTCCTCCCGCCCCCAACCTTTCCCAGCATCAGAGTCTTTTCCAGTGAGTCAACTCGTCGCATGAGGTGGCCAAAGTATTGCAGTTTCAGCTTTAGCATCAGTCCCTCCAATGAACATCCAGGATTGATCTCCTTTAGAATAGACTGGTTGGATCTCCTTGCAGTATAAGGGACTCTCAAGAGTCTTCTCCAACACCACAGTTCAAAAGCATCGATTCTTCGGCGATCAGCTTTCTTCACAGTCCAACTCTCACATCCATACATGACCACGGGAAAAACCATTGCCTTGACTAGACGGACCTTTGTTGGCAAAGTAATGTCTCTGCTTTTTAATATACTATCAAGGTTGGTCATAACTTTCCTTCCAAGGAGCAAGCGTCTTTTAATTTCATGGCTGCAATCAGCATCTGCAGTGATTTTGGAGCCCCAAAAAACAAAGCCTGACACTGTTTCCACTGTTTTCCCATCTATTTCCCATGAAGTGATGGGACCAGATGCCATGATCTTTGTTTTCTGAATGTTGAGCTTCAAGCCAACCTTTTCACTCTCCTCTTTCACTTTCATCAAGAGGTTTTTGAGTTCCTCTTCACTTTCTGCCATAAGGGTGGTGTCATCTGCATATCTGAGGTTATTGATATTTCTCCCGGCAATCTTGATTCCAGCTTGTGCTTCTTCCAGCCCAGCGTTCCTCATGATGTACTCTGCATAGAAGTTAAATAAGCAAGGTGACAATATACAACCTTGACGTACACCTTTTCCTATTTGGAACCAGTCGGTTGTTCCATGTCCAGTTCTGACTGTTGCTTCCTGACCTGCATACAGGTTCCTCAAGAGGCAGGTCAGGTGGTCTGGGATTCCCATCTCTTTCAGAATGTTCCACAGTTTATTGTGATCCACACAGTCAAAGGCTTTGGCATAGTCAATGAAGCAGAAATAGATGTTTTTCTGAAACTCTCTTGCTTTCTCCATGATCCAGCGGATGTTGGCAATTTGATCTCTGGTGCCTCTGTCTTTTCTAAAACCTGCTTGAACATCTGGGAGTTCATGGTTTACATACTGCTGAAGCCTGGCTTGGAGAATTTTGAGCATGACTTTACTAGCGTGTGAGATGAGTGCAATTGTGCGGTAGTTTGAACATTCTTTGGCATTGCCTTTCTTTGGGATTACCCCCAGACAAATGGCAGTTACAAAATCAGGCAAATAATAATTGAAATAATGGAATATACACATATACATATACCCCCATAAGAGATGTCAAAACAGCCCAACAAAAATAGAGTTTAGTAGATCAATCTGGTGAACAAAGGAATATAAAATTATATTTACAAGTTAGGAACAAAAATAACTAACACACAATCTGGAAATTAAAACTATAGCAAGGTGCCAAGCGAAGAATAAAGCAATGAAAACAGAACTAATAAATATGTTGAGAGGAAAGGAAAGAAAGAATAGATATGCAGTTAAATAGAGGTAGATGAAGAAGATTTATATACATTAAAGATTAACTGCAATGGGAAAATAATAGTCAGAAAAATCACACCAAGGAACAAATGTAGGGAAAATGTTATAGGTTTAAAAAAGAAAAGAAAAAAAAATAAAATGGAAGAAGAAAGGAAAACAGAAGAAAAAAAAAAAGAAAACTCCACCGAGCTGCAAAAGCCCAATGTAGAGACAGAGGTTTATAACAAGAATAAAACTGTGACTGAATATACACATATACATATATGCCCATAAGCAACATCAAAACAGTCCAACAAAAATAAAGTACAATAGATTAACCAAGCGAACAAAGGGGAATTAAAATTATATCTGCCAGAACAAAGCTAACTAAAGCACAAACTGGGAAACAAAACTAAAGCAAGGTACCAATTGGGGAATAAAACAATGAAAATAAATAACAAATATGTTTAGAGGAAAGGAGAGAAAGAAAAGAAAGAAAGAATAGATATGCAGAGTTAAACAGAGATAGATAAAGAAGATGTATATTCATTAAAGATTAACTACAAGGGGAAAAGAATGGTAGGAAAAGCAAGCAAAGGAGAAAATGTAGAAACAAATAATAGGTTTAAGAAATTAAAATTAAAAAAAGAGGAAAGAAAATAGAAAAACTCCACAGAACTGCAAAAACCCAATGTAGAGGCAGAGGTTTATAACAACAATCAAAATGTGACTGAGAAAAAAACCCCCAAAATCTCAAAATCTTAATTGGATTTCATAGTGCCAGTAAAATCAACAAGTACAACAGAGGGGGAAAAAAGAAAAATCAAAAAGAATCTACAAAACAAGTCAAAACAAAAGAACAATAAATGTCTTTCTTGAGTCATTGCTGTCAGTGTCCTTTCCCTCGCTGGGAGCCACAGTCCACCTCACCTCCCTAGGATGCCCTCCAACACTGGGCTGGTCTCTGGACCTGCTGTGGGGGCAGCTCAGATTCTAATCTGGTCCTATTCCTGTGTGTTCTTGCCTCTAATGTCCACAGCTATCAGAAGTAGTGTGTTTTCTTTTGTGGCAACTCTCAATGTCCTTTTATATATTCCATAGACACAGAGTCTGCCTAGTTGATGGTGTGCATTTAATCTGCCGCTTGTATGCCTGGTGGGAGGGTTTTGGGTCTTCTTCCTTAGCTACACTGCCCCTGGGTTTCAACTGTGGTTTTCTTTCCACCTCTGCGTGTGGGTCATCCACTGGGGTTTGCTCCTGAGGCTGCCCTGAAGGACTTGGGTTTGCCCCTGTGAGGGACAGGTGTGGAGGTGGTGCAGCTGCTTGGGTTGCAGGGGTTCTGGCAGCACCAGGTACTCAGGGGAGTTGGCAGCTAGGGCAGCAGGAAATATAGTGCTCTAGAAGGGTATGGCAACCAATATTGGCCAATACATTCCAGTATCCTTCCCTGAAGAACCCCCCCCCCCCCCCCCGACAGAGAAGTCTGCAGGCCACAGTCTACTGGGTTGCAAAGAGTCAGACAGAACTGAGGCGACCCTGCACCCATAGATGTAAGACATTTTATTGCCTGTGGCAGCTCTGCCCCAGTGAGAATGGAGCGTGAAAGTAGAGCAGCTGCTTGGCTTGTGGGGACCCTGGCGGTGCCAAGTGTGCAGGGACACAGACTACCTCTGCCGCAGGAGTTATGGCCCTATCTGAGTTTATTTTTTAGTCTCCTGTAGCTGGGGATCAGAAGGCCTCTTTGGCCAGTCTTTCTCCATAGTGCTGCCCGTTCAGGCCATGATCTTAGTTTTTGAATACTGAGTTTCAAGTCAGTTTTCTCACTTTCTTCTTTCACCCTCATCTAGAGACTCTTTAGTTCCTTTTCACTTTCTGCCGTTAGAGTGGTATCATCTTCATATTTGAGTTTGTTGATATTTCTCCCAGTAATCTTGATTTCAGCTTGTGATTCGTCCAGCTAGCATTTTGCATGATGTTGTTCAGTTGCTAAGTTGTGTCCGATTCCTTGTGACCCCCCATGGACTGCAGCATGGCAGGTTTCCCCATCCTTTACCAACTGCCAGAGATTGTTCAAACTCTTGTTCATTGAGTCGGTGATGCCATCCAACCATCTCATCCACAGTTGTCCCCTTCTCCTCCTTTCTTCAATCTTTTCCAGCATCAGGATCTTTTCCAAAGAGTCAGCTCTTTGCGTCAGGTGACCAAAGTTTTGGAGCTTCAGCTTCAGCATCAGTCCTTCCAATGAATATTCAGGATTGATTTCCTTTAGGATTGAGTACTTTGATATCCTTGCAGTCCAAGGCACTCTCAAGAGTCTTCTTCAACATGACAGTTTGAAACCATGAATTCTTCAGTGCTCAGCCTTCTTTACAGTTCAACTCTCACATCTGTAGGTAACTAATGGAAAAACCATCAGTTCAGTTCAGTTCAGTCGCTCAGTCGTGTCCGACTCTCCACGACCCCATGAATCACAGCACGCCAGGCCTCCCTGTCCATCACCAATTCCCAGAGTTCACTCAAACTCATGTCCACAGAGTCGGTGATGCCATCCAGCCATCTCATTCTCTGTCGTCCCCGTCTCCTCCCACCCCCAACCTTTCCCAGCATCAGAGTCTTTTCCAGTGAGTCAACTCGTTGCATGAGGTGGCCAGAGTATTGGAGTTTCAGCTTTAGCATCAGTCCTTCCAATGAACACCCAGAATTGATCTCTTTAGAATGGACTGGTTGGATCTCCTTGCAGTCCAAGGGACTCTCAAGAGTCTTCTCCAACACCACAGTTCAAAAGCATCAATTCTTCGGCGATCAGCTTTCTTCACAGTCCAACTCTCACATCCATACATGACCATGGGAAAAACCATAGCCTTGACTAGACGGATCTTTGTTGGCAAAGTAATGTCTCTGCTTTTTAATATACTACCAAGGTTGGTCATAACTTTCCTTCCAAGGAGTAAGCGTCTTTTAATTTCATGGCTGCAATCAGCATCTGCAGTGATTTTGGAGCCTAAAAAAATAAAGTCTGACATTTTGCTGACAAAGTCCATATAGTCAAAGCTATGGTTTTTCCATAGAACCCCATGAACAGTATCAAAGGAAAAACCATAACTTTGACTATATGGACTTTGTCAGCAAAGTGATGTCTCTGCTTTTTAATACACTGTCTAGGTTGGTCATAGCTTTTCTTCCAAGGAGCAAGTATCTTTTAATTTAATAGCTGAAGTCACCATCTGCAGTGATTTTGGAGCCCAAGAAAGTAAAGTCTCTCACTGTTTCTGTGGTTTCCCCATCTATTTGCTATGATTGATGGGACTGGATGCCATGATCTTCATTTTTTTGAATATTGAGTTTTAATCCAGATTTTTCACTCTCCTCTTTCATCGTCATCAAGAGGCTCTTTAGTTCCTCTTGGCTTTCTGTCATATGGGTGATGTCATCTGCATATCTGAGGTTATTGATATTTCTCCCACAATCTTCACCCAACCCAGCATTTTTCATGATGTACTCTGCATATAAGTTAAATAAATAGGATGATAATATACAGCCTTGACTTTTCCAATTTGGAACCAGTTCTATGTTCAGTTGTAACTGTTGCCTCTTGACCTGCATACAAGTTTCTCATGAGGCAGGTTAAGTCTGATAGTCCCATCTCTTTAAGAATTTTCTACAGTTTCTTGTGATCCACACAGCCAAAGGCTTTAGTGTAATCAATGAAGCAGAAGTATATGTTTTCCTGGAATTCTCTTGCTTTTTCTATGATCCAATGAATGGTGGAAACTTGATCTCTAGTTCCTCTGCCTTTTCTAAATTCAGCTTGTACATATGGAGTTTCTCAGTTCAGGTAATACTGAAGCCTTGCTTGGAGGATTTTGAGCATTACCTTGTGAGCATGTGAGATGAGTGCAATTGTGCGATAGTTTGAATATTCTGTGGCATTGCTTTTCTTTGGGATTGGAATAAAAATTGACCTTTACCAGGTCAAGATTTACTGGGGAAACAGAGACTCTTGGAAGGCACCAAAAAACCTTGTGTACCTCAGGACCCAGGTGAAAGGAGTAGTGACCTCACAAGAGACTGAGCCAGACATGCTGTGAGTATTCAGGAGTCTCTGGTTGAGGTGTTGGTTGACAGTGGCTTGCTGCGAGGTCAGGGACACTGACTGCAGCAGTCTTGGGAGTTGTGGCATGCTGGCATAAATTCTTTTGGAGGAGGTCACTATAACCCTACCATAGTTTAGTCTCAGGCCAAACTATGGTGGGGAACACAGCCCCATCCATCAGCAGAAAATTGGATTAAAGATTTACTGAGCATGGCCTTGCCCACCAGAGAAAGATCCAGTTTTCCCTACATCCAGTCTCTCCCATCAAGAAACTTCCATAAAACTTATCCTCATCCATCAAAGGGCCAACAGAATGAAAACCACAATCAGAGAAATGTAACCAAACAGATCACATGGGCCACAGCCTTGTCTAACTCAGTGAAACTATGAGCCATGCATAGGGCCACCCGTGATGGATGGGTCACGGTGAAGAGTTCTGACAAAATGTGGTCCACTGGAGAAGGGAATGGAAAATCACTTCAATATTCTTGCCTTGAGAACCCCATGAACAGTATGAAAAGGCAAAAAGATATGACACTGAAAGATGAGTTCTCCAGGTCAGTGGGTGTCCAATATGCTACTGAAGATCAGTGGAGAAATAACTGCAGAAAGAATGAAGAGATGGAGCCAAAGCAACAACAACACCCAATTGTGTATGTGACTGGTGATGGAAGTTAAAGTCTGATGCTGTAAAGAGCAATATTGCGTAGGAATCTGGACTATTAGGTCCATGAATCAGTAAATCACAAGTGGTCAAACAGTAAATGGCAAGAGTGAACACTGACATTTTAGGAATCAGTGAACTAAAATGGACGGAAATGGGTGAATTTAATTCAAATCTACTACTGTGAGCAAGAATCCCTTAGAAGGAATAGAGTAGCACTCATAGTCACAAGAGTTCAAAATGCAGTACTTGGATTCAATCTCAAAAATGACAGAATGATCTCTGATTGTTTCCAAGGCAAACCATTCAGTATCACGGCAATCCAAGTCTATGCCCCAACCACTGATACCAAAGAAGCTAAAGTTGAATGGTTCACATGATATACTCAGCATATTAGTTAAATAATCAGGATGACAGTACACTGCCTTATCATACTTCTTTCCTGATGTTGAACCAGTCACTTTTTCCATATCCGGGTTCTTTCTGTTACTTTAAAAAATGTATTTATTTTAAATTGCAGGATAATTGCTTTAGAATGTTGTTCTGGGTTCTGCCATATATCAACGTGAATCAGCCATAAGTATACATGTGTTCCTTCCTTCTAGAAATTTCCCACCTTCCTTCCTATCCCACCTCTCTAGATTGTCACAGAACACCAGGTTGAGCTCCCTGTGTTATGAAGCAATTTTAACTGTTGCTTCTTGACATGCATACAGGTTTCTCAGGAGACAGGTATGGTCTGGTATTCCCATCTCTAAGAATTTTCCACAGTTTGTTGTGATCCACACAGTCAAAGGTTTTACTTTAGTCAATGAAGCACAAGTAGATGTTTTTCTGGAATTCCCTTGCTTTCTGCATGATCCAGTGAATGCTGGCAATTTGATCTCTAGTTCCAGTGCCTTTTTCTAAAGCCAGTTTGTACATCTAGAAGTTCTCGGTTCATGTACTGCTGGACATAGCTTGAAGGATTTTGAGCATAACCTTGCTAGCATGTGAAATGAGTGCAATTGTACAGCAGTTGCAATACTTTCTGACATTTCCCTTCTTTGAGATTGGAGTGAAAATTGGCATTGTCCAGTCCTGTGATCACTGCTGAGTTTTCCAAATTGCTGACATAATGAGTGAAGTACTTTAACAGCATTATCTTCTAGGGTTTGAAATAATTCAGCTCGAATTCCATCAGTGCAACTAGCTTTGTTCATAGTAGTGCTTCTTAAGGCCCACTTGACTTCACACTCCAGGATGTCTGGCTCTAGGTGAGTGACCACACTATTGTGGTTATCTGGGTCATTAAGAACTTGTCTGTGTAGTTATTCTGTGTATTCTTCCCACCTTTCCTTAATCTCTTCTGCTTCTGTTAGGCCATTGCTGTTTTTGTCCTTTATTGTGCCTATGTTTGCATGAAATATTCAATTTGTATCTCTGATTTTCTTCCTTCCTTTCTTTTTTTAAATTTATTTATTTTAATTGGAGGTTAATTAATTTACATTATTGTATTGGTTTTGCCATACATTGACATGAATCTTCCCTGGGTGTACATATGTTTCCCATCTTGAACCCCACTCCCACCCCTTCCCATCCCTCTGGTTCATCCCAGTACACCAGCCCCGAGCATCCTGTATCATGCATCGAACTTGGACTGGAGATTCGTTTCACATATGATAATATACATGTTTCAATGCCATTCGCCCAAATCATCCCACCCTGGCCCTCTCCCACAGAGTCCAAAAGACTTTTCTGTACATCGGTGTCTCTTCTGCTGTCTCGTATACAGGGTTATCATTATAATCTTTCTAAATTCCATGTATATGCGTTAGTATACTGTATTGGTGTTTTTCTTTCTGGCTTACTTCACTATGTATAATAGTCTCCAGTTTCATCCACCTCATTAGAACCGATTCAAATGTATTCTTTTTAATGGCTGAGTAATACTCCATTGGAGGGACTGATGCTAAAGCTGAAACTGCAATACTTTGGCCACCTCATGCGATGAGTTGACTCACTGGAAAAGACTCTGATGCTGGGAAAGGTTGGGGGCGGGAGGAGAAGGGGACGACGGAGAATGAGATGGCTGGATGGCATCACCGACTCTGTGGACATGAGTTTGAGTGAACTCCGGGAGTTGGTGATGGACAGGGAGGCCTGGCGTGCGGTGATTCATGGGGTCACGGAGAGTCGGACACGACTGAGCGACTGAACTGAACTGAACTGAATACTCCATTGTGTAAATGTACCACAGCTTTCTTATCCATTCGTCTGCAGATGGACATCTACATTGCTTCCATGTCCTGGCTATTATAAACAGTGCTGCGATGAACATTGGAGTACATATATCTCTTTAAATTCTGGTTTCCTTGGTGTGTATGCCCAGGAGTGCGATTGCTGGGTCATATGGCAGTTCTATTTCCAGTTTTTTGAGGAATCTCTACACTGTTCTCCATAGTGGCTGTACTAGTTTGCGTTCCCACCGACAGTGTAAGAGGGTTCCCTTCTCTCCACACCCTCTCCAGCATTTATTGCTTGCAGACGTTTGGATAGCAGTCATTCTGACTGGCGTGAAATGGTACCTCATTGTGGTTTTGATTTTCATTTCTCTGATTATGAGGGATGTTGAGCATTTTTTCATGTGTTTGTTAGCCATCTTTATGTCTTCTTTGGAGAAATGTCTGTTTAGTTCTTTGGCCCATTTTTTGATTGGGTCATTTATTTTTCTGGGATTGAGCTACAGGAGTTGCTTGTATATTTTTGAGATTAATTCTTTGTCAGTTACCTCATTTGCTATTATTTTCTCCCATTCTGAAGGCTGTCTTTTCACCTTGATTATAGTTTCCTTTGCTGTGCAGAAGCTTTTAATTTTAATTAGGTCCCATTTGTTAATTTTTGCTTTTATTTCCAATATTCTGGGAGGTGGGTCATGGAGGATCCTGCTGTGATTTATGTCGGATAGTGTTTTGCCTATATTCTCCTCTAGAAGTTTTATAGTTTCTGGTCTTACCTTTAGATCTTTAATCCATTTTGAGTTTATTTTTGTGTATGGTGTTAGGGATTGTTCTAGTTTCATTCTTTTACAAGTGGTTGACCAGTTTTCCCAGTTCCACTTGTTAAAGAGATTGTCTTTTCTCCATTGAATATTCTTGCCTTCCTTGTCAAAGATAAGGTTTCCGTAGGTGCATGGATTTATCTCTGGGCTTTCTCTTTTGTTCCATTGATTTATATTTCTGTCTTCTTGCCAGTACCATATTGTCTAGATGACTGTGGCTTTGTAGTAGAGCCTGAAGTCCGGCAGGTTGATTCCCCCAGTTCCATTCTTTTTCCTCAAGATTACTTTGGCTATTCGAGTTTTTTTGTATTTCCATACAAATTGTGAAATTATTTGTTCTAGCTCTGTGAAAAACACCGTTGGTAGCTTGATAGCGATTGCATTCAACTTATAAATTATTTTGGGTAATATATTCATTTTCACAATATTTATTCTTCCAATCCACGAACACGGTATATTTCTCCATCTATTAGTGTCCTCTCTGATTTCTGTCATCAGTGTTTTATAGTTTTCTATATATAGGTCTTTTGTTTCTTTAGGTAGATATATTCCTAAGTATTTTATTCTTTTTGTTGCAACAGTGAATGGAATTGTTTCCTTAATTTATCTTTCTATTTTCTCATTATTAGTGTATAGGAATATAAGGGATTTCTGTGTGTTGATTTTATATCCTGCAACTTTACTATATTCATTGATTAACTCTAGTAATTTTCTGGTAGAGTCTTTAGGGTTTTCTGTGTAGAGGATCATGTCATCTGCAAACAGTGAGAGTTTTACTTCTTTTCCAATTTGTATTCCTTTTATGTCTTTTTCTGCTCTGATTGCTGTAGCCAAAACTTCCAAAACTATGTTGCATAGCAGTGATGAGAGTGGGCCCCCTTGTCTTGTTCCTGACTTTAGGGGAAATGCTTTCAATTTTTCACCATTGAGGATAATGTTTGCTGTGGGTTTGTCATATATAGCTTTTATTATGTTGAGGAATGTTCCTTCTATTCTCGCCTTCTAAAGGGTTTTGATCATAAATGGATGTTGAATTTTGTCAAAGGCTTTCTCTGCATCTATTGAGATAATCATATGGTTTTTATTTTTCATTTTGTTAATGTTGTGTATTACATTGATTGATTTGCGGATATTGAAGAATCCTTGCATCCCTGGGATAAAGCCCACTTGGTCATGATGTATAATCTTTTTGATGTGTTGTTGGATTCTGATTGCTAGAATTTTGTTAAGGAATTTTGCATCTATGTTCATCAGTTATATTTGGCCTGTAGTTCTCTTTTTTTGTGGCATCTTTGTCAGGTTTTGGGATTAAGGTGATGGTGGCCTCATAGAATGAGTTTGGAAGTTTCCCTTCCTCTGCAATTTTCTGGAAGAGTTTGAGTAGAATAGGTGTTACCTCTTCTCTAAATTTTTGGTAGAATTCAGCTGTGAAGCCATCTGGACCTGGGCTTGTGTTTGCTGGAAGATTTCTGATTCCAGTTTCAATTTCTGTGCTTGTGATAAGCACGGGCTGTTCAGATTTTCTATTTCTTCCTGGTTCAGTTTTGGAAAGTTGTACTTTTCTAAGAATTTGTCCATTTCTTCAAAGTTGTCCATTTTATTGGCATATAATTGCTGATAGTAGTCTCTTATGATCCTTTGTATTTCTGTGTTGTCTGTTGTGATCTCTCTCTTTTCATTTCTAATTTTATTGATTTGGTTTTTCTCCCTTTGTTTCTTGATGAGTCTGACTAGTGGTTTGTCAGTTTTATTTACCCTCTCAAAGAACCAGCTTTTGGCTTTGTTGATTTTTGCTATGGTCTCTTTTGTTTCTTTTGCATTTATTTCTGCCCTAATTTAAAAGATTTCTTTCCTTCTACTAACCCTGGGGTTCTTAATTTCTTCCTTTTCTAGTTTCTTTAGATGTAGAGTTAGGTTATTTAGTTGGCTTTTTTCTTATTTCTTGAGATATGCCTGTATTGCTATGAACCTTCCCCTTAGCACTGCTTTTACAGTGTCCCAGAGGTTTTGGGTTGTTGTGTTTTCATTTTCACTCATTTCTATGCATATTTTGATTTCTTCTCTGATTTGTTCGTTATTCAGCAGCGTGTTGTTCAGCCTCCATATGTTGGCATTTTTAATAGCTTTTCTCCTGTAATTGAGATCTAATCTTACTGCATTGTGGTCAGAAAAGATGCTTGAAATGATTTCAATTTTTTTGAATTTACCAAGGCTACATTTATGGCCCAGGATGTGATCTATTCTGGAGAAGGTTCCATGTGTGCTTGAGAAGAAGGTGAAATTCATTTTTTTGGGGTGAAATGTCCTATAGATATCTATTAGGTCTAACTGGTCTGTTGTAACATTTAATGTTTGCGTTTCTTTGTTAATTTTCTGTTTAGTTGATCTATCCATAGGTGTGAGTGGGGTATTAAAGTCTCCCACTATTATTGTGTTATTGTTGATTTCCCCTTTCATACTTGTTAGTAATTGTCTTACATATTGCGGTGCTCCTATGTTGGGTGCATATATATTTATAATTGTTATATCTTCTTCTTGGATTGATCCTTTGATCATTATGTAGTGTCCTTCTTTGTCTTTTTTCACAGCCTTTGTCTTAAAGTCTATTTTATCTGATATGAGTATTGCTACTCCTGCTTTGTTTTGGTCTCTATTTGCGTGGAATATCTTTTTCCAGTCCTTCACTTTCAATCTGTATGTGTCCCTCGTTTTGAGGTGGGTCTCTTGTAGGCAGCATATATAGAGGTCTGACTGTTTTTGTATCCATTCAGCCAGTCTTTGTCTTTTGGTTGGGGCATTTAACCCATTTACATTTAAGGTAATTATTGATAAGTGTGATCCAGTTGCCATTTACTTTATTGTTTTGGGTTTGAGTTTATACACCCTTTCTGTGTTTCCTGTCTAGAGAAGGTCCTTTAGCATTTGCTGGAGAGCTGGTTTGGTGATACTGAATTCTCTCAGCTTTTGCTTGTCTGTAAAGCTTTTGATTTCTCCTTCATATTTGAATGCGATCCTTGCTGGGTACAGTAATCTGGGCTGTCGGTTATTTTTCTTTTTCATCACTTTAAGTATGCCTGCCATTCCCTCCTGGCCTGAAGAGTTTCTATTGAAAGATCAGCTGTTATCTTTATGGGGATCCACCTGTGTGTTATTTGTTGCTTTTCCCTTGCTGCTTTTAATAATTGTTCTTTGTGTTTGATCTTTGTTAATTTGATTAATATATGTCTTTGGGTATTTCACCTTGGGTTTATCCTGTTTTGGACTCTCTGGGATTCTTGGACTTGGATGATTATTTCCTCCCCATTTTAGGGAAAATTTCAACAATTATCTCCTCAAGTATTTTTTCATGGTCTTTCTTCTTGTCTTCTTCTTCTGGGACTCCTATGATTTGGATGTTAGGGCGTTTAAAATTGTCCCAGAGGTCTCTGAGATTGTCCTCATTTCTTTTAATTCGTTTTTCTTTTTTCCTCTCTGCTTCATTTATTTCTACCATTATATCTTCTAACTCACTTATTCTATCTTCTGCCTCCGTTATTCTACTGTTTGTTCCCTCCAGAGTGTTTTTGATCTCATCTATTGCATTATTCATTGTATATTGACTTTCTAAAATTTCTTCTAGATCCTTGTTAAACCTTTCTTGCATCTTCTCAATCCTTGTCTCCAGGTCATTTACCTGTAACTCCAATTTTTTTTTCAAGATTTTGGATCATTTTCACTATCATTATTCAGAATTCTTTATCAAGTAGTTTCCCTATCTCTTCCTCTTTTGTTTGGGTCGGTGGGCATTTATCCTGTTCCTTTATTTGCTGGGTATTTCTCTGCCTCTTCATCTTGCTTATGTTGCTGTGTTTGGGGTGACCTTTCCATCTTCTGGCAGTTTGTGGAGTTCTCTTTATTGTGGAGTTTCCTCGCTATGGGTGAGGTTGGACGGGTGGCTTGTCAAGGTTCCCTGGTTAGGGAAGCTTGTGTCGGTGTTCTGGTGGGTGGAGCTGGATTTCTTCTCTCTGGAGTGCAATGAAGTGTCCAATAATGAGTTATGAGATGTCAGTGGGTTTGGAGTGACTTTGGGCAGCCTGTATATTGAAGCTCAGGGCCATTTTCCTGTGTTGCTGGAGAATTCGCGTGGTATGTCTTGCTCTGGAACTTGTTGACCCTTGGGTGGTGCTTGGTTTCAGTGTGGGTATGGAGGCATTTAATGAGCTCCTATCGATTAATGGTCCATGGAGTCAGGAGTTCTCTGGTGTTCTCAAGATTTGGACTTAAGCCTCCTGCCTCTAGTTTTCTCTCTTATTCTTGCAGTAGCCTCAGACTTCTCTTATCTGTCACTTCCAAGGTGGTTCCCTCTGTTTTAGCTTCTGTTTGCTGGTCTCTTCAGTGTCTAATTTCAGCCCTGACACTAGGGGGCGGTGGTGGACACTTTTTAAGGCTCACTTGTTCAGTCCTGTTCTGGGAAGGGAGGAATGCTGCAGACAAATATATCTGGCATCTGTGGGGAGTGCTCACAGTGTCCCGGCCCCACTGAGTTTGCCCCCACTCACGGCGTGTGTGCTGTCCCAGTCTTCACTGCACAGGCTCTAGGTTGCTCTGCTGATAACTGTCTGAGGACGACATGGGTTCCATGCACATCCCAGGTCTAAGCTGCTCAGGTTCAGATACTTGGGTACTCCACAAACACGCAGACTTGGTTGGGCCTGCATTTTGTGCCCTTCCCTGGTCTGAGCAGCTTAGGTGACCAGGTGTTTGGCGAGCGCAGTTGCTGCAACTTATCACCTCCCCAGTCCCTCCCGCTCGGTTTTCTGGATGTACAACTGGTGATCCTTCTCAGGTGGATGTTGACCGGCCAAAAACCCAAAAAGTCTTGGTTAGCAACAATGCCTGACTGCAGTTTGGTATCAGATGCCTTTCTGGGGCCGTGATTGCCCCCTTCCAGCTCTGGCTGCCCTTCCCTGCCTGTCTTGGCAGGGGATGGGCCGTCTGCAGCCGACTAGCTCTGTTCAGTCCTTTGTTCTGTGATTGGGGCTGGCAGAGTCTTAGATTAGGGCTTTTCGCCTTTTCGCTGGGTAGTTATCCCACAGTCTGCTTTGCTATCTCCAGTTAGCTGTCTCAGATTACCCTTGTGGCATTCAGGCCCGGTCCTCACTCTAAGCAGTTCAGACAGCTTCTCCCTGCCCAGCCCCCGCTTGCTAATGGTGGATGTGGGCGTCTGCTCTGCTTTTACACTGGGAGTTACTGTTGGGCGTGTAACCTGTGAGTTTTAATTATTTATTTCTTTTTCTCCCGGTTATGTTGCCCTCTGATGTTCCAAGGCTCACCACAGACTCGCCAGTGAGAGTGTTTCCTGGTATTCGGAAACTTCTCTCTTTTTTATGCCTCCCTTCCCACAATGGAGCTCTGTCCCTACCTCTTTGTCTCCCTTTTTATCTTTTATGTTTTTTCTTACCTCCTTTCGAAGACAATGGGCTGCTTTTCTGGGTGCCTGATGTCTTCTCTCTAATTTTCTTGAAGAGATCTCAAGTGTTTCCCATTTTATTGCTTTTCTCTATTTATTTGCCTTGTTCGCTTAAGAAGGCTTTTTTATTTCTCTTTGCTATTTCTGAAACTCTGCATTCAGATGTGTATATCTCCCTTTCTCCTTTGCCTTTCACTTCTGTTCTTTTCTCAGGTATTTTTAACCCTCCTCAGGCAACCACTTTGCCCTCTTGCATTGTACTGACTTGTCAAAGCAGTTTTTAGAATTATTAACATTCTCAGGAAATCTTTATCAAGGCTTCAAATACCCCTTAATCTTATCTGTTTTTCTTTCATTTACAGACTCCTGTGTATAGAGATAAGACTAGATGGCAACTCAGTAAAACCTAACCCTGCAAAAGTGTAAAGTGTTTTAAGGATTTTTCCCATTGGCTGTGATTGGAACATATCTGTTCTGAGAAGAATAAATTAATATTATTTGGAATAATTTTTCTATTTCAGAGTAGTACATCAATTGATTTGCAAACATTTTGTCCTGTTTCCATTCACAAAGAAATGTCCTGCTTTAAACTTGCAAATTAATGTGCTCTGTGGAAATTCACAGCTGGAAGAAAAAGTCTTGGGTCACCAGTAAGTATGGAACTTGTAAGAGGTGGATAAAGGATTTTTAACATTATTTACAGTGAAGTTAAAATTAATTTTTTTTATTTACAGTGAAATTAAAAGACACTTTCTCCTTGGAAGGAAAGTTATGAACAACCTAGATAGCATATTAAAAGCAGAGACATTACTTTGCCAACAAAGGTCCATCTAGTCAAGGCTATGGTTTTTCCAGTAGTCATGTATGGATGTGAGAGTTGGACTATAAAGAAAGCTGAGTGCCAAAGAATTGATGCTTTTGAAGTGTGGTGTTGGAGAAGACTCTTGAGAGTCCCTCTGCAAGGAGATCCAACCAGTCCATCCTAAAGGAAATCAGTCCTGGGTGTTCATTGGAAGGATTGATATTGAAGCTGAAACTCCAATACTTTGGCCACCTGATGCAAAGAAGTGACTCATTAAAAAAGATCCTGATACTGGGAAAGATTGAAAGCAAGAGGAGAAGGGGATGACAGAGGATGAAATGGTTGGATGGCATCACCGACTCAATGGACATGAGTTTGAGTAAACTCCGGGAGTTGGTGATGGACAGGGAGTTGGACACAACTGAGCAACTAAACTGAACTGAACTGACAGTGAAATCAAGAACATATTTCTATAAAGTTAATCTAAATGTAACATAGGCATAAGATGAGTGAATAAAGAAGCAGAGAAATGGTTAAAAACAAACATGAGGCTTTACTAAGACAAACGTGAATATGGATTCAGTACCATTTCAGTACATGTTAGTTATTTCTTCTATGCATCTGAATAAATGTTCAAGATATTATGAGATGCTACCTTACCTTCACTTGTGTTCTTTCGCTTGAGGCTGTAAGACTAACTGGTTAGGGAAATTTTTTACTTCCTTCCTAAAGTGTTGTGCCTTTTGGCCGTTGTCTAGGAGTGAGAAAAGGGAAGTTGTTAGAGGAAATTTTTCTTACTGCTTCTGCTCCCTCTGACAAAATATCTGAATTCAGATTACCCCAACTCTCTTAGCCTAGGTTCCCCTAAAGTGGAGCCTGAGACAGAGGCTTGCCTACAGGAGCAGTGAGGCAGGAGAAGGGGAGCTGGCCACTGCTACAGAAGTCTGACTGTTGCCGCAGTGTGTGTTAGGACCAGCTCTGTGAACAAGCGCAAGGCTCCAGGATCTTCACATAGAGAGTCACCATCCTTACCTGTGGAATGTCGCCTGTGTGAGCTCCCACCTTGTCACAGTACCAGAGAAGTGGAGGCCAGGACCTTCCAGGCTGTGCCTGCAGGAATTGAATAAGGGAACAAGGGGCGAGGAATGCACAAGGCCACAGAGGTGGATTCTAGAGTCACACTGAGCCCTTACAGAAAACTGTAGGTTCAAAGAATGCATAAGGCCCCATTGGTTCAGGAAGGCTTTGCTGAGATGAGAAGCTTGAGTTGTTGCTTTGGACCTGTAGAGGCTAACATACCCTATAAGAATGTATCTAAGCACAATTAGGAATATGTGAGGAGAATACCTTTCTTCTGTGAAGAGAAAAAGAAATGATTGTTGAAGGGGAGGTGGGAAAGACGTTAACACTGGGACTTGTAGTATAATCCCAGGAAGGTCAGTTTTAAGTGGCGGTCGTATGGAACTTGATCCCTTAAGAGTTTTCTTGACAACATATCCAATGTTCTTCATGGGTTTACACATCCACTTTTAAGTCACCCAAAACCCACGTTGAGAAATTCACCTTCAGAAAGAGGAGCCCTCTGTCCATTATCCCAGTGCGGAGGGCTTGTGCTGACCGGTTCCAGCTCTCAGGCTTCTTGGCATGGAAGTGTTAGCTCTGAATTCTTTCTCCACATTTCCACCCACTTCTGCTCAGTCCTCTTCGCGGTATCCTCTTTGGCGTCTCCCATCCAATGTGTGACCTGAGTTCCTTCCTTTGTTCTCTCCTTAATCTCTGGTCTTTGTACAGATCTCATTTACTTCAGTGGACGTGGAATACTTATTTACCAAATATGTGTCTTTAGCTCTGAATTCTCTCCCAGAGCTGCCGACCTGTTGATACACCTGCTTCCTGGATATTCTCCCCGCTTTTGAACTGTGGTGTTGGAGAAGACTCTTGAGAGTCCCTTGGACTGCAAGGAGATCCAACCAGTCCATTCTAAAGGAGATAAATCCTGGGTGTTCATTGGAGGGACTGATGCTAAAGCTGAAACTGCAATACTTTGGCCACCTCATGCGACGAGTTGACTCACTGGAAAAGACTCTGATGCTGGGAAGGGTTGGGGGTGGGAGGAGAAGGGGACGACAGAGAATGAGATGGCTGGATGGCATCACCAACTCTGTGGACATGAGTTTGAGTGAACTCTGGGAGTTGGTGATGGACAGGGAGGCCTGGCGTGCTGTGATTCATGGGGTCGCAGAGAGTCAGACACGACTGAGTGACTGAACTGAACTGAACTGAATGTCTGAGGATGGCTGGAACTGGCATGCACTACTTCTGAATCTATGCTTCCCCCTAATTCCCTATCCAAGTGCATCATTATTCACTTGTTTCGAACAAGTTGGAAAATTGAAAGACACCCTGGACATCCTCCTGCACTTTCCAATCAGAGCCTTTTATTTCTCAGATGCTTTTGCATAGATCTGCTTTTCACCATCCCCATGCCACTAGGTGAATCCAGGACTGCATCAGCTTTTGCCTGGATCAGACTAGCCTCCAAACTGGTCTGACTACCTCCACTCACTTCAGTCTTCCATTCTGTTCCCAAAATTGCTCCCTAAGAGTGATCTCACTAAAATGTGAACCAAATCATGTTACTCCCTTGCTTAAAATTCAATGAACTTACATTGCCGACAGAATAAAATTCCAACTGCTTAGCATGACTTATAAAGTCCTTGATGATTTAATTCTGACTACTAGTGTTACCAAAACAAGCAATTATGCAAATACAGCTTTCACCACCTGTAATGCCCTTGTATATATAATTGAACTTCATTAATATTGCACTGCATTAAGGGGGCTCTTTATCTGGTTTACCCTACTTTGGGAAACAAAATTTTTTCTGCTTCAGAATTCTTAGTAAAATATTTCAAGCACATAGGAAAGCAGAGAGACATAATGAGAAACACTGCCAAGCTTTGGCATATCTTAAAATCTTGACATGTTTGTTTCAGAAGTACTTTCTTTGTTAAGAAAGTCAGAAAGAGAAAAACAAATACCACACGATATCACTTATATATAGAAGGTAAACCTGTGTATCTGTGAAGCAGAGACAGACTCACAGATATAGAGGACGGGCCTGTGGTTGCCAAGGGAGAGGAGACAGGGGCAGCATGATATAAATTTGTATTATATACATTTATATAACTGGTTCACTGTGCTCTACAGAAGAAATTATCACAACATTGTATGAGACTACTTCAATAAGATTTTTTTTCCACTCAACCATCATTTATTGAACAAATACCAAAATCCAGATGCTATATCAAGGGGCTAAGAATAGAGGAGTGAATAACAAAGATCAGGGCCTTATCTCCATAGATCCTGCATTTAGGGCAGGGGGAGTTGAAACCAGTTAGCAAACAGTAATATTGTTATTTACAAATGTCCTGTGTAGCACAGCCCTTCCCTCATGGAACCTAAAAGGAAGTGGAAATATAGCTAGATAGACTTAATGAAATAGAAATAGGAAGCTTAAAAACCTCAGAAAGAAATGTTTACACTCAAAGTGCAGTGCTTTCCTCATCGATTTATGATCGCATGTTCCTAGCTTGCACTTAATGTAAAGAATGGGTGTAAATTCATGTCATAACCAATAAGTTTTCAGAACTTAGAAAATAGAATGATCTAGCGGTCGCCTAATACTCTGAAGGAGCATTGGTTTCTTTCAGTCTTCATCAATGAATCTAGCTTTGCTAGTGTCCTTTTTAAAAATTCAATAAGATTTTTAAAAAGTCATCACAGATACAGTTCAGACCTCCACCCTTCCTTCTAATACTCCCTATCCAGAGGTAGGCACCTTACTAAATTTGGTATTTATCATTTTGTACTTTGCTGCTTTTGTCACCAGAAATCCTTGTCACACACTTTCAAGCTTTATGTAAGTGGTGTGGTGTTACATGGTATGCATCCTGCAGTTTGCTTGTTGGCTCAACAATGTTTTTGAGGTTTATCCAAGTTGATAAATGAGACTCTAATTCTGGAGGCTATTTAGTATTCTACCGTATGAACAGACCATATTTTATACATTCATTCTCTTTTGGTGGATATTTAGGTTGTTTCCAATTTTCCCCTGTTACAAATAATGCTGCAGTGAGCATTTCTCATTCACCTCTCCCTGTGTACACATGGATCACTAGGTTATATGGCTAGTGTAGGTTAACTAGGTTATATACTTCGAATAGAATCCCTAGTAGAAGGATATGTACATCGTAAACTTTAGTATCTAGTTTTCTCCCAAAATTCTTCAAGAAATTTTAGTATAAGTTTTTCTTCAAACCCAGTAGAACTTTGACTTTACTACTCAGATAGGGTCCAAGTACGAATCTAGTCCAAGTATAAAACAGAACAACACAATATGAAGTAATGAAGCTAGCATAAAGTTATCAGAGAACTTTGTAAATGATCACAGCTGAATTGAATTATGAGAATTTCAGCACCTACCCTGTGTGTACGAGTGTGCATTTGTGTGTATGTTTTGTTTGGAATTCTATGGTATGTCTCTAGGTTCTTTGGGTGAACTGGCATTGATGGCCTTCTAAAGACTTAGCTTTCTTTTGAGAGCTCAGGTTCTAGGAACTGTTTCTGTTCGTTCATGCAGTCAGTCAGTAGGTTTTTATTGTGTGCCCACTCCACAACTGGCACCATTCTGAGAGCTGGTGGTATCAGTGAACACAGGAGACAGAACCTTGACCCTCACAGAGCTTACATTCTGGTAGAGGTGGGCAAACAAACATGTACATACAAAAACACGTAATATGTCAGCAGGAAGTGTGAGCAATTTAGGAAAAGCAGGAAAAGGGGATGAGGGGATGCTGGAGTAAGGTAATGGAGTTGCTCTTTCATAAAAAGTGGTCGTGGAAGACTTTGAAGCAAAGGTGGTATTTAAACAGGTCCTAAAGAAAGTGAGAGAGCAAGCCATGCATTTCCAGGATGGAAAAGCTTTGGAAGTAGAGGGGAGAGTATGCTCAAAAATTCTGACATGGGGACTGCTTTGCAAGGTCAGGGACCAGCAGGGAGGGTGGAGCGGCTGAGACTGAGTGAGCAGGGAGACGGGGGTGAGTTTAGGGTAGCAGAGTTGGGAAGAAGCTGTTGATTTTGCTCTGACTTGGGTGGGAAGCCATTGGAGGGATTTGAGCACAGGAGTGCCATGATCATATCTGAGTTTTTGAACAATCACTCTGGTCATAAGAACAGAAGCGGGGAGATCAATTGAGGAGGCTTTTACAATATTCTCAGTGAGGCGTGATTGTGGCTTGGACCATGATTTGGGCAGTGGAAGTGCTGAGAGGAGGTCAAATGATGGGTGTATTTTGAAAGTGATTTTGTGTTGAGCTGGATGTGGGATGTAAGAGAAAGAAAAGAGTCATAAGTGATGCCAGGGCTTCTGTGAATGAAGGAAAAGTGGAGAAACTAGTAACTGAGATGGGTAAGATCAGAGCAGTAACAGGTTGGGAGGAGTAAGAAGTTTCTTCTGGGTTATGGTAAAGCTAAGATTCCTACAAGACTCCCAAAAATGTTTAGTGGGCAGTGAGATATTCATGGTTGAGGTCTAGGCTAGAAGTATACATGTGGGAGTCATCAACACTCAGATGTTTTTGAAAGTGTGAGACTGAATGAGCTATGCTATGAAGTTAGTTTGAATGGAACTGAGCTGTGAAGGGCTGAGTCCCAGGCTCCCCAACACTTAGAATGACAGGAAATGAGGAGGAGACACAAGGTGATGGAAGGCAAGTCTTAGAGGTAGGATGAGAGTCTGATGTCCCAGAAGCCGCAGGAACAATGTGTTTCAAGAAAAAGGATGTGGTAATTCTATTAAATGTTGCTGGAAGATCACATTTTTAAGGATTGAAATTCATTATAAATTCTACAACATAAGGATTATTGGTGACCTTGACAGAAGCTATCTTAATGGAGTGGAGGAATCAAATGCCTGTTTGGATCAGGTTCAAGGGAAAATGTGAAGAAAGGGATTAGAGAAAAAGAAAATAGACTACTCTTTCAGGGAAGAGTTTATTGGGAAGCCTCTGTTAATGCTTAGGGTCTAAATTTAAAACCCCCAGACAACTGAATGGCAACCTGACTCTTGCTGTATTAATGCCCTCAGTGACCTTGGCAATAGCAGTCTGGTTGTTTCCTCCATTTATTTCCTTTTCATTGTTGGCCTTATCTGCAGGCCTCTACATATGTGTATTCTTAGATAGAAAAAATTATTTTTGACTTCCTGAATGTTTTTAGTATAACCATATCAAGTTATAGTCACATTGCTTCCCTGGTGTCTCGTTGGTAAAGAATCTGCCTGCCAATGCAGAAGCCGCAGTTTCAATCCCTGGGTTGGGGAGATACCCTGAAGAAGAAAATGGCAACGCACTCCAGTATTCTTGCCTGGGAAATACCATGGACAGAGAAGCTTGGTGGGCTGTAGTCCACAAGATCACAAAGAGACACGACTTAGCAACCAAACAACAGAAGTGGTGACTTTATGAAAATAAGCATTGTGACTTGCAGGGCCCTCAGTGCTACTTACAGAATGTGCCTAGTACTTAGTAATGTTCAGGTAATATTGTTTGAATAAAACAGAATGATTTTTTTAAAATGTAGGGTTCAGGCCTTCTGTTCCATTTAAACCTGTGCCCTTTTATTTCTGTAGGGAAGTGAGAAATAGTCTTCACCCTCAGAGAAGCCAGGAAGAGGATGCTTGTGGAGGGTTTGGTCAAGCCTGGTTTTTATTTATTTATTTAAAAAATTTTAAATTTTATGTTGGAGTATAGATGATTTAAAATGTTGTGTTAGTTTCACATGTACACAAAGTGATTTAGTTATACATGTTCATATGTCTATCTTTTTCAGATTCTCTTCCCACATAGGTTAGTACAGAGGGATAAATTAGGAGGCTGTGATGAACACTTACACACTTTATTTTGTTCTTATCCCAAGTTCTCCTAGCTGAAGTCAGAGGGAGCCTCGCTGCTGTCCACCCTGAGGGTCCTGCCTGGTCTAGCATCTTCCATGTGCTCCATCACGGAGATGGTGCTGCTGTAGGTGACCCTGGAAGGTGCCTTCCTCATGCACCATTAGGTCAGACTGAGGGCTCCATTAGTTTCTCACTCAACCAACTGTATTTTCCTAATGTGCCTTCACCAAGCACTGATGCCATTTCATTCCCAAAGTCATTTCAATTAGACTCCAAGTGGCCTTTTATTGCACTTTGAAAGTTTTGAAATGACAAATTATTTCTACATTCAATCTGCTGTTCTTTCATTTTCTCTGATTCTTCATGGCTGAAAGCCCCTGGGCAATTTTTTATGTGTTATTTGGTCAACTGGAAGTCGTCTGAAACATCATTCCTAAAGAATGTTCTCCTTTTGTCTGTACTGTATGCTTATTCTTTGGTTTCTACTATTAATTAGCAAATTCATTTCCTGATATCCAAAATAAGGTTAGAATAAATGTGTCAAGTTAGGTGTCCAGCAAAGCCAATGTATTCAGAGTGGTAACAAGAGAGCAATTCTAGTCTGATAAACACCATTAAAAGGAAAAGATAAATCAAATCTTACTGCCTTAGTCAGCAAGTTTTATTCTACAGAAGGAATCCAAGCTGAAACACAGCTGTAATTTGGTGTCTTAGCTCAAAGTGACTGCTTTGTATTTTTCTCAAGGATCAGAACATCAAATCTGTATGCTGCTGCTCAGACACACTGTAAAGAGTTCCACCTTCACCTGGGCTGTTCAGAAGGCCCATAAGTCTTGGTAACTTGGTGGATTTCAATGCACAGCCATGAGTTCCACAGGGCATTAATTCTGCTCCATTGCTTGTCCATTTGAAATAAAAAGTGTCTGTGAATACATTACACTTGGGCACCTCTAAATCCCCCCTTAGTTTGCTGTCATCCTCAAGGTCACCCATCTCTTTGGTATCATTATTTCAGCATCCAGAGCACCTTTGAAGTTTGCTGCTATTATGTCCTTTTCCCTTTTATCTTTGACAGCTGCATCAGCTCCTACTCTTGAGGAAATTAACATTGCCTTTTGTTCACAAAGCAAGATTATTTGGAAAGGTCAATGAATATAGCACATCAGTCTGGTATATTTCTAGAGAGACATGCCTGCCACATTTCAGTGATTCCCTGGGTTAAAGGTACAGCTTGTTTATGATGAATATCCATGTAGAAATGATCATTATAAATTTGAAAGAAACCAGTTTCATTTAGAAGATTTTATGAGTGGCTCTATTAGAGGAAAGAAAGAGAACCACACTGTTACTACAGAGCTGGCTCTGTGGGGACTGTGTGCTCGGGTAGGGTAAGCTTGTTTTCATCGAGCTTCCCCCACCAAGTTTTTCTGTTTCTTTTCTTTAAAGATTTTTTTTTTTTTTGATGTGGACCATTTTTAAAGTCTTTATTGAATTTGCTACAATACTGCTTCTGTTTTGTTTTCAGTTTTGGGCCATGAGTCATGTGGTATCTTAGTTTCCCACCCAGGGATCTAACCCACATCCCCTGCATTGGAAGGGGAAGTTTTCATCATTGGACCACTGGGTAAGTCCCTGAACACATTTTTCTTGACTGGGACTTTCCCAGTCATGTTTTCAGTGCACATAGGGAGTTAACTAAACATTATCTTCACTTTTATTAGGCATTTCCATGTCAGTGATTTGGATTAAATCATGGTGAATCTAACATTATATTTCCTCTTACTTTTTGTATTAGTGGATATTGTCTTATGATATTGATTCTACCAGTGGTTAGGTCAGAATACAAATTGTAAAAGATGAAATTTTGAACCAGGAAAAGTGAAAAACATTAACTCCTGAGGGTAAGCAGAGGTAGATAGACATGAAGCTGGAGGCTGTAAGAAATCATATTTTCAGCAAGAAGCATTTGAATCATGCCAGTAGGACACCACTTGATCAGAAATTCCTTTGTGTTAGAGGCAGATGCATGTTTTACGAGAGTGTATCTGCATTATTAACAGTTACTCTTACTTTCATTTTGTCAGCGAACCTCCATAGTACCATAGATGTATGACAGGACTTTAGGAGAATCAAATGTAACAGCTCAAACTGTTAATTGCACTTGCCCTTTGTTGTATTTGCTGGAGCTGTAACTGTGTGACCTTCTCATAGGTTGTGGTACATGGAGTAGGGAGGATGGTTAGGCTGTGTGAATTGGCTTGTTAAGGGTGCTAGCAATGTGAGAAATTTCCTTCTGTGACACTGATGAAAACTGGTCTTCATTTGTTCTACAAATAAGGTAAGAATATAATTTACCATCCAAAATAGGAGAATTTTGGACATAAGCAGGGGTGCTATTAATAATTAAATTAGGACACAGCCAACTCCATATTGTCAGAGATTTTTATTAGAAATGAAATGACTTTAAAATATTCCTGTTCTTGTGAAACACTTTCTTGTCTACGTTGTAACAGACAACTGAATTCACCTAACATGGTCTTGGTAAAAAAAAAAAAAAAAAAATACTTTTCATTACTCTAGGAGGTGGGTCAAATAGGATCTTGCTAATTTTATCAAAGAGGGGATTTTCTCAGATTACGGGTCAAACCCATGTCCCCTGCATTGGCAGGCAGTTTATTTACCACTGAGCCACCAGGGAAGCCCTTTGTGTTTCACAAATTGTAAAATCTTTTGTTCTAGTTCTGTGAAAAAATGCCCCTGGTAATTTGATAGAGATTGCAGAAAAAGTACTTTTTGTGGATAATACTGAAAAATTTTTATCTAGGAGCAATAAATATTGGGCTATGAAAAGAAACATTTACTTTGGTTTTATCTTAAGACTTAAGTCTAAGCCTATTAGGTCAAGTTGGAAGACACAGACCTGTTCTTCCCAGCTAATAGGACAGTGACTCAGAATGTGTTACTGAGTTTTTGGGAAAGAGAAGGTCCTGAAGGTCTGGTGATGGAGAATCAAGAATGTGTCAGTTCAGTAAAGGAAGAGCCTACAGGAGAAAAGCAAACTTGAGGACAGGAAGAGCAGTCAGAATGGCGGCACATAGACAAAAGGAGCTGCCATCCCTTCCTTTTGCTTTCTCTTGAAGACAGAACCATCATAAGACTGGCTTGCTTGTGGGTTCTGGAGGATTTGGGAATGCTGCACATGGAAGAGGCCAAGCAATTTCTTCAGCCCAGTGGATGAAGCAAACGACCTTGAATTGAATTTTGATCGCAGATGAAGTGTGAAATTGTATGCTTGCTATTCCTTATGTGGCTTTCCCTATTTATTATATTTCTTTTTATTTAACTGGTAGAAAACATGCCTGACCTGTTTTTCAGCTATTTTCATCAGGGCAGGTTGGACATTGGAAATGGACTGGGATGTAAGAGTTGAAGTTACAAAACTGGTTTGATCCCTACTGGAATATTATAATCACCCGAGGAGTCCAGGCCCCTCTTACTGTCTTACTTAACTGCTCTGGGCTAGAACATGGGTAATTACAATTTAAGAAAGATTTTCAGATAGTTCTACTATGTAGCCAAGCTTGTGAACCACTAAGTCAGAGTATCTTATGCAGCAACAGTCCACAAAATTAATTTACTAAATGAAATTAATTGATTAATGAAATTAATTAATGTTAAGCCTTCATAGCTTAACCTGCAGGTCTGTAGTTCGTTACCCTGGTTGCTCAGGCGCAGGTGTGCTGGTGAGATTCTCTCAGCTTTTATTGATCTGAACAAGGTTTCATTTTGGTTCCACTTTTAGAGGACAGTTGCATTGAGTATAGCATTGTATTCTGACAAGCTCTTTCTTTCATTACTTTAAAGATATCATTCTATTGTTTTCTGGCCAGCAGGATTTTATATCTAGAAGTCAACTGTAATAATTATCTTTTATAAAATAAATATGTGTAATTTCCCCCCTCTAGCCTTAACATTATCTCTTTGTCATTTATTTTAAGCAATTTGCTTATGATGTACCTTTTTAATGTTACTTCTTGGAGTTTATTGAACATCTTGGATCTGCTGCTTTATGAAAAAAGTGAAAGTCTCTCAGTCGTGTCTGACTCTTTGTGACCCCATGGACTGTAGCCCACCAGGCTCCTCTGTCCATGGAATTCTCCAGGCAAGAACACTGGAATGGGTAGCCATTCATTTCTCCAGGGGTTCTTGCCAACCCAGGGATCAAGCATGGGTATCTTGCATTTGCAGGCAGATTCTTTACTGTCTGAGCCACCATGGAAGACCTGGTACTTTATAGTTTTTATCAAATTTCAACCACTGTTTCCTTAAATATTTTTTCCTGCCTTTCTTCCTTTTATGGGACTCCAATTGCATATATTTTAGACAAATTAATTTTACTTACTAATTTATTAATTTATTTTTAGTAGACTATTTTTAGGGTAGTTTTAGATGCACATAAAAGTGCAGGGAAAGTACATAGAATTCCCATACAACCTTGTGACCACATGTACACACCCTCCAGAGTGGACACTTGTTTCATTGGATAGTCATTAACAGTTCATTACCACCCAAAGTCTATAGTTGGCATCAGGACTCCCTCTTGGTATTGTACATTCTTTGTATATATTTGACAAATGTATACTCTATAACATAACATATATCCAATATTGTACTATTATACAAAATAGTTTCAAGGGGTTCCCTGGTGGCTCAGTGGTAAAGAATCGACCTGCCAATGCAAGACACGTGGGTTTTAACCCTGGGTCAGGAAAATCCCCTGGAGATAGAAATGGCAACCTGCTCCAGTATTTTTATCTTGGAAATCCCACGGACAGAGGAGCCTGGCAGGCTATAGTTCATTAGTTCATATAGATCACAAAAGAATTGGATATGACTTAGTGACTAAACTGAAATGCAAAAGTAGGAAGTCAAGAGATACCTCAAGTAACAGGAAAATTTGGCCTTGGAGTACAAAATGAAGCAGAGCAAAGGTAACCGAGTTTTGCAAAGAGAAATGGATTGTTCATAGCAAACACCCTCTTCCAACAACACAAGGGAAGACTCTACACATGGACATCACCGAAGGTCAATTCAGAAATCAGATCGGTTATATTCTTTGAGCCAAAGATGGAGAATCTCTCTACAGTTAGCAAAAACAATGCTGGGAGCTGACTGTGGCTCAGATCATGAACTGCTTATTGCCAAATTCAGACTTAAATTGAAGAAAGTAGGGAAAACCACTAGACCATTCAGGTATGACCTAAATCAAATCCCTTACGATTATACAGTGACAGTGACAAATCGACTCAAGGGATTAGAGCTGATAGACACAGTGCCTGAAGAACCATGGATGGAGGTTCATGACATTGTACAGGAGTCAGGGATCAAGACCATTCCCAAGAAAAAGAAATGCAAAAGGCAAAATGATTGTCTGAGGAGGCCTTACCAGTTGCTGAGAAAAGAAAAGAAGCTAAAGGCAAAGGAGAAAAGGAAAGATATACCCATTTGAATACAGAGTTTCAAAGAATAGCAAGGAGAGATAAGAAAGCCTTCCTCAATCATCAATGCTAAGAAATAGAGGAAACAATGGAATGGAAAAGACTAGAGATCTCTCCAAGAAAATCAGAGATACCAGGGGAATATTTCATGCAAAGATGGACAGAAATGGCATGGACCTAACAGAAGCAGAAGATATTAAGAAGAGGTGGCAAGAATACACAGAAGAACTATACAAAAAAAAAAAAAAATCTTCATGACCTAGAATATCACGATGGTGTGATCACCCACTTAGAGCCAGACATCCTGGAATGTGAAGTCAAATGGGCTTTAGGAAGCATCACTACGAACAAAGCTAGTGGATGTAATGGAATTCCAGTGGAGCTATTTCAAATCCTAAAAGATGATGCTGTGAAAGTGCTGCACTCCATATGCCAGCAAATTTGAAAAACTCAGCAGTGGCCACAGGACGGGAAAAGGTCACTTTTCATTCCAATCCCAAAGAAAGGCAATGCCAAAGAATGTTCAAACTATCGCACAATTGCACTCTCTCATATGCTGTCAAAGTAATGCTCAAAATTCTCCAAGCCATGCTTCAACAGTATGTGAACCATGAACTTCCACATATTCAAACTGGATTTAGAAAAGGCAGAAGAACCAGAGATCAAATTGCCAATATCCCTTGGATCATCAAAAGAGCAAGAGAGTTCCAGAAAAATATTTATTTCTGCTCTATTGACTATGCCAAAGCCTTTGACTATTTGGATCACAATAAACTGTGGGAAATTCTTCAAGAGATGGGAATACCAGACATCCTGACCTGCCTCTTGAGAAATCTGTATACAGGTCAAGAAGCAACAGTTAGAATCAGACATGGAACAATGGACTGGTTCCAAATTGGGAAAGGAGTACGTCAAGGCTGTATATTGTCACCCTGCTTATTTAACTTATATGCAGAGCACATCATGAGAAATGCTGGGCTGGATGAAGCACAAGCTGGAATCAAGATTGCTGGGAGAAATATAAATAACCTCAGATATGCAGAATGACACCACCCTTATGGCAGAAAGTGAAGAAAAACCAAAGAGCCTCTTGATGAAAGTGAAAGAGGAGAGTGAAAAAGTTGACTTAAAACTCAGCATTCAGAAAACTAAGATCATGTCATCTGGTCCCATCACTTCATGGCAAATAGATGGAGAAGCAATGGAAACATTGAGAGCTGTTTGTTTTCTTGAGCTCCAAAAGCACTGCAGATGGTGACTGCAGACTTGAAATTAAAAGAGACTTACTCCTTGGAAGAAAAGCTGTGCTCAATCTAGACAGCATATTAAAAAGCAGAGACATTACTTTGCCAACAAATGTCTGTCTAGTCAAAGCCATGGTGTTTCCAGTAGTTATGTATGAATGTGAAAGCTGAGCGCTGAAGAATTGATGCTTTTGAACTGTGGTGTTGGAGAAGACTCTTGAGAGTCCCTTGGACTGCAAGCAGATCCTACCAGTCCATCCTAAAGGAAACCAGTCCTGAATATTCATTGGAAGGACTGATGTTGAAGCTGAAACTCCAATACTTTGGCCACCTGATGCTAATAACTGACTCACTGGAAAAATCCCTGTTGCTGGGAAAGATTGAAGGCAGGAGGAGAAGGGAACAACAGAGGATGAGATGGTTGGATGGCATCACTGACTCAATGGACATGAGTTTGAGTAAGCTCCAGAAGTTGGTGATGGACAGGGAAGCCTGGTGTGCTGCAGTCTATGGGGTCAGAAAGAGTCTGACATGCTTGAGTGACCGGACTGAACTGAACTGGTGACTAAACAACAACAAAATGGTTTCACTGCCCTAAAAATATTCTGTGCTTGTCTGTACACCCCTCCCTCCCTACAGCCTCTGGCAACCCCTGGTCTTTTGACTTTTTCTATAGTTTTACCTTCTCTAGAATGCTATACAGTTAGAATCATACAATATATAGCTTTTTCAAATGAGCTTCTATTACTTGGTAACATGCACTCAAGTTTCCTTCATGTGTTTTCATGATTTGACCACTCAGTGCTTTTTAGCACTAAATAATATTCCATGCTGCTGCTGCTAAGTCACTTCAGTCGTGTCCGACTCTGTGTGACCCCATAGACGGAAGCCCACCAGGCTCCCCCATCCCTGGGATTCTCCAGGCAAGAACACTGGAGTGGGTTGCCATTTCCTTCTCCAATGTGTGAAAGTGAAAAGTGAAAGTGAAGTTGCTCAGTCGTGTCCGACTCCCAGCGACCCCACGGACTGCAGCCCACCAGGCTCCTCCATCCATGGGACCCTCCAGGCAACAGCACTGGAGTGGCTTGCCATTGCCTTCTCCTAATATTCCATACACTGGCTATATGACAGATTATTTATCCATTCACCTCCTGAGAGACATCTCGATTACTTCCAACTTTTGACGATTATGAATTAAACTGCTGTGCCATTTGCAGGGTTTTGTGTGGACATGTGGAGAAGGTAATGGCAAGCCACTCCAGTACTCTTGCCTAGAAAATCACATGGACGCGGGAGCCTGGTGGACTGCAATCCATGGGGTGGCTACTGGTTGGACATGACTGAGCGACTTCACTTTCACTTTTCACTTTTACACATTGGAGAAGGAAGTGGCAACCCACTCCAGTGTTCTTGCCTGGAGAATCCCAGGGATGGTGGAGCCTGGTCGGCTGCCATCTGTGGGGTCGCACAGAGTCGGACATGACTGAGGCAACTTGGTGGCGGTGGCGGTGGTGTAGACATAAGTTTTTAACTCATTTGGGTGAATACCATGGAGTGCAATTGTTGGGTTATAGGCTAAGACTGATTTATTAGTCACTAAGTCATGTCTGACTCTTTTCAACCCCGTGGACTGTAGCCCAACAGGCTCCTCTGTCCATGGAATTCTCCAGGCAAGAATACTGAAATGGGTATCCATTCCTTCTCCAGGGGATCTTCCCAACCCAAAACTGAACCTGGGTCTCCTGCATTGCAGACAGATTCTTTACCATCTGAGCCACCAGGAAGCCCTGTTTAGTTTTATAAGAAACTGCCAAACAATCTCCCCAAATGGATGGACCATTTTGCGTTCCTCTCAGCACTGAATGAGAGTTCCTCTTGCTCCATATCCTCACCAGCATTTGGTATTGTCAGTGTTTGGGATTTTGGCCATTCCTATAGGTAAAATGTTGGCTTGAAGCTCAACATTCAGAAAACAAAGATCATGGCATCTGGTCCCATCACTTCATGGGAAATAGATGGGGAAACAGTGGAAACAGTGTCAGACTTTATTTTTTGGGGCTCCAAAATCACTGCAGATGCTGATTGCAGCCATGAAATTAAAAGACGCTTACTCCTTGGCAGGAAAGTTATGACCTGCCTAGACAGCATATTAAAAAGCAGAGACATTACTTTGCCAACCAAGGTCCGTCTAGTCAAGGCTATGGCTTTTCCTGTGGTCATGTATAGATGTGAGAGTTGGACTGTGAAGAAAGCTGATCGCCAAAGAATTGATGCTTTTGAACTGTGTTGTTGGAGAAGACTCTTGAGAGTCCCTTGGACTGCAAGGAGATCCAACCAGTCCATTCTAAAGGAGATCAATCCTGGGTGTTCATTGGAAGGACTGATGCTAAAGCTGACACTGCAATACTTTGGCCACCTCATGTGACGAGTTGACTCACTGGAAAAGACTCTGATGCTGGGAGCGATTGGGGGCGGGAGGAGAAGGGGACGACAGAGAATGAGATGGCTGGATGGCATCACCGACTGTGGACATGAGTTTGAGTGAACTCTGAGAGTTGGTGATGGACAGGGAGGCCTGGCGTGCTATGATTCATGGGTCGGAAAGAGTCGTACATGACTGAGCGACTGAACTGAACTGATAGGTATCTTGTGTACTGTATTTCAACTACTTTATTTTTCTTCTGACTTTTAAAAGAAACTGTTTATATATTAGGGGTATCAGCTGCGCTCTGATGTAAATTGCAAATATTTTTTCCTGGTTTATCATTGTAATTTTCTTTTGAGTTTTGTTATAGCTTTTTTTCTTTTTTTGCCTTACAAACCTTGTTTATTTTTAATTTTTCAAAATTATCCTTTTTATTTTTTTACTTCTGGACATTGAGTCACGGTTAGGAATTTCTTCTTCTCTTCCAGGTAATAGAGGAATTTACTCACATCTTATAGTATTTCTGTCAGTTTCTCCCCCTTCCTTTCTTCCTTCTTTTCTTCCTCCTTCCCTTTTTCCCCCTCCATCCCTTTTTTTCTCCCTTCCCTTCCTCCCTCCCACCTTCCTTCCACCCTTCTCTCCTTCCCTCCCTTTTGTCTTCCTTCCAATCCATCTACATTTAGATATCTAAATCATTTGGAGTTTATCTTGGTGTGTATTGTGACAAGTAGACCCAATGATACATCTTCCAAATGACTATTCCGTTTCTCAATACCATTATTAATATTTCTATATTGACCTCCCCCACTGATTTGAGATGCTGTCTTTATTACATAATAAATTTACATACACACATAGGCCTATTTCTACATACTTTCTTTTGACCCATTGTTTTTCGAAGACTGTCCATTTATTTCTCTGGATAGCACACAATTTTAAATATAAAGGCTTTATAATAGTATTTTAATATCTATTTGAGTTAACCTCTCTCATTTTTTTCTTTTTTCCCCAAGTTTTCTAGGTGCTTTTTCTTTTTCACTTTTTTAAAAATATATATAGATTTATTGATAACAGCACATTTACAGGGAAAGTAGGATGTTACCTATAATTTATATTTATTGATCTCACTCTATGCCAAGCACTGAACTAAGCACAATTGTATTGAAAGTGAAAAGTGAAAGTGTTTGTCACTCAGTCCTGTCTGACTCTTTGTGTTTTTTTTAATTTAATTTTTTTATTGGAGGCTAGTTACTTTACAATATCATATTGGTTGGTTTTGCCATACATTGATATGAATCCGTTTGCCATACATTGATATGAATCCGCCCCAGGTGCACATGTGTTCCCCTTCTTGAACCCCCCTTCCACCTCCCTCCTTCCTTTATCCTCCCTCTGGGTCATCCCCATGCACCAGCCCCGAGAATCCTGTATCATGCGTTGAACCTGAACTGGTGATTCTTTTCACACATGATAATATACATGTTTCAATGCCATTCTCCCAAATCATCCCACCCTGGCCCTCTCCCACAGAGTCCAAAAGACTGTTCTATACACCTGTGTCTCTTTTGCTGTCTCATATACAGGGTTATCATTACCATCTTTCTAAATTCCATATATCTTTGGCCACCTCATGCGACAAGTTGACTCACTGGAAAAGACTCTGATGCTGGGAAAGGTTGGGGGTGGGAGGAGAAGGGGACGACTGAGAATGAGATGGTGGATGGCATCACCAACTCTGTGGACATGAGTTTGAGTGAACTCCAGGAGTTGGTGATGGACAGGCGTGCTGTGATTCATGGGGTCGCGGAGAGTCGGACACGACTGAGCGACTAAACTGAACTGAACTGATGTGTTAGTATACTGTACTGGTGTTTTTCTTTCTGGCTTACTTCACTCTGTATAATAGGCTCTAGTTTCATCCACCTCATTTGAACTGATTCTAATGTATTCTTTTTAATGGCTGAACCCATTTTGTATATGTACCAAAGCTTTCTTATCCATTCGTCTACAGATGGACATCTAGGTTGCTTCCATGTCCTCGCTATTATAAACAGTGCTTTAATGGACATTGGAGTACATGTGTCTCTTTCAGTTATGGTTTCCTCGGTGTGTATGCCTAGGAGTGTGATTGCTGGGTCGTATTGCAGTTCTATTTCCAGTTTTTTAAGGAATATCCACACTGTTCTCCATAGTGGCTGTACAAGTTTGCATTCCCACCAACAGTGTAAGAGGGTTCCCTTTTCTTCACACCCTCTCCAGCATTTATTGCTTGTAGACTTTTGGATAGCAGCCATTCTGACTGGTGTGAAATGGTACCTCATTGTAGTTTTGATTTGCATTTCTCTGATTATGAAGGATGTTGAGCATTTTTTCATGTGTTTGTCTGGCTCTTTGCAATCCCATGGCTCCTCTGTACATGGAGTGCTCCAGGTAAGAGCACTGGAGAGGGTAGCCATTTCCTTTCTCCAGAGGATATTCCTGACCTAGGGATTGAACCTGGATCTCTGGTATTGCAGGCAGATTCTTTACCATCTGAACCTTCAGGAAAGAAGAAATAAAGTTCCGTGTGATCAGTATTTTTAGTTCATAGATAAAGACTCCTTAAGAATAGAGGGCCTCATGTGTAATGCTTGATGAGAATGCTTAAGAGGTGATCAGCGTGAAGGAGTGTTTGTCCTGTTTTTATTTTTTTAATTGTGGTAAAAAACATAAAATTTATTAATACTTCTTAACGATGGACAGGGAGGCCTGGCATGTTGTGATTCATGGGGTTGCAAAGAGTCGGACACGACTGAACGACTGAACTTAACTGAACCATTTTTAAGTGTGCATTACATGGTGTTAAGCATATTTGCATTATGGTGAAATGGATTTTCAGAAACTTCCCTGTCATAAAGGAAGGTTAAATAAATCTTTAAATAAATCTTGCTTTATTTTTGCTTGTTTATTTTTAAATATTAACTTTAAAACCAACTTATGTGTATCTGGGGAAAATTTACTGGCATTTTTGGGGGACTGAAGTAAATTTGGCCACCTTATGCGACGAGTTGACTCACTGGAAAAGACTCTGATGCTGGGAAAGGTTGGGGGTGGGAGGAGAAGGGGACGACAGAGAATGAGATGGCTGGATGGCATCACCGACTCTGTGGACATGAGTTTGAGTGAGCTCCGGGAGTTGGTGATGGACAGGGAGGCCTGGCGTGCTGTGATTCATGGGGTCGCGGAGAGTCGGACACAACTGAGCGACTGAACTGAACTGAACTGAACTGAACTGAAGTAAATTTGCAAATTAACTTAGGGAGAATTGATATATTTATGATGTTTATTCTTCCTATCCAAAAAAATTGTTTGTCTTTTCATTTGCTCAAGTCTACTGTTTTATATTTCACATGTAATAGGAAAATTTCCTCAAATAAATTTACATATCTCTTGTTGTAATCAAGTAATTTTCTTTGCTGTTGTTTCTGTAAGTTGAGTCTTTTCATTCATCATATCTTCTACCTACTTATTGCTTGTATATTTGAAAGCTATTGCAATCTCTATAATAAAATTAAAATTTCCTTGCTAAACTCTCTTAATGTTTGTACTGCTTTTTATATTGATTCTCTTGTGTTTTCTGAATATGTCATCTGGAAATAGAGACAGTTTTATTTCTATGCTTGAAAGTTTTCTGCCTTTACTTGCTTCCTTTTGCCTATTGTATCTTGTATCTAATTATTGTTCAATATTTTAAGACTATCTTATTTTTAATCTCCATAAATTAGTTATTATTATTATTTTATACCATCCCTTTAAAACAACAAGTATAATTTATTATTTTATTTTTAAATAGCTATTTAGGATGAATTCTTAAGTGTGTTTCAAATATTCTTTAAAAAACATAAGTATTTAAATTTAGAAATTCTTCTCTAAGAACTATTTGAACAGCATTTTTCAAGTTTGGATATATAATATTTTCCTTATTATTTAGTTCTACTATTTTCTAACTCCATTATTATATCTTATTTGATTAATAAATTATATATAATTTATAAAAATTTGAATGACCAAATACATGAGTTTGAAATATTTTTTATTTCCAACTTCATTTTATTTTGATAAGAGGACATCATTTATATGGTGGTACAGTTTTGTTGTGTTTTATTGAGACTTGGTTTAAAGTCAAGTAGATAATAAATATTGTAAATGTTCCATGTGCTTTCTTTGGTAATTACTGAATATCTAGGTATATCAGTAATTCAAATTTCCCAAGTATGTTACTTATCCCTCTAGCATTTCTCTACTTAAGCTCTCTTTTATTAAGAATAGTATTTAAAATCTTAAAAATATTCTTCCAAATCTGTCAATATTGCTTTACCCATATATTGAAGTTGTATCATTATTTATATACTGACTTAGGATTTTAATTTCTTCCTGGATATATATTTTTATTAACATATGTTCATTAAAATATGGTGAATCTCTTCATCCCGTAAAGATGTTTTTTGCCTTAATGTATAAGTTTTAATGCTGATTTGGCATCATTATCACCTAGTGGACTTTTAGAAACATCCATGCTGAGGTCTAAACTCTAAAAATACTGAGTTAATTGGTGTGAGACATCGGTAACTTAAAACTTTCCTTCAATTATTCCAATGTACAATTAAGTTTCAGAGCCACTAATCTCACCCCTCACCCTCACATACCTTTTAGATATTAATAAAGTTATACTGGTTTTAGTTTGGTTAAATTTACCTGGATAGTTTTCCATGCCTTAACTTTCGAAAAAGCAAGAGAGTTCCAGAAAAACATCTATTTCTGCTTTATTGATTATGTCAAAACCTTTGACTGTATGGATCACATAAACTGCGGAAAAGACTCTGATGCTGGGAAAGGTTGGGGGCGGGAGGAGAAGGGGATGACAGAGGACGAGATGGCTGGATGGCATCACCAACCTGATGCACATGAGTTTGGGTAAACTCCGGGAGTTGGTGATGGACAGGGTTGCCTGGCTTGCTGCGATTCATGGGGTCCAAAAAGTTGGACACGACTGAGTGACCGAACTGAACTGAACTGAGCTTTCTAACTTTCTCTGTCCTTTGTATTTTAATGTTTGTCTTTTGTAAGCTGCATAGAGCTGGATTTTTTTTTAAAATTACCAACTTTAAAATGTCTGTCTTTTCACTATTTTCCGTTTCCTTTTATTGTTATTCCTACTGTTTTTGTTTATTTCTATGATCTTATTTAGTATTTTTATTTTTTCCATGTTCCCTTTTCCTTCTACTCTAATTTTCTGTCTTCTGATTATACTGATTTAAATTTTTAATTAATTTAAAATTTTCCTTTATTAAGTGTAATTGATAAATAAAAATTGTATATTTTTACAGTGTATAACATGTTTCGACATATGCATCAAATGTAATCATAATGTAATTATGTGAAGAGATATAATAAGCTAATTAACATATCTGCTATCTCATATACATACATATATATGTATACTGGTGATAAGGTCCAACTCTTGTGACCCTATGGACTGTAGCCTGTTAGGCTCCTCTCTCCATGGGATTCTCCAGGCAAGAATACTGAAGTGGGTTGCCATTTCCTTCTCCAGGGGATCTTCCCAACCCAGGAATTGAACCCACATCTCCTGCATTGAAGGCAGATTCTTTACTGATTGAGCTATGAGGGAAGCCCTATATAGTAGTGGGGACATTTCAAATCTCCTCTCTTAACTAATTTCAGACACATCCATTGGATCATGGAGAAAGCAAGAGAGTTCCAGAAAAACATCTATTTCTGCTTCACTGACTATGCCAAAGCCTTTGACTGTGTGGATCACAATAAACTGTGGAACATTCTGAAAGAGATGGGAATCCCAGACCACCTGACCTGCCTCTTGAGAAACCTGTATGCAGGTCAGGAAGCAACAGTTAGAACCGGTCATGGAACAACAGACTGGTTCCAAATAGGAAAAGGAGTATGTAAAGGCTGTATGTTGTCACCTTGCTTATTTAACTTATATGCAGAGTACATCATGAGGAACACTGGGCTGGAAGAAGCACAAGCTAGAATCAAGATTGCTGGGAGAAATGTCAGTAACCTCAGATATGCAGATGACACCATCCTTATGGCAGAAAGTGAAGAGGAACTCAAAAGCCTCTTGATGAAAGTGAAAGAGGAGAGTGAAAAGGTTGGCTTGAACCTCAACATTCAGAAAACAAAGATCGTGGCATCTGGTCCCATCACTTCATGGGAAATAGATGGGGAAACAGTGGAAACAGTGTCAGACTTATTTTTGGGGGCTCCAAAATCACTGCAGATGCTGATTGCAGCCATTAAATTAAAAGATGCTTACTCCTTGGAAGGAAAGTTATGACCAACCTTGATAGTATATTGAAAAGCAGAGACATTACTTTGCCAACCAAGGTCCATCTAGTCAAGGCTATGGTTTTCCCGTGGTCATGTATGGATGTGAGAGTTGGACTGTGAAGAAATCTGATCGCCGAAGAACTGATGCTTTTGAACTGTGGTGTTGGAGAAGACTCTTGAGAGTCCCTTGGACTGCAAGGAGTTCCAACCAGTCCATTCTAAAGGAGATCAATCCTGGGTGCTCACTGGAAAAACTGATGCTAAAACTGAAACTGCAATACTTTGGCCACCTCATGTGATGAGTTGACTCACTGGAAAAGACTCTGATGCTGGGAAAGGTTGGGGGCTGGAGGAGAAGGGGACGACAGAGAATGAGATGGCTGGATGGCATCACCGACTCTGTGGACATGAGTTTGAGTGAGCTCCGGGAGTTGGTGATGGACAGGGAGGCCTGGCGTGCTGTGATTCATGGAGTCGCGGAGAGTCGGACACAACTGAGCGGTTGAACTGAACTGAACTGAATACAATATTATAAACTATAATCACCACACTGTACATTAGACCTTCAGAACTTATTAATCTTGCATAACTGAAACTTTGTACCCTTTGACCAGCATGTCTCCCTTCCTCTCTCTTGCCAGCCCCTGGCACCCACCATGCTGCTCTCTGCTTTTATGAGTTAGACTTTTTTAGATTTCATATATAAATGAAATCATACAATATTTGTCCTTCTCTATCTGACATTTCTTCACAGTCCAACTCTCACATCCATACATACTGGAAAAACCATAGCCTTGACTAGACGGATCTTTGTTGGCAAAGTAATGTCTCTGCTCTTTAATATACTATCTAGGTTGGTCATAACTTTCCTTCCAAGGAGTAAGCGTCTTTTAATTTTGTGGCTGCAATCAGCATCTGCAGTGATTTTGGAGCCCCCCAAAATAAAGTCTGACACTGTTTCCACTGTTTTTCCGTCTATTTCCCATGAAGTGATGGGACCAGATGCCATGATCTTTGTTTTGTGCATGTTGAGCTTCAAGCCAACCTTTTCACTCTCCTCTTTCACTTTCATCAAGAGGCTTTTGAGTTCCTCTTCACTTTCTGCCATAAGGGTGGTGTCATCTGCATGTCTGAGGTTATTGATATTTCTCGTGGCAATCTTGATTCCAGCTTGTGCTTCTTCCAGCCCAGCGTTCCTCATGATGTACTCTGCGTATAAATTAAATAAGCAAGGTGACAATAGACAACTTTGACGTATTCCTTTTCCTATTTGGAACCAGTCTGTTGTTCCATGTACAGTTCTGACTGTTGCTTCCTGACCTGCATACAGGTTTCTCAAGAGGCAGGTCAGGTGGTCTGGTATTCCCATCTCTTTCAGAAATTTCCACAGTTTATTGTGATCCATACCCTCAAAGGTTTTGGTATAGTCAATGAAGCAGAAATAGATGTTTTTCTGGAACTCTCTTGCTTTCTCCATGATCCAGCGGATGTTGGCAATTTGATCTCTGGTGCCTCTGCCTTTTCTAAAACCTGCTTGAACATCTGGAAGTTCCCGGTTCACATGTTGCTGAAGCCTGGCTTGGAGAATTTTGAGCATGACTTTACTAGCGTGTGAGATGAGTGCAATTGTGTGGTAGTTTGAGCATTTCAATTAGCATAATGTCCTCCAATCTTATCCATGTTGTAAATGACAGAAATTATTTCTCTAAAAACTGAATAACATTCCGTTACAGGGATACCACGTTTTCTTTATTCATTCATCTATTGATGGACTTTTAGGTTGATTCCATATTTTGGCTATTAGGGAACTCTGTGCTTCCTGGACCTAGCTGTCTATTTCCTTTTCCAGGTTAGAGAGGTTTTCAGCTATTATATCTTTGAATATGTTCTCTGTCTCCTCTCTCTATCCTCTCCTTCTAGGACATTATAATGTGAATGTTAGTACACTTTTGTTGTTGTGGAGGCCTCCTCAATTGTTCCCATTTCTTTTTATTCTTTATTCTTCTGTTCAGTTTCAGTGATTTCCACTACTCTACCTTCCAGCTCACTTTGAGCCATAGTTGTAATTTAAACTTTTCTCATAGGCACATTTAAAAAGTGAAAATAAATGTTGTTGATGTCAGGTCACTAAGTTGTGTCCAACTGTTTTGTGACCCCATGGACTATAATCTGCCAGGCTACTCTCTCCATGGGATTTCCCAGGCAAGAATACTGGAGTGGGTTGCCTTTGCCTTCTCCAGATGATCTTCCTGACCCAGAGTTCAAATGCATGTCTCCTGCTTGGCAGGTGAATTCTTTATCACTAAGCCACCTGGGAAGTCCTAAAAATAAATAGGTAAAACTAATTATAATAATATATTTATATTGAACCTAAGATATCCAAAATATAATTTCAGCATGTAGCCAATATAAAAAACTATCAGTATTATACATTCTTTTTTTATACTATGTCTTCAGAATCTGACCTGCATTTACAGTTACAGCGCATATCAACTTGGATTCTAATTTTCATCAGAAATGCTTGATCTGTAGATTTCATAAAATTTATAGTTAAAAATAATTAAGTATTTGTCTTTAAACTTAAATTAAATTAAATCAAAGAGTTCCTTAGTTGCATTAGTCAAATTCCAAATGCCCAGGGCACTCATGCTACTGGACAGCATAGTTCTAGAATGTGATTTTTCATCACCTACCTGCATCTACCACTTGCTAGTTATCTGGGCTTGTTACTAGCCTGCACAAGTCTTGGTTTCCTTGCTTGCAAAGCAGACTAATAACCTAATTGGTAGGCTATTTTCAACCTTGTATCAGATAATCTGTGTAACATGGTGCAATGCCTTGCACATGCTAAATGCTCACTGATGGCTGCTACTTTGGCAATTAGGATTCTAGGAACGGGAGACAGACTGGTGTTGGGAAAATGGCAGACTCTGTTGTGAATACTCTGACTATGAGATGAATGAAGATGGGAGATCCAATGGATTAGAAGAATCAGATTCAGATCCAGGTGAAAGACCTGGGGCCAGACAGATCATAGGAGAACAGAAGCTTGGGGACACTCTCATGACCACCATGGCTCGATCACCCACTTTTCTCTCTTTCCTGAAAGACTGTGAATGACCTCATGTTTCTTGGATGCAGCTGAAAAACAATTTTTAATTTAATTTTAACTACTAGAAATTTTGCCTGCACATGGTAGGCATTTAAGAAATGTCTATTAAATTGAGTGAACAAGTTGAACTCAACAATAGACTAAAGGCAACAAGAAAACAGATAACTGAATACCTGATCGTGTGTTTTAGGGCAATGACGTAGATCAAATTAACATTTTGGCATACTCTCAGATATCCTTTTTAAATAGATAAAAAGCGTCAATTTTGTGCTAAAACTTTGGTGTATGGAAAACATCATTCTCAAAAAGGCATTTTGCTTTAATTAAAAATAATACAGTTTTTAAAAAACATTTATTCTCATTATTTGCAGTTTTAAAGCACTCTCTATACTTTTGAGAGTTTGAAGACTGTGAAAGTCATGTGAAAGGTACAAACGAAATTACCCAGCCCACCTTCCTTCTGGCATATCTTTCTCTCAAGAGGTACACATCAGAGAATGCTATTAGTGAACGACAAGGAAACAGTTTGGTTATGTGACGTTGCTTCTCCATTTGTGACACTTGCAGCATTCTTGAGTCTATCTCAGTTGACAGGTTGAAATAGCTGTCAAGTCCTTCCCTGTTCTCTGTAAATAAGTCTGTCACTCACAGGGCATCACCTTATTTCAGGTAGGGAACAGAGGTTAATGACTTCAGAATGGAAAACACAACAACCATCAAAAGGACTTTTGTTTTGTTTGTTTTTATTTTTTAATTAAAGGATAATTGCTTTACAGAGTTTTGTTGCTTTCTATCAAACCTCAACATGAATCAGCCATAAACATACACACATCCCCTCCCTTTTAAACCTCCCTCCCATCTCCCTCCCCATCTCATACCTCTAGGTTGATACAGAGCCCCTGTTTGAGTTTCCTGAGCCACACAGCAAATTCCCGTTGGCTATCTATTTTACATATGATAATGTAAGTTTCCACATACTTTCCACACATCTCACACTCTCCTCCCTTCTCCCCATGTCCATAAGTCTATTCTCTATGTCTGTTTCTCCATTGCTGCCCTGCAAATAAATTCTTCAGTACCATTATTCTAGATTCCATATATTTGTGTTCAGTTCAGTTCAGTAAGTTTAGTTCAGTCGCTCAGTCATGTCCGACTCTTTGCAACTCCATGAATCACAGCACGCCAGACCTCTCTGTCCATCACCAACTCCCGGAGTTCACTCAAACTCATGTCCATTCAGTCGGTGATGCCATCCAACCACCTCATTCTCTGTCGTCCCCTTCTCCTCCTGCCCCTAATCCCTCCCAGCATCAGAGTCTTTTCCAGTGAGTCAACTCGTCGCATGAGGTGGCCAAAGTATTGCAGTTTCAGCTTTAGCATCAGTCCTTCCAATGAACACCCAGGATTGATCTCCTTTAGAATGGACTGGTTGGATCTCCTTGCAGTCCAAGGGACTCTCAAGAGTCTTCTCCAGCACCACAGTTCAAAAGCATCAATTCTTCGGCGATCAGCTTTCTTCACAGTCCAACTCTCACATCCATACATGACCACGGGAAAAACCATAGCCTTGATAAGATGGACCTTTGTTGGCAAAGTAATGTCTCTGTTTTTAATATGCTTTCTAGGTTGATCATAACTTTCCTTCCAAGGAGTAAGCGTCTTTTAATTTCGTGGCTGCAATCAGCATCACAGTGGTTTTGGAGCCCAAAAAATAAGGTCTGACACTATTTCCACTGTTTTTCCATCTATTTCCCATGAAGTGATGGGACCAGATGCCATGATCTTTGTTTTCTGAATGTTGAGCTTTAAGCCAACCATTTCACTCTCCTCTTTCACTTTCATCAAGAGGCTTTTCAGTTCCTTTTCACTTTCTGCCATAAGGGTAGTGTTATTTGCATATCTGAGGTTATTGATATTTCTCCCAGCAATCTTGATTCCAGTTTGTGCTTCTTCCAGCCCAGCGTTCCTCATGATGTACTCTGCGTATAAGTTAAATAAGCAGGGTGACAATAGACAACCTCGACGTGTTCCTTTTCCTATTTGGAACCAGTCTGTTATTCCATGTCCAGTTCTAACTGTTACTTCCTGACCTGCATACAGGTTTCTCAAGAGGCAGGTCAGGTGGTCTGGTACTCCCATCTCTCTCAGAATTTTCCACAGTTTACTGTGATCCACACAGTCAAAGGCTTTGGAATAGTCAATGAAGCAGAAATGGATGTTTTTCTGGAACTCTCTTGCTTTCTCCATGATCCAGCGGATGTTGGCAATTTGATCTCTGGTTCCTCTGTCTTTTGTAAAACCAGCTTGAACATCTGAAGTTCACAGTTCACGTATTGCTGAAGCCTGGCTTGGAGAATTTTGAGCATGACTTTACTAGCATGTAAGATGAGTGCAATTGTGAGGTAGTTTGAGCATTCTTTGGCATTGCCTTCTTTTGAGGTTGGGATGAAGACTGACCTTTTCCAGTCCTGTGGCCACTGCTGAGTTTTCCAAATTTGCTGGCATATTGAGTGCAACACTTTCACAGCATCCTCTTTCAGGATTTGAAATAGCTCAGCTGGAATTCCATCACCTCCACTAGCTTTGTTCATAGTGATGCTTTCTAAGGCCCACTTGACTTCACATTCCAAGATGTCTGGCTCTAGATGAGTGATCACACCATCGTGATTATCTTTGTCTTGAAGACCTTTTTTTGTACAATTCTCTGTATATTCTTGCCACCTCTTCTTAATATCTTCTGCTTCTGTTAAGTCCACACCATTTCTGTCCTTTATCGAGCCCATCTTTGCATGAGATGTTCCCTTGGTATCTCTAATTTTCTTGAAGAGATTTTTGTCTTTCCTATTCTGTTGTTTTCCTCTATTTCTTTGCATTGATCCCTGAGGAAGGCTTTCTTATCTCTCCTTGCTATTCTTTGGAACTCTGAATTCAGATGCTCATATCTTCCTTTTCTCCTTTGCTTTTTCCTTCTCTTCTTTACACAGCTATTTTTAAGGCTTCCTCAGACAGCCATTTCGCTTTTTTGCATTTCTTTTCCATGGGAATGGTCTTGGTTCCTTTCTCCTGTACAATGTCACGAACGTCCATCCATAGTTCATCAGGCAATTCTATCTATCAGATCTGGTCCCTTAAATCTATTTCTCACTTCCACTGTATAATCATAAGGGATATGATTTAGGTCATACCTGAATGATCTAGTGGTTTTCCCTACTTTCTTCAATTTAAGTCTGAATTTGGCAATAAGGAGTTCATGATCTGAGCCACAGTCAGCTCCTGGTCTTGTTTTTGCTAACTGTATAGAGCTTCTTCATCTTTGGTTGCAAAGAATATAATCAATCTAATTTCGGTGTTGACCATCTGGTGATGTCCATGTGTAGAGTCTTCTCTTGTGTTGAAAGAGAGTGTTTGCCCTGACCAGTGCATTTTCTTGGCAAAACTCTTTTAGCCTTTGCCCTGCTTCATTCCGTGCTCCAAGGCCAAATTTGCCTGTTACTCCAGGTGTTTCTTGACTTCCTACTTTTGCATTCTAGTACTCTATAATGAAAAGAACATCTTTTTTGGGTGTTAGTTCTAAAAGGACTTGTAAGTCTTCATATAACCTTTCAACTTCGGCTTCTTCAGTGTTACTGGTTGGGGCATAGGCTTGGATTACTCTAATATTGAATGATTTGCCTTGGAAATGAACAGAGATCATTCTGTCGTTTTTGAGATTCCATCCAAGTACTACATTTCGGACTCTTTTGTTGACCATGATGGCTACTTCTTTCCTTCTAAGGGATTCCTGCCCACAGTAGTAGATATAATGGTCATCTGAGTTAAATTCACCCATTCCAGTCCATTTTAGTTCACTGATTCCTAGAATGTCGACGTTCACTCTTGCCATCTGCTGTTTGATCACTTCCAATTCGCCTTGATTCATGGACCTAACATTCCAGGTTCCTATGCAATATTGCTCTTTACAGCATCTGACCTTGCTTCTATCATCAGTCACATCCACAACTGGGTATTGGTTTTGCTTTGTCTCCATCCCTTCATTCCTTCTAGAGTTATTTCTCCACCTATCTCCAGTAGCATACTGGGCACCTACCGACCTGGGGAATTCCTTATTCAGTATCCTATCATTTTGCCTTTTGATACTGTTCATGCTGGGAGGGATTGGGGGCGGGAGGAGAAGGGGACGACAGAGAATGAGATGGCTGGATGGCATCACCGATTCAATGGACATAAGTTTGAGTGAACTCCAGGAGTTGGTGATGGACAGGGAAGCCTGGCGTGCTGTGATTCATGGGGTCACAAAGAGTCGGACACGACTGAGTGACTGAACTGAACTGAACTGAACTGAATGGGGTTCTCAAGGCAAGTATACTGAAATGGTTTGCCATTTCTTTCTCCAGTGGACCACTTTCTGTCAGACCTCTCCACCATGACCCGCTCATCTTGGTTGTCCCCATATGGCACGGCTTAGTTTCACTGAGTTAGACAAGGCTGTGGTCCGTGTGATCAGATCGACCAGTTTTCTGTGATTATGATTTCAGTGTGTCTGCCCTAGAATACAATATTTATCTTTCCCTTTCCCACTCACTTCACTCTGTAACTCTGTATAACAGAGTGAAGAACCTGTATAACAGGTTCTATATTCATCCACCTCATCAGAACTGACTCAAATGCATTCCCTTTTATGGCTAATATTCCATTGTGTATATGTACCACACCTTTATCCATTCATCTGTCAATGGACATCCAGGTTGCTTCCATGTTCTAGCTATCGTAAATAGTGCTGCAATGAAAAATGGGATACATTTGTCTTTTTCAATTTTGGTTTCCTCAGGATATATACCTAGCAGGGATTGCTGGGTCATATGGTGGTTTTATTCCTACTTTTTAAAGGAATCTCCATACCATCTTCCATAGTGGTTGTATCCATTTGTATTCCCACCAACAGTGCAAGAGGGTTCTCTTTTCTCCATACCCTCTCCAGCATTTATTGTTTGTATAATTTTTGATGTTGCCCATTCTGATTGTGTGAGGTGGTATTTTATTGTGGTTTTGATTAGAATTTCTCTAATAATGAGCAATGTTGAGCATCTTTTCATGTGTCTGTTGGCCATCTGTACATCTTCTTTGGAGAAATGTATGTTTAGGTATTTTTCCCACTTTTTGATTGGGTTGTTTGTTTTTCTGGTGTTGAGTTGTATGAGCTGCTTGTATATTTTGGAAATTAATCCTTTGTCAGTTGCTTCATCTGCTATTATTTTCTCCCATTCTGAGGGTTGTCTTTTCACCTTGCTTAGAGTTTCCTTTGCTGTGTAAAAGCTTTTAAGTTTAATCAGGCCCCACTTGTTTACTTTTGTTTTTATTTCCACTACTGTACAAGGTGGGTCATAGAGGATCTTGCTTTGATTTATGTCGTTGAGTATTCTGCCTATGCTTTCCTCTAAGAGTTTTCTAGTTTCTGGTCTTACATTCAGGTCTTTAATCCATTTAGAGTTTATCTTTGTGTATGGTGTTAGGAAGTGTTCTAATTTCATTCTTTTACATGTAGCTGTTCAGGTTTTTTCAGCAGCATTTATTCAACAGACTGTCTTAGCCCAATTGTATATTCCTGCCTCCTTTGTCAAAAATAAGGTATCAATAGGTGAATGAGCTTATTTCTGGGCTTTCTATCTCGTTCCATTGGTCTATATTTCTGTTTTTGTGCCAGGACCATACTATCTTGATGACTGTAGCTTTATAGTATAATCCTAAGTCAGGAGGGTTGATTCCTCCAGCTCCATCCTTCTTTCTCAAGGCTGCTTTGACTATTCAGGGTCTTTGGTTTTTCCATAAGAACTGTGAAATTTTTTGTTCTGTGAAAAATGCCATTGGTAATTTAATAGGGATCACATTGAAACTGTAGATTGCATATGGTAGTATAGTCATTTTCACAAGATTGATTCTTTCTACCCAGGAACATGGAATATCTCTCCATTTGTTAATGTTGTCTAATATTTCTTTCTTTCATGTCTTATAATTTTCTGTGTACAGTTCTTTTGTCTCCTTCAGTTCAGTTCAGTTCAGTGGCTCAGTCGTGTCTGACTCTTTGCGACCCCATGAATCACAGCACGCCAGGCCCCCCTGTCCATCACCAATTCCCGGAGTTCACTCAAACTCATGTCCACAGAGTCGGTGATGCCATCCAGCCATCTCATTCTCTGTCGTCCCCTTCTCCTCCCGCCCCCAATCCCTCCCAGCATCAGAGTCTTTTCCAGTGAGTCAACTCGTCGCATGAGGTGGCCAAAGTATTGCAGTTTCAGCTTTAGCATCAGTCCTTCCAATGAACACCCAGGATTGATCTCCTTTAGAATGGACTGGTTGGATCTCCTTGCAGTCCAAGGGACTCTCAAGAGTCTTCTCCAACACCACAGTTCAAAAGCATCAGTTCTTCGGCGATCAGCTTTCTTCACAGTCCAACTCTCACATCCATACATGACCACGGGAAAAACCATAGCCTTGACTAGACGGACCTTTGTTGGCAAAGTAATGTCTCTGCTTTTTAATATACTATCAAGGTTGGTCATAACTTTCCTTCCAAGGAGTAAGCGTCTTTTAATTTCAAAGCTGCAATCAGCATCTGCAGTGATTTTGGAGCCCCCAAAAATAAAGTCTGACGCTGTCTCCACTGTTTTTCCATCTATTTCCCATGAAGTGATGGGACCAGATGCCATGATCTTTGTTTTCTGAATGTTGAGCTTCAAGCCAACCTTTTCACTCTCCTCTTTCACTTTCATCAAGAGGCTTTTCAGTTCCTCTTCACTTTCTGCCATAAGGGTAGTGTCATCTGCATATCTGAGGTTATTGATATTTTTCCCAGCAATTTTGATTCCAGCTTGTGCTTCTTCCAGCCCAGCGTCCTTCATGATATACTCTGCATATAAGTTAAATAAGCAAGGTGACAATATACAGCCTTGACGTACTCCTTTTCCTACTTGAAACCAGTCTGTTGTTCCATGTACAGTTCTAACTGTTGCTTCCTGACCTGCATACAGGTTTCTCAAGAGGCAGGTCAGGTGGTCTGGTATTCCCATCTCTTTCAGAATGTTCCATAGTTTATTGTGATCCACACAGTCAAAGGCTTTGGCATAGTCAATGAAGCAGAAATAGATGGTTTTCTGGAACTCTCTTGCTTTCTCCATGATCCAGCAGATGTTGGCAATTTGATCTCTGGTGCCTCTGCCTTTTCTAAAACCTGCTTGAACATCTGGGAGTTCACGGTTCACATGTTCCTGAAGCCTGGCTTGGAGAATTTTGAGCATGACTTTACTAGCATGTGAGATGAGTGCAACTGTGCGATAGTTTGAGCATTCTTTGGCATTGCCTTTCTTTGGGATTGGAATGAAGACTGACCTTTTCCAGTCCTGTGGCCACTGCTGAGTTTTCCAAATTTGCTGGCATATTGAGTGCAGCACTTTCACTGCATCCTCTTTCAGGATTTGAAATAGCTCAACTGAAATTCCATCACCTCCACTAGCTTTGTTCGTAGTGATGCTTTCTAAGGCCCACTTGACTTCACAT